>NC_139257.1:26603946-26920890 GCF_977018435.1 Lepisma saccharinum
CCGCGCAGCTTATCGTCTAGTCATCTAGTGGCAGTATATGTACTAGTTATTGTTGTGGAAGCCGGCATCGTTTGTAAATGTACAACAAAGGCAACCGACTGTCGCCGATCACAGAGGCAATAAAATCTGCTTGAGGAGGAGTGTTGTGGTCCAATTGTCGCGGTTTAACACGTTCGCATGTTATTAGTTCTCAAAGCAGTGGTAGTGTCGGTCTTGTTATCTGTCGTTGTAGTTCCGTACCAGTGTAGACGAGTTTTGGCAGTGAACAGGTAGAACGCCACCAGTGCATCAATGCAATGGAAAATAATAAATTCTTTATTTTGTTTGAAATCGCTCAAATGAGGAATCACTATGAAGAAGTCTTCTTTGCAGCATTTTGGGTAATTTTACGTATGTGTCCATATTTTGCGATTTTTTAGGCCATATGTTTGTACCTACATACAAAGCCACTTGTTAGTACATGGTATAATGCATATCGTTTAAAACTCAACGTTAGATAGAGCTGAATTCTCTAATTTTCTTGTTGTACGTAACAGCTGTGCATCGGCGCACTGCAGCGATTTTTCTATCTGCTCCATTAGCAAACACTGCTTCTTGAGTTGTGTCGCGCATCTAACGGCAGAAATATATGTGTCGGGCTATAGCAACAAATTATATTTATAGGGAGAGCCAAGGGAGGGGAAAGTGCGAGTGGTATCTCGGCGTACAGTCACCGGCAAAAAAATGGCGTTATGTGTATTGCCTAACTCACGGCGATGAGTAAAATTTAATAGAAAATTTTGAATGATAACTTATACCACCGCCGTATAGTTAGGCAACACACCTAACGCCTTGCAGAGAAGTGAGTATTTCAGGATAAAGGTGTCCCGTTTTTATTGCTGAAGACTGTACATGAAATTCTTTTTTTATATTGTTTTCAGTGAGATATACAGGGTGTTCATAAAGGTCCGGTACCATTAAAAAAGAAACATTTACAATGACATGCTTGAACAGTACCTTCTTCCTCAGTTGGAAGAATTCCAGCCAACCTTAATTTTTCAACAAGATGGAGCACCTCCTCATTGGTTCAAGGATGTTTGATGTCTTCTGGATATGTATTTCCCTGGTAGGTGGATAGGCCGTGATGAACCTATTAGCTGCACACCGCGCTCTCCTGATATCACACCCTTCGATTTCTTCTTCTGGAGGTATGTCAAAGATTGTGTTTACCGCACTCCTGTTCTAGATGTTAATACTCTTCGGAAGAATAACTGAGAGTATCCAAACTGTTACTGGTGATATGCTGGGGCGTGTATGGGCAGAAGTGGATTACCGCCTTGATATTCTGAGAGCAACTAGAGGGCGCACATTGAGGTGTATGGCATATAAACATGGAGACTTGTAGCTCATCAACAGCATTGTTCTATTACATGTAGTTTCCGAGCTATGTTTTTGTAATGGTACCGGGACTTTATGAACACCCTGTATTTATTTAATGATTGGTTCATTTATCGGTATCGGCTCAGCCGTGATCAAAATTCGAGGCCGAATGAAGGTCCTCCGCTCAATGCGAGCGCGTTGCGCTAACCACTCCATCGCAGAATTGGCACCAATTGTGTATTCATTCAAATGCATGCTCAGTTTTTTTTGGCCATCGGCTCGACATTGTAGTGTCTCGTGTATCACCGGAGCTTACTTAATTCACTTTCGCTACCTCAGAGCATAGAAATGGGTTAGGCAAGAAATTTAGTAGGGTTTTGAACATACATGGCATGTCCTTCAGGGCCGCTACATAACAAAGTTTATATATGTGCTCAATCTTGGTTCGCTGAGGCGCCGACCACGTTTCGAGGAAGAGAACAACCTTATATTGTCTTCTGCCGTAAAAGGAAGAAGCGATTCGCTTTCTTGGGAGTAATTCCATGCAAGCGGGCTTTTCGTTTTGAGTTACTGTCGATTCAGATGTCCCCATTGGACGTTGAAGCTTCTCCGACCATTGTTGTCTTCCGAATCGGTGTCTGGAGAGACAATGGCACATAAATCTTGTAGATGATGAAACGGGGCAATTGAAGAACTGTCTTAATTAATTGTCTATGTCGGAGTTTCGTTTTCAATCTTACATACGCGCTCCTCTAACTGTGCCAGAAGTTTCGCTGCCAACTTTTTCCTTCTGCGCGTTTGAGCCCGAGCGGATCAGTAAGCGGAATTCAGTTTCCGGCAGGGTGAATTCATTTAAATGACTCTAAATAAATAATTTATAAAATAATGTACATAAGACTTTTGTAGATATCAGAATCACCTTTGGTGAAAGTACATTAATCTCGTAATCATTTAATGGTGATTATAAGGCTATAAGATAGGAAACTAAAGGAAATAAAATATATGTAGGTGTGAAGCTCATACGAAAGGAAATGTAAAGACAGGATTTCTCTTGATTTAAAATTCAATAATTATATGGGCAAAAATAGCAAACCTTTTGTGTAGAAAAATGTACAAAATACTAATCATGTTAACCATCTCATTACCAAGCGGGGTATTCTGACTACCCCAGGTTGATTTTACCCTATAATAATTTTATCTGAAGAGCTGCATAATTGTGGTTTCATGACTTTGTCCTAAAATGATTGAAATTGTATTCACACTCGTGACTGACTCAATTTTTTTGTTTTTATAGTTGTTATTGACGGGATATATTGGTGGGGTTGTGAGACTACCCCGCTTGGTACGAAATGTCTTATCTTCTTATTTGTCAAAATGAAGGTTTTACGAAATATGTCTCTCATTCATCTTCGTTATTTAATTTTTCCATTGTTGAGTTTTACCATACATCCATTGTTTAGCTCAAATAACATATATTGTTCTCTATTGTGTCAGGTTACTATTGTTGAGTTGAATTAGAGCGCGCGTACATGGCAACGCTGCACTAGTGTCACCATACGGTGTTTATGTTCAGTTTAAATACTTTTAATAATTTGAAAAACTGTATTTAAATACTAAATTAAGATATTCATTGAAAATAACAGAAACTAAATACAAATATTACACTAAATCACAAAATTGTATTGGGGTAGTCAAAATACCCCGCTTGGTAAAATAAAGGTGTCGAAAAGCTTGGCAACGGGAGGGTTTTAAATACTGTTAATATCATTAAACTATAAATAAACATGGTGGCTGATATTTTTCAAACTATCATTAAAAAAATCTCCAAATTTCAGCTACAAAGACTATAAAAATATTTAAAATAATATTTTAAATTACAATTCAGAATGTAGTGTTTTATTTTCACTGGAAGAAAAGTTACTTAAATTATTATTAGATTCATTAAAAAATTCAACATTTCCATAGTAGTTACAGTATCAGAAACAGAAAAATATGTGTTTACGTATATTTTTTATTTGCTTTGATCAAACTGTTCAAATATTTTACAGGGCCGTCCGTTTACTAGAAAAATTGATTTTGATTTGATCTCCTTTTTTACTTCTCTTTTTGTGCCACTGTTGGCTAATTTGCGAAGATAGAGATGAATGATGACATGATGAAATTGATGAATGGACACTCACAAACATCCATGCCAAGGCCGGTGTCGTAGCGCATTTATTAGAAAAACCCTTTCTATAAAACAATATATCTATGTGCATGGAGCGAAAAACCATGCAAGGAATTTTAAGCATGTTCTTTATACAAATTTTAAAAATCAATTTAAAAAAAATCAACATTTTTTAAAAAATAAAAACCATGCGTTTATCCACCCTGGTTTGCGGTGATTGTAAAGTTACTGTGCAAAACTGTAATTCCTTTACTATAACCAGCATAGCGTGTTAGCCAGGACAGCCTCTTTTGTTTAGTCTCTGTCCAGATTTTGTAAAATTAAAACAAAACACAACGCCAAAATGTAGTTGTTAAAGCCAGAAATTTAAAAAAATGAAAACTGGAAAAAATATTGAAATTATTTCCTATTTCAATGTCAACAATGTCCCACATTCCAATTTTCTTAAAATAGTTGAGTTTCCTCTCTGTTCACCTGGAACTAATGCCCCCACTGAACGAGTGTTCTTGTACATGAATGGTGTTTGTGGACAAGTGACAAAATACGCTCTTTCAGTACAAACGTTGAAAACAATGTTGAGTAAATAAGATGAACTTGAATCACACGAGCCAGCCCCCGTGGCGGAGTGGTTAGCACATCGCGCTACGACGCCAGGGATCCCGGATTCGAATCCTGGCCTGGACATGGATGTTTGTGAGTGTCCATTCATCAATTTCATCGTATCATCACTCATCCCATCTTCGCAAATTAGCGAAAAGTGGCACAAGACGCGAAGTAAAATAAAGCAAATCAATCAATCAATTTAATTAAACTTGTGTGAACTTTTACATATTCTTGTTTGAAAAGAAGAATATACTGAAGGTTCATTCATCGGCAAGATATCAAAGAACTAATTGTAACGAACTGCTTAGTTGGGGTGGAATGAATATCACCATATTATCTAAGTCATATATATTTATATAAGTAAGTATTTATGGGTTCGAGACTTTGCTTTCTAACGGATGGAAACGTTCAAAACTGCAGTCTCCTGCCATCTAGGGGTTAAAAATTGAACCTTGTGTGAGTGTGTGTGTGTATGTGTGTGTCTTCACGGTCAACCAAGCAGTATGAGAATTCGAATTATTACATCTGTCCTCAACCACCATTTTCCATTACAAAGGTTTTCCTCCGTCCTTAAACTTACACAGACCAGCTTTGTTTTCTCAAGGGATGAAAGAAAGCTTGAACAAAAGCCGAAATATAAATATTATTTTACCAAACAAGATCCGCGGTCAAAGGATGTGCTTACATCTCTCATCTGTCCTTCTTGGAAAGGAAAACTAACAACTGTTTTCTTTTGACACTTGCCTGTTCTCTGTGACAGTGCAAAGTGACAAGCTTTCAAGCCAACACTTGCTTAATACCAGCCTTGGCGTGTATGCCGTTGAACATACTTTTAAGGATAATTAGTCTTTTCTAATAAAGTGTCAACGCAACCGTACACATTTCAGTTTTTCCTCCCACTAATACTATAGTGTATAATATATATATATATATATATATATATACACACACACACACTACCGACAAAATGTTTAAGACCACCAGGAAAAAGTGTCAAAATCAGTAGAAATGAATGTATTTCGTAATTAATGTACAAGAAACAGATGTAAGAATCTGCTTGGCATTGTACAAACATAGGTACATCCACTATACATACTAATGTCACCTCATATTTTGCTTTCATCAATATGTCCCCCATGGGCCTTAATGACAGCAGCGCAAACACGTAGCATGCGCTCCAACAGTTTGTCCAGATAAGATGGTTGAATGTTACGCCAGGCATCGTTGATGAATTCCCATAGCTGTTGAGTGTTGCTGGGTAACTTCTTCCTGATGTCCCTATCGATTTGGTCCCATAGCAGTTCAATTGGTGAAAGGTCAGCAGACTGTGGTGGCCACGTCATGAGAACTAATGCCCCTTCTGTTGCCTTGCGTTCCAAATACCGCGTGCACAATTTGGATGTATGTTTGGGATCATTATCTTGTTGAAAAATAAACCCATTACCAACAAGACGACGACCAGAGAGGATGGCATGGTGCACCAATATCTGATCATACCCTTCTTTTACCAATGTTCCCTGAATTTTATGAAGGTCCCCCATCTGGTTTCCGGCAAAACATCCCCACACCAGCATTACACTTCCACCCCCATGTTTCACTGTGGGAACAAGACACTCTTCTTTCATTCTCTCGCCGACCTTTCGACGCACAAAGGTTAGCCTATTGCTGCCAAATAATTCATATTTGGATTCGTCGGTCCAGAGTACCCGTTTCCGGTTATCCACAGTCCAACCTTGGTGCGTTTTAGCCCAGGCCACTCGTTTCGTCTTGTTCACACGTCCTTGCTCTTCGTTTAGAAAACAGAACATTTCCGAGAGGTGGCGTTGTAATCAAACAGGATGGATAAAAAGAACAAACCTCGGAACGCGCAAGGAGTAAAGAAAGCACTCTGTGTCTACAAAATGCAATCAGTGACGGCTTCTAACCACACATTCGCACACATTATTAGCATTGTTACCAACTAGGACGACGTTTAGAAACAATGAAGTCAGTGACGGCTTGTCATCACACATTCGCGATTATCTCGAAAAGTGCTCGTTTGCGGACCCATGTTTCTGAGACTTTTTTGCTTCTATTATTGTGTACTTTCACCGGTGTCATTTTGCGCTATTACTTTTGAGACACCCTGTATATGGTGTATCATAATAGAGTAAACAACTTTAAGAATTTATTTCGACAAAACTATATGGAATACAACAATGTATTTCTTATGTATCAATCATTAACACTTTAAGTTTCTATGAATGTCTACAAAGGGGTACAATGTGACTTGCACCAGTTATGCGACACACATCCCATCGAAATTCTAGTTCTTGCCACACTATTCCCAGGTGGCACATAGACTTTGTCTTTCACGAAGCCCCAGATGCAGAAGTCTATGGAGGTAAAGACTTGGGACCTTTGAAGTCACCATTTTCTTTAACGCTACACCAGCATCACAATGATCGTTTTGACAAAAGTCTTGTGCATGAATACAAAATTTGAAGATATTTTCATTGTTATATAACAAACCTCATTGTTGTGTTTCAGTTTTTTTTTAAATAAACCTGATAAGTTCTTTACTGTATTATAATACACGCTCTATATAGGGTGATTCAGAATTCCTATTACACACTTCTAGAGAGGACTTAGTAGATCAAGTTTTGATCAGGAACCCATGTCCGGAAACGTACCGTTTTGGTACTACACAGATGACAAGATCACATATATTCACATCTTCCGCTTCACGGTAGGCAACCCACATTGACGGAGGGTGACGTCTTCAATCACCTGATGCCATGTGGTCTGCTTCCGACGTCCTCTGTTTACAATCTGTTTACACAGCACATGAGGTTCCAACATGATGGCGCACCAGCACACTTTTCCCATTACGTCCGACATCTCAATCAAAAATATGGGGACAGGTGGATAGGTCGCGGTGGAACAACTCCTTGGCCACCACGATCGCCGGATCTAACTCCTCTTGATTTTTTCGTATGGGGCCACATGAGGAGTCTTGTTTTTGTGAGGAGGAAGACCTGGTTGCACGAGTTCTGGCTGCAGCAACCACGATTCGGCACACACCAGGTATTTTTGAGCGTGTGTATGCAAACATCCTTCGAGGGCCTCCCCCATGGCGCAGTGGTAGCGTCATTGCCTTGTAATCAAGGGGTCCCGGGTTCGATCCCCGGTGGAGGCACAAGTGGTTCGGATCCCACTTTAAACTGTAGGTCCAGTCCCGATTAGCCTTACTGTGCATAAAGTGGACTTAAAACACCAAAAGCAAACATCCTTCGCAGGTAAAGTGTTTGCAACGAACTTCAGGGTCGCCACATCGAGCAGCTCTTGTAGTAACGCAGGTAAAGCTGTGTCATCTGTGTAGTACCAAAACGGTACGTTTCCGGACATGGCTTCCTTATCTAAACTTGATCTACTAACTCCCTTCTATAACCCCTACATGTGTGTAATAGGAATTCTGAATCACCCTTTTTATACAGGTCATATATATATATTGTAGAGATATGGTGATTAAAAATACGAGAAAACCTCGTCAAGAGATTATTTTATGCTTGTTTATTCACTGGAATTGTCCGACCAGCGAGCAATCTCAAGAATGCGCAAGCTTCGTAACTTCCTCGAAGCAATGACTGAGAGGCAAATACGTGGATCTAACATGATCCAGCGTGTTCGAAAGGTGTAATAACCTTTCGAAGCAAAAGATTATAAAAGCAAGCTCAGGCTAGATCTCGCGCTCATTACTCTTATATTACTAGTACACATTACAACGAACTAAACTACCACGACGGTGTACGAAGTTTACGGCTGCATAAGCCTGCAGCCATTCGCGCGGGATTGCTCGGAATAGTGAGTCAAGGGTCACAGTATCGAACCTTGGCATCAGTCACCATTCTGTCTGCTAGAAGCATCTGGACAAGAACATCATTCACCTGACAGGTATGAACAAGCGTAATTAACATTTAAATTCAACCTTCCATATCTCATTCCTCTTAGTCGGAGCAGGTTCAACTGACAAGTATATTTAAGCTCTACCTAAATGTGTTATTGAAGCATCCCTGTGACCTCAGATCCCTGGTAAAGATGGGATTACAACAATATATATATATATATTGCTAGACTATTGTATTGTTTTAACTGGAACCTTTGTATTTTATGAGATGGTGGAAATAGTCGGAAACGTTTATAAGTCTAGTAGAGGAAGCTGCAAGAGTAGTAGAAAACTAAATACATGAATATTAATAGAACAAACATGAATAATAATAGATCAATATTAATAAATAATTACTCCTTTGAATGTGTTAGTAATTTTACATACCTTGGATCTACACTTAATGAAAACAATAAAATAGAATCTGAAATAGATGAAAGAATAAAGAAAGGTAATAAGGCCTATTATGCAAATATATCTCTGTTAAAATCGAAACTTCTGAAACGAAATACAAAAATGAAGATATATCTTACTATGATAAGACCAGTGGTTACATATGCTGCTGAAATCTGGACCCTAACACAGAAAGATAGAAACAAACTAAGTATATTTGAGCGACAAATCTTAAGGAAGATCTTTGGCCCCGTACAGATAGAAAATGATATATGGAGAATAAGAAATAATGTGGAACTAGAAAAATTAATCAATGGTGCAGACATTATAAGATATATTAAAAGTCAAAGAATTAAATGGTTAGGCCACATACAAAGAATGGATAACATGAGAACTATAAAACGTATACTAGAATGGAAACCTATGGGAAGGCGACCAATTGGAAGACCTAGGATGATGGATTGAAGATGTATGCGAAGATTTAAAGATTCTCAAAGTTAGAAATTGGAAAGAAATGGCAAAGAAGAGGAAAGATTGGAATGATTTGTCTGAGAAAGCTAAAACCCACAAAGGGTTGTGATGCTAATGGAAGAAGAAGAAGGTGGAAATAGACAATTTTAAAAATTCACACATGAACCGGACAGTCTTCTGTGTAATTGAAAGGAGACCGAACCTCGCTATGCAAGACCCTGGTCTCGTTCATGATGTTTAGTTCATTAGTAAGTAAGGTATGTGATATGTACATAAATCAAAGATACTCATGTGTCAACCTGGCATTACCGCAGACTAACGAGGGTCTGGCGTCTGGATCCACAGCCTCTATAACCCTCTGCGAGGCTTTTGTTCTGTCTGGCCCATGTATGAGATTGGCCTTTCACCAATTTCATCTAATCACGATTCATCCTCATCGTCGCAACGCAAAGTGTGCAATCTTGCACATTAAGTGGCATAACTTATCCAATCATGCTTGGTATATGTGTGAGTGTAGGCAATGATATAAAGCGATATTAAAGGATTTTTGATTTTGGTTAATTCATTTGGTTCAGGTATGTGCCTCATTTGGTTTACAAGGAGCATCCATGCGCAGGCCGGGATTTGAACCCTGTACCCCTTCAAAACAGAAATTCTCCATCTTGATCTCCTTGTGGAAATTTTCTCAAAGTGCACACAAGTACGTTCCTTCCGCATCGGCATTACACGAAGAAATAATTTTGTCTCCGTGGCGGAGTGGTCAGCACACCACACTGAGACAACAAAGGTTCCGCGTTCGAACCCCGGCCTGGGTGTTCCTTTTTTAGTGTCCCTTCATATCATCGCCCGTAATCATCGCCGCGATTAGCCAAAAACTCACCTGCGGGTGGGTGACACATTCTTCCCGAAAAACTGGCCAACAGGTGTGAGCAAAATCCCGACCGCACATACCAGGCTTAAATTCATCCGTTTTTAGCTCAGCCCGGAAAATCACCGCGCATGAATATTGCATTTCCCGTAACATTTCCTTCCTCCGCCAAGTACTGTGGTTTCACGCGTCGATAACGCAAACCCATGCTTTTTTCCCCTTCGCAAGAACGACAGGAAGCTCCAACCTTTACCCCCGAACCCCTTGTTGAATTTAACGCACGGTCACGCCCTGGAAAAGTTTACCCGCTTTATGTTGCAAGACTCGCCACGGACAACTTCCCCAGGTTTATATCCTGAGAGTTATGCAATATTCATACCCGGCGCGCCTGGCGTTTGGAGGCTTGTCGCAGGATACCCTTCAACACAGGGACAAGTTCCGTTTCGAATATTATCTAACATTGAACAAGTGTGCTGCTTTCGGCATGTTTGTTTTATCCTTGTCTTGGATTCCGGGGGGGGGGGAACTCTAGGTCATCCTAAAATAGTGTTAGCTTTCCTTCCTGCTCACATGAAAAAACCTACATGAGAAATTTTCGACAAATGTGGCGAACAGTAGATTACAATAGACTTACATTCACGCACACGCGCGCGAGCGCGTGACAGGGAAGCGCATACTGTGGATTAGGGCTAAAAGGGCATCAACCCCCCACCCCCCTCTTCTTCATGAATATATAAGCATTATTTTGTGTTTCTTTACTCTAGTTCGAAGGCAGCGAAAACTGACTCTTTTGGACTGTTATTTCTTCAGTAAGCTATTTACAGTGTATTTTGCTTTTATTCGTAGTGTTTCACAGGTTCTGTGATTGAGTCTGAGTTTTTGTTTTTAAGTTCACTTTATGCACAGATAGGTTAAAAGGAACTGGGCCTACAGTTTAAAGTGGAATACGAATCACTATACTGAGCTCAGGTCCAACTAGCGGCTGACCTACTTTTTGTCCACCAATCGTCTTCTGGGGGTGTGGCTTGACGCGTGTCAACAACTTCAGTTCCGAAGCTCAGGGACATATATTCCAGGCTAGCTATGATATCTGCGAAGCCCGAAGCCTAGAAAGTAAAATACTGAAGATAAATCTCTTAGAAACTGTGTGAATTAAGCTGATTTGGAAAATACGTGGTCTGTTAGGAAAGTAATGAGACTGATTTTCTGTAAACGATGAATTTTATTATTTTTACAAATCAAGGTTATCCCCTTCAAAATAGTTCCCTTGGGCAGCTACACAGCGATGGAAGTGTTGTTACCACTGTTCGTAGCAGTGCTGGAAGGCTTCTGCTGGAATACCTTTTAGCTCGTCGGTTACGCTCTTCTGGATATTATCCAAAGTATCAAAATGGCGTCCTATCAAGTGGTTTTTGAGCAAGGGGAATAAAAAAAAGTCACAGGGACTGATATCCGGCGAATAAGGAGGTTCAGGAACCACAGGAATGCTTTTTTTCCAAAAAAAACATTGATGGAGACTGTCGTGTGACATGCTGCATTGTCGTGGTGCAGCATCCAAGTGCGTGCAATGCCTGGTCGTATACGTGCAACCCTTTTCCTGAGTCTTGCAAGGACTTCATTCGGTACACACGTTCAAATTTGACTCACTACTGATCATTCTCACCGTCAATCAACGATATGACCTCACCCTTTCCACATTGTCATCCGTTTTTGAGGTTGAAGGTCTTCCCGCACGAGGTTCGTCTTCCACTTGTTCTCGGCCTTCTAAAAAGGACTTGTGCCATCTGAACACTTGTGCCCTAGATAGTGTATGTTCTCCATTAGCCCTTTGTAACTTTTCATAAGTCACAATAGCAGATTCGCCAAGCTTAACACAAAATTTGATGGCACAACGTTGTTCAAACTTTTGCCAGTCCATTTTTGTAACGCACCTCACAAACACAACTTCACGTCAGACACACTCAACAATCGTGTAGCAACTGTAGCAAGTTGAAACTTGTACTGAGTCAATGGCAAGCGTTCACCTACAGGCCGTGTGAAGGTGGGGGCAGCAGCATTGCCGGTTCGTGCACAGTGTTGTCAGTCTCATTACTTTCCTAACAGCCTAACAGACCACGTAAGATAATGGCGATTCTGAAGTTGGCAACCTGAATGAATTCTTAGGAGTTGGCAACCTGAATTCTTAAAAGTTGGCAACCTGAGTTCTTAGGAGTTGGCAACCTGAATTCTTAGGAGTTGGCAACCTGAATTCTTAGGAGTTGGCAACCTGGATTCTTAGGAGTTGGCAACCTGGATTCTTAGGAGTTGGCAACCTGGATTCTTAGGAGTTGGCAACCTGAATTTTTATAAGTTGGCAACCTGAATTTTTATAAGTTTGCAACCTGACTACCGTTGAGATGGCAACGTGACTTCCTTGAAGACATCAAGAAAGAGTCTAGTCTTCTCCCTTCCTCCATAGCCTAGGACCAGGTGTTATAGTGAGATAGAACAGGTCTTCGACTCAGCATACGCCACTGCAAAGCTGTAGGGGTAACATCACTCTGCCGTTACAACATTACCAAGCTTACGTCTGTTTCTATCACTTGATTTTATTGACTTCTTTGTACAGTGTTTGAGTGTTTTGTGCACTAATTTTCCGTGCGTGTACTACTATTGTACAACTTTTATCCAGTAACGCCGCTCAACTATCTCTCTCTGTTTTACAGTTCATTTGTCAACATGCTGTGTGTCTGACGTTCATTTGTTTCGTTCGTTGTGACACGAAAATACCCGATGTCAGTCGAAGAAAGCTGAACTGATCGCTAATTCGTTGTTGCCCATCCGCCACCTGAACATGCGAGCAGTATATGTACCTCCACCGGGAATCGAACCCGGGACTCCTTGTTTTATAAGGTGCCCGGTGATGTGATGATGAGTTGTCCACATCAAGGTTGGATAACTCTTGTCACGAGTTCCTGTATCTTAAGAAAAAGCAGGTTTTTGTGAGAGCTGGAACAGGATGAGTCTTTGATTAGCCCCTTGGTCGAAGTAAATTACTTAAGTTCGCTAGAGGCAGGGCACACGACGAACCTTCAGCAGCGTATGTCAGCTAATCCAGTCCCAATTAGAATATGTAAGCCGATAGATACTCCCTTTCAAGACAACCTATCTACACGGGCCTAATTGTTTGCGAAAGGCTTAAGTAGTTTCCTCCAGCATCCTGGAGACGGATCGAATCTCTCTCGGTACATCTCGAGAGCGGCTGCTATGGTTTCCTATTCACCTGCAGATCCTCTTATAACAAGAGATGCTGGCGGTCCATTCAAGACGGAGAGGCATTCCAAGATCTCCCTGGTTGCCATGGAAGCTTCTGTGTTTTCTTATAAGACAATTATGATTCTCCGGGTCCGTATTGTTCGAAAGACAAAGACTTTCATGAATTGAAGAGTGCCGAGTGAGATGATGGAGTGATGCGTCATTCTGGGCCGCCTTAAAGGAGCTGAGCTTCCGGGAAGAGGCCCATGTAGAGGACAGATATGTACGCACAGAACACAGTGTGCCAACTGACACAAATATATTAACTGCATTAACATTGCTATAACTACCATGTGTATCAAATCGATACACAGCTTTCAGGCAGCGTGTATAGTTCTTACACACACTTCCATTAAAAACAAATTCCTGTACAGGACACACACGTACACACAGAGTAACAACTGACACAAATATATTAACTCCAGTAATATATTGCTAGAACTACAATGTGTATCAAATCGATACACAGCTTGCAGGCAGCGTATATAGTTCTTACACACACTTCCATTGAAAACAAATTCCTGTACAGGACACATCGTACATACAGAGTAACAACTGACACAAATATATTAACTCCAGTAATATATTGCTAGAACTACAATGTGTATCAAATCGATACACAGCTTTCAGGCAGCGTGTATAGTTCTTACACACTTCCATTGAAAACAAATTCCTGTACAGGACACATCGTACATACAGAGTAACAACTGACACAAATATATTAACTCCAGTAATATATTGCTAGAACTACAATGTTTATCAAATCGATACAGAGCTTGCAGGCAGCGTGTATAGTTCTTACACACACTTCCATTGAAAACAAATGCCTGTACAGGACTCACACGTACACACATAACTCAGTGCGTCAACTGACACAAATATGTTAACTTCAGTAACACATTACTTTAATAGCTATGTGTATCAAATTAGATTAAATAGGTAAAGTTTTATTTGGAAGGAAACCAAGGATGCGATGAAGAACGATGAGCTGTGTATGTATACTATATAAACCAGCCTTTAACTTTGTTTGCAAAACATATATTGAGCGTTTTCCTGTTTATTATAGCTATATATATAAAAATATATACGAAAAGTTGGTAAACCAGCGGAAAACACAAGAATACGACATTGGTTACATCGTTATAACCGAGAACTGCTTTTATTGCGTAACGTCCGGAGCAATTAAGGTGTTAAGTAATTTGTCATATGTTAGTCACAACCTGGATGATTTAGTTAATTTTAAGGACCACTACATAGAATATTTGTTTATACATTATTAACTAACTAACTACCTCCCCAGCCCTCTTAAACCCGAAGGTTTATGGCTGCACCAACACAAGCCTTCCATTTGCCCCTACCCTGGGCAAGGTAAATCCAATCTTTTCCATCCTTACCGATTTCATTGGCCTTCGTACAGGTCCCATACCATCAGCTTCCAGATCAAGTATCCTGCAAACTCTTCTTGATTTAATTATTCTAATAATATCTGGATATAAATACAAATAACGCAGTTTAAATTTAGTAACCTTCTCCTTCGTTAATGTTTATTTATACACTAACGTTTAACATATTACTATATATATATATATAATATAAAAATGAATGTATGTGTGTTTGTTTGTTCCGGCATAACTCTCTAAAGCCTGGAGCGATTTCAATCAAACTTGGTACACGTATCACTTGCAATCTGGAAAGAAATACTGTGGGGGTAAGACACCCCTGGCACCCCTAGGGTGTAAGGGGGTGACATGTAAAAGTAATCAAACGACCGATATTAGTGTAGAATCCATAGTTTTCGGGGTCGCTAAGATGAATAGTGACACTCCTAATACCGTTTCACTTGAAATTCATCACCTATCGGGATGAGGGGTTACAGGGGGTGAAAATTAAAATATCAAAAATGACCAAGATTAGTGTCGAAGCCATAGTCTTTGTAGTCGCTAAGCTAATTGGCATAATTCACGATGACCAAACTTGGTATACATATGACTTGCAATATGAAATGAAATACTGTGGGGGTAAGACAAACCTGGCACCCCTAGGGGTGTGGGTGGGAAGGGGGTAGTGTTGTCCACGGAACGAGACGGGACAGGCTTTTAAAAATTCGAGACGAGACGAAATTGATCATGTGTCCCGAGACAAATGAATATTTTCGAGACGAGACAGGCCAAAGTCTCGTCTCGTGGGCAACACTAGAAGGGGGTGGCATGTAAAAATAATCGAAAACGACCGATATTAGTGTGGAATCCAGTTTTCGGGATCGCTAAGATGAATAGTGACACTACCAATGCCGTTTCCTTTCTTAGACTCCCCTGGCACCCGTAAGGGGGGGGTGGGAAGGGGGTGACATGTAAAACTAATTGAAAACAACCTATATTAATGTGGAATCCACAGTTTTCGGGATCGCTAAGATGAATAGTGGCACTCCCAATGCCGTTCAACTCCAGGACACCCCTGGCTCCCTAGGGTAGGGGGTGGGAAGTGGGTGACATGTAAGACAACCGATATTCGTGTGGAATCCAAAGTTTTCGGGGTCGATAAGATGAAAAGTGACACTCCCAATGCCGTTCATTTTATTTATTCTTACTCTTGGAGGTGGAACTAAAACTTTTGTTCATAAATTGTTGTTAAATTTATATTATAGTGAATTTGTAAAAGATATGACTTTATAATTTGTATACAATTTACGCTATAGTTAGAATTTATTAAACAGGCGGGCATCGCGATTAAGCTAGAAACATAGAGCGGCGTGAACTAATCAAAATACGAGTAGAACATAAATTATTGCAATGCAGAATCATGGCGAATAGATTTTTCTGAGGACGGTCGCTTTAAAATATGTGTTGGGTGGGAGAACACGGAGGTGTAGCAGAATGTGTGTTTTTGAATTCCATAAACGGATGTTATGGCTGGGAAAACCAACCATAAATGTCAGTGTGACGGGTATCAAATATTGATTACCTGTAAGCAGAATTGAAACAGAGCTCCCTCGCGTGTTTTATTTCCACAAAATCCCGATATTTCTGTTACAATTTCAACAGCAGCGGAAACTGGAGTAACACGGTCCAAACCGAAAAATTTATGGTTGTTCGAAAATACATGTGTTCCTGCAGTGAGATGGGCCGAAAGTAAAAATGTTTGAGGGGTAAAGTAGCCGCTTAGAAACTTCATCTAATTCAGGAGTTAGAAACGTTATCTACTACTCAATATTGGGAGTGTTATGTTACATAGTCTGTGAGCCAGGACCTCAAATTAAGGCGATCGGTACCACTCGGAGGGATGGGTTCTCATATGATTTTTATTCAAGGTGTGGATGCCTGGAACTGGAAAATGTGTGATAGTATCTCGTAACTCTGCTTTTTATATAATATTATTGAATTGGCAACCATAGCCGAAATATAATGTTTTTTAATATTTTTTATAAGTAGCATATAAATTGATCACAATATTTCAATAAATAAATTTAATTTCAACAGACTTATTAAATTCAATATTATTTTATAATAATTATAATTATTAAGTGTAATAATAATAATATAATTATTATAATCTTTATTATATTGCTTATATACTGACATAGATTAAATGCATAAGTTTTACTTACAATTTTCAATAATAAAGGTGACCATATCTTAAATACGCATGTATGTTATAATTTAACATAAACTAATTTTTTTTTTATTTACATTCATCATCATCATCTTCTTCTGAATAGGTGTCATCACTCATTGATTTTCACATGTGGGTAGTCTGCACTTGTCAGTGCACCTGATGTTATTTAGCCAGAAGACGCAGTCTGTAGTTTCTAATGGATTGGTTGGTTGGTTCATTTGGTGTTTCAACCCCACTTTATGCACAGTAAGGCTAATTGGGACTGGACCTACAGTTTACAGTGGGATCCGAACCACTAAGTGCCTCTACCGGATATCGAACCCGGGACCCCTTGATTACAAGGCGATGACGCTACCACTGCGCCATCTGGGAGGCAGTTTCTAACGCAGTTGCAAGTTAGTAGATCTAACACAGTTTGAGAAGCTGGCTGCCATCCCATCCAATCAATTACCAGCTCCTCTGCTCCAGTCCACCTTTTCCCACTTGGACTAGATGTACGTGGATCATTCAGAAGACATCTCTTGCTGATAGCGAATTGATATCGCACTTTAAGTATGTTTCTTGAGACAGTTTCTCCAAGGTGCAAGTTGATAAATGTCTATCTCACCCTTCTTTACACAGAATAGACGACATGTCATGTCATTCACACAATGTACGGAAGATTTTGGAGCATACAGTAAGCATGAGAACTACAATTTGCCCATTACTTTTTCATTGAGATCCCATTGATCTCCGAGGCTGCGAAAATATTTCCTGTGTATGTCTGTTGGCAGGAAGGATTTTCAATGCACTTGCCTACTTTTCCTTGTTACTCGTCTGGCCCCCCCACACTTTTCCTCCGCACTCGAGGTTCGGTGCACTTCGTACTTGGCTCAGATTTGTCTAGGGGTATCTTTCTTTGTACGACAATGCACGTGGGTTGCTACAAGTCAACATAATTATATAATTCACTACAAGAAACAACGGATAACCTTTGCGAAACCTTTATTACGATAGGGGATAAATTACCTTGTCCAGCTTTTGTGAAATTAAAAACGTAAATTTTGGATAATTTCTATAGTTTAATTAACGTAAAATTTAAAGTATATACATGTCGTTTCCGAACGTTCATTTCTCTCATTATTTATCGGGCCAAAACTCTAATTTTTGATGTTGGAATCTCTATTGTTTGTACCTGGATGCTTTACATTTTATGAATTACATCTGAAGTACGTTTGTCACAAGGTAGACTCGCGTTACTCCAAGAAACGTCTTAACAGGCGCTAGGCCGCCCGACGTGTACATTTCTCAACCTCCACGGTGACAAGGCACTAGGCTGCCCGGCGCACCGTAATTACTTCAAAATAACATCCAGTACAAACTACCTTTTTACCTGTAAATCGGACACCAACGCACTAGCTTGTCCGGCAATCCAATCTCTTACAGCATCCGTTTCGGGAGATCTGTCCTCCGGTCCTAGCTAACCGAAGCAAAAACAGCCTCTCCCTTCCAAGTCTCAGTTCCAACAGCCGACCCCCCTACTCTCATCTGGGAGTTTATATACGTTTGGTTGGCGTCTGTTGCCAACCGCCCTTCTTTCAAAATTTTTAATCTTTAACAGCTAACCTGCCCGCCTTTTCCTCGAACGTTCGAAACACGAAGCAAGAACAGAGAGCTACATGGTATTTTTACATCGAATAATACGAACCTAAAAAAATGCATAATAAATTGATTTACACTAATCACACATATATATGTTTATACACGTAATTACCTAATTAATTAACATATTAATAAAATATTTAAATAAGGAAAAAAACACTGTTGCCCTGACACGGGGGCAGGGTAACAGATTCCCCCTCCCCAGCGTTACAATTCAATCTGAAATTTAAATTTCAGTCTATGTGAATTGTCTTTCAAAGTTACTGAGAAAAGTAAAGCACTGTATCTGAAAAGAAAAGTTCACTGAAACGTCATTTGCACTACACATCACAAGCGTCTCTCTCTGAAATAGAAGAGTCTCAATTTCACTGCACTAAATGTCCTCTTTTCACACTGTTTCTTCCTCCGGGAATCCTGGAACCTCCTGGACATCTCGGTCATCTGGTCATCAGGACTGCTCCCAGGTGCAGACGGATTCAGCTCCTCCACCTTCCAACGAACATGTCCGGCTCCCGCTCTAGGGTCGACTCAGCCTCCTCCTCGGTCCATCCGAAGAACTCCCGGCTCCTTAGTCCCCTAGTCCTTGCGTCTGGGACATCCGCGGTACTCGGTTCGACTCCTGCCGAATATCAGCTTTAGACGCTTTCAAAAGTTCTATCGTTCGATCACACGACCCGACTTAAAATATGGCTTTTCCATTTTTCATCTATAAGGAAACTTTCCCTTCCTTTTCCGGGCATCGAACTGCCATCCTTCATCATTCTCTTAGCGATGAAAATCTCATGTCTTCATGTTCAGAATATTCATCTACTTTTATCGGTAAAAGGTTTACATAACATAAAATCCAACAGTCCGTAATTAGATCTTACATTCACATGAAATAAATTTACCAGAACTCAAATGTGTAGCGACAATAAATCAGGAACTTAATTACTACTGTACAAACAAGAAGTCGGTTTTTCGGCTTCCTTTCCATCATTTTTCACAGCCCTTCTACTCCCTCCCCTTGAGATGGATTCTCAGGGTAGAATTTAGGGACGAGTGCTTTCCTTCACACTTCTCAAATTTCTTCTCGGAATAACCTTCAGCTGGTCAACGTTAGCCAGAACTCTCTTCCCCTCACCTTCCTTTTCCAAAACAACATTATTTGGAGTAGTGAATTTCAGAATTCTGTAGATCCCTTTGAATTTCGGGAAAAAGCACGCAGTTTGCTTATTAAAAGCAGACGAAATTCTATGCTCTTGAAGCAGTACTCGATCTCCGACACGAAGATTAACCCTTCTTCTGCCCTTATTGTAGGCCTTTGACGCCTTTTGCCTCGTCTTTTCCTCTTTTTCTTTTGCAAATTCGAAAGCCGCGCCCATTCTTTCCTTTAACTGTATGACGTAATCCATCTGTCTCTCCGCCGTGACGTCCTCCCCGGTTCCATCTTCCCTCTGAAGCTCTATTTTCCGAGTGTCATACGGTGTGTACAAATCACGTCCAAAGAACAAGAATGACGGCTTCAATCCAGTCATCGAATTCGTTGCATTATTAATGGCAAAACTTATCGCGTCCAAGTTTTCAGCCCACGACGAGTGTTCCTTGCAGAACTTCCCAAGTGCTTGCTTGATTATCTTAATAGCTGCTTCTGATTTGTTTCCCTTCGGTCTATATGGCGTAATATAGACAGGCTTGCAATTCACAGAACGCAACGTTTGTGAATACAGTTTGCTTCGAAATACACTCTGGTTGTCACTGACAACGTATTTCGGGAATCCTCACTGAAAACAGTACTTCAAAAATGCTTGCGAGATCGTCCTCGCCGTTGTAGTTCTAAGCGGTGTCAAACTAATGTGCCTTGAGAACTCATCTTGAATGACTAAACAGTACTTGTATCTCCCTTTCGTACTTGTAGGCAGTGGTCCAAAAATTTCCAGAAACACTTTGTATCCAGGAGCAGTAGATTTCCTCGAGTTCATAAATCCCATCTTTCTGCTGTTGTCAGGATTATACTGAAGACAAGTGATACAACTTTTGCAATAGTTACTGACATCTTTGACTACTCCGTCCCAAGTATAATTCTCTAGGACCTTAAACAATGTCTTTCCATGTCCTAAGTGCGCAGATAATAAATCATCATGCGAAGACTTAAGTACTTCATTCTTCAACTTCTCTGGTACCCACAGCTTCAATCTGGAGCTAAACGGTGGATAAAGTCCAGTGTTTTCGTCAACGAAACGGTAAAGCAGTCCATCATCGTCGAGACAGGAATGTTGCAGATAAAAGTCAAATTTTCTCTTGTCTCGAGCATCCTTGATTTCAACTTCTTCTCCATTTAAACATCCAATTAATTTCGACAAGTAAGGATCACTCTGTTGTTCTCCTTTCCACATTTCTTTATCGTTAAGATCTACGGGCGGCGAAGTTTCTTTCTGTCCGTCCGTCTGTCTTCCATTTACAGTGTTGCCAGCTGCATCTGTAAACATCGCTTCCGTTTTCCTTTTCTGCTTCCGGTCGAATTTCTTCTTTTGCTCAGAAAGTGGCCTAGGTTTCGCTCGGTCCGGCTTCTCGTTATTCACATCCAAACGAACCTCGTAATCCTTTGCTAATCCCCGTTTATCTTGAAAAACATCAATATGCATTCTCAGTATGGCATTCAATTTCGGCTTGTTTTCCTCTGAGATATCGGTACCCTCCATCAGTATGGCAATCCTTCTCTCTTCGTCAACCCCCTCCCCTTTGATGTCGCTGCTACGTGTCTCCGCTCCGCAAGCAGAAACGTTCTCTCGGACTCCTTCGACTCCATCCGTGGTCGAACCCAGTCCCCTAGAACTAACAGCATCAACGCTGTCACGTGTCGACGGCGCATCAAAAGGCACGATTTTCGAAAGATCAGGCTCAATTGCCCACCCGTTACGATGAATCATGGGTACAAGTCCCAGCTTAGCCATTAATGTCCTCCCCATTAACATTTCATGATTAGCATTAGATAACACAAATATCTGATCCCGAGCCTTGTGTCCGTGAAACTTAATATTCACGTAAGCACTCCCCAGAGATTCCACATTTCCTTCCGCAAGTATTACTTTAGTTTTGCAACCCTTCAATTTTACTCCATTTGTCTTCATTTTCTCGATAACCTCCAAAGACACAAAGTTATTGGACGATGCCGTATCAATACATGCGTGTACTTCCACGTTACCCACGTTGCATAAAACGATAGGTTCCCTTACATCTTTTGCATTTACATTGTGAGGTGGAAAATTTTCCTTCCGCGTAAAATTTGCAGTTTCCACGCCACGAACTTGACAAATTCGTGGCGACTCTAAGCGTTTTTTTGTTTCTTCCTTCCCACGTTCATTAATCTTGTTTTGATTTGATTTGTGATTTGAAGCTCTGCAACCTTTCTGTCCACAAGTGTAGCATAATTTATTTCTCTGGCAATCTTCCTTCGAAAAGCGGTTCTGTTTGTTTTCATCCCTCACCGCAAGCCGCGAGGGTGGAGAGCGTGAAACCACATGTTCAGCCCTCAAGCGCTCGACTTTCGGGCGGTCAAAACCAATACACACAGGGTCCAAGAAAATATCAGATTTCTTTCTCCCCCTCTCCTCTTCGCATTCCTGATTAACTGACTTCCTTAGCGACCAGCTGTAAATTTCGTCTTCCGAAACGAAAGACTTGAATCTCTGCCTTTCCAAAAACTCCGATTGCAATTCCAGGGCGTATTCGCTCATCTCTCTCATAGAAGTGAATGTCTTGTTGTACAAATAATCCCTAAATACCGGATTGCAGTGCGATTTCACAAAGTCAATTCTCTCCTGTGCAGAAGCCGAATTCCTTATCCTACTAAAATGCCTGTCAACTTTCCGAACGTATTCCGCCAATCCCTCGTTAGCAAGTTGAAACCTTTGCCACAAAAATAACTCTGCTTCTCTCTGATAATCCAATCCGTGAAAATCCTGCAAGAATTTATGCCTGAATTGTGAAAAATCACCGAACGGTTCCGTGAACAAAAACCACTCCCTCGCTTCATTTCGCAACGAAAGAGGAATAAACTGCTTCAGAAGATCATCTTCAGAAATTTTCAGCGTTCTCGCGTAATCTTGAATCCTATCCAGATACGAAAAAGCATTTTCCTTCCCTACATTTCCCTCAAATGTCGGAAGCGGCAAACGAATTTCCTCCATTGTCACTCTTGGAACGCACCTTTGTTCCTCAACATCAGAAAGTTCTAACGCGGTCGGGCTGGACCTACTCGAGTTACCAAGCGACATTCTTGTAACTTCCCCTTTTCTGTTTCGCAAGATCATCGGTTCGATCCTCGTCCGTTTCTCACCTTAACTTTCAAATCAAAAATCTCGTTCAATATCCTGCGACAAGACCTCAAATAACTAAGTTCAATCGCGGACAGAGTCCCCAAATAAATATGTTACTCGTCTGGCCCCCCCACACTTTTCCTCCGCACTCGAGGTTCGGTGCACTTCGTACTTGGCTCAGATTTGTCTAGGGGTATCTTTCTTTGTACGACAATGCACGTGGGTTGCTACAAGTCAACATAATTATATAATTCACTACAAGAGACAACGGATAACCTTTGCGAAACCTTTATTACGATAGGGGATAAATTACCTTGTCCAGCTTTTGTGAAATTAAAAACGTAAATTTTGGATAATTTCTATAGTTTAATTAACGTAAAATTTAAAGTATATACATGTCGTTTCCGAACGTTCATTTCTCTCATTATTTATCGGGCCAAAACTCTAATTTTTGATGTTGGAATCTCTATTGTTTGTACCTGGATGCTTTACATTTTATGAATTACATCTGAAGTACGCTTGTCACAAGGTAGACTCGCGTTACTCCAAGAAACGTCTTAACAGGCACTAGGCCGCCCGACGTGTACATTTCTCAACCTCCACGGTGACAAGGCACTAGGCTGCCCAGCGCACCGTAATTACTTCAAAATAACATCCAGTACAAACTACCTTTTTACCTGTAAATCGGACACCAACGCACTAGCTTGCCCGGCAATCCAATCTCTTACAGCATCCGTTTCGGGAGATCTGTCCTCCGGTCCTAGCTAACCGAAGCAAAAACAGCCTCTCCCTTCCAAGTCTCAGTTCCAACAGCCGACCCCCCTACTCTCATCTGGGAGTTTATATACGTTTGGTTGGCGTCTGTTGCCAACCGCCCTTCTTTCAAAATTTTTAATCTTTAACAGCTAACCTGCCCGCCTTTTCCTCGAACAAGAACAGAGAGCTACATGGTATTTATACATCGAATAATACGAACCTAAAAAAATGCATAATAAATTGATTTACACTAATCACACATATATATGTTTATACACGTAATTACCTAATTAATTAACATATTAATAAAATATTTAAATAAGGAAAAAAACACTGTTGCCCTGACACGGGGGCAGGGTAACATCCTTTTTCCTTCAAATGCGTATAGAGACTTATCATATCTCGACAAACATTTTTAATAAGGATTGAAGCTATTTCTTTAATGACAAGGACCATCATGGGTATTTTGGTAGTATATTTCAGAAACAATTTAACCATGATTCTTTCTTGGAATCTCAAACACACAATACACGCATCTGCACTGAGCCTCTCATTACCGCTTCATAACCCTCATTAGCAGCGGCAGTATTCATCAACAAATGACCATATCTTCTTCAAGTTTACTGTTGAGATTGAGCACTTTGACGCTCCAGATGTGATTTTGTATCATTTAATAATTCGACCAAATAGTGTCTTGTCTGAATTGACCTGCCATAACTATCCACCGCCTTCTTCTTGGATCAAGAGAGGAACAGAAAGAACTAGACGAAAACCATGTATAGCCGATGTTTATGCAACTCAAAGATCATTCAGAGAACAGATAAAGTAGAATATGGATTAGTACAGCTAACAGAAAGACCCTACAATTGCTTGAACCAATGCTCACATGATATTCTTCTCTATAGAGCGTATCAATAGAACAGGTCAGAAACTGACAGGGTCACTGCAGTAACTCAACTCTAGTATGGTGTGTGAACTCGAACGGCCAACACCGCTGGTCATCTGTGTGGCATGGACTCGATGAGGTGATCGATGAGAGCTTTGGGGATTCCTCGCCACTCTTCACTTCGGGCAATTCCAGCTCTGGAAGAGTTGAGAAGTGTGCCATCCTACCTACAATAAGTCTGCCAAGTTCATCCCAGACATTCTCTATATGGGATTTAAGTCCAGTAATAACGCTGGCCACTCCATTCTCACGATTCCCTCTTCCTCTGGCACGTTGTTTTGATTTTGATTTGATTTGATTTATTTTACTTCGCCGTTTGTGACACTTTTGGCTAATTTCCGAAGATGGGGATGAGTGATGATATGATGAAATTGATGCCCATGACCCATGCCCAGGCCAGGATTCGAACCCGGGACCCCTGGCGTCGTAGCGTCGTAGAGGACGAGCATTATCGTCGATGAAAAGGAAACGATCGTGTCAACGGCATGGCAAGAGATCTGAGGTTCTCGTCCCCATATCTAAGGGCCCTCAAACTGTCATTTTTGATGACGTGGAGGTCCGTACGTCCAACAATTTTGATTCCAGTCCACACCATCAGTCCACCACCTCCATTTTGGAATGTATCTTGCACAAAAGCAGGGTTATAGCGTGTTCCACAATCCCTCCAGATTATTCACGTCTATTGTCTGGATGCTGAACCGCGACTCATGGGAGAACACCGCTCAACCCCATTCATTGTAAACCCAATTGCGATGTTCCTCAGCCAAGTTTCTACGGACTGAAACCTGTACTGTGATAGAACACACACCATGAGTCTATATGCATAGAGGTCATCTTTAAGAAGGCGATTGCAGACACCTGCGCCCTATACGCTGGTCTAGTTAACGTCACTTCCGGCGCTGTTGCCATAGCAACAGTATACCTGGCAATATACAACGCGTTGTCCGTACTTTCCCCATGCAGTTATAATTGGAAACGGACCGCAAGGGATATCTTTTGGTCTAAGTGACAGGGTTTTTCAACGAACATGGTAATATGTATCTTACACCATTGTAAAGATGAGATTCAGAAGAATACGTACATAAAATGCAGGTTGCTTACAGGTGACAAGTTAAAGAAAAAATGGAAGAACAAAAGCAGGCACTTTCCATGAAAGTGACCGGCAACTTACGATTTCTTCGGTTTCCGCTACACAGGACGGGAAAATAAACGTAAGTCGCATGGTTCTTTGTCTGTGGTCAGATAAGTCTTATTGCTATGCGTATGATTACAATCATTGTGCACATTAGGCATATTTCGTGCCTTTGCACTAATGGGTATTCAAAAAGTACAATGCATTTTCTCGATCGGAAGAATACATATGTGTAGTACATAGTCATGGACGTCGAAAGAAATTCTTGTAGGGGTAGTCAGGCCATTGACATATTTTAATAGTAGTAGTAGTAATATTGGGAGTGTCTAAAGCGATTTCAGTCAATAGCCGGAACATCAACCACAAATGAATAGGGACGAGTATTGCTACTACTAATATCAACAACAATAATACTTGCATATGAAGATAACAATGGTTCATTATTATTATTATTGATTGGTTGATTTGGTGTTTTAAGTCCACTTTATGCACAGCAAGGCTAATCGGGACTGGACCTACAGTTTAAATTGTAATCCGAACCACTATGTGCCTCCACCGTATTATTATTATTGCATCCAAAGTAAATGTGTAAACTCAAGGTGTATGACGTCTGTTATTTTAGGAAATTAGGTTCGCATTTACATCTTAAACGAATGGCACTTTCCAAAATATATTATGTTCTTGAATTTCCAGAAATTCTGAATAATCGTAACTCGTAAATAAGCGATTTCTAACAGAAAATATTTTACTCCCAATGAGGAATTGAGATAATACGAAAGAAATCTTTCCCGCTTCTTGGAAATTCACCCCTTTTTCGAGTTATGCATATGGCTGTGTGCATTAAGGACTATTGAACGAAAGATTGAACATGTGATAAATGCAGTGGCGTAAATAACACCCCCGCAGTGCGCGGGTGGGGGCGCAGTAAGAATGATAAACTAAGAAAGACCGATAGTTCACTTTCGGCGTTAAAATATATTTTCAACCGAACATATTATATTTTATGCCCCTAACTGCAAACAGAAACTGTTAATCACAAGTAGAAAGTGGATTACCAGATTAGAAAACAAAACTTTATTAGCCGAAAGGTAGACGACAGGCAAGAGAACACACTGGCAACGCTAATTTTCACCCTACTTACAATTTTTACCAAACGGAAAAGAGAAGTTTAAAAAAAAATCTTCCTCGACGAAATGATTTTCCAAGTTAAAATTCATCAAAAATTACTTGAGAAGCACAATGTCAAGAGTGAGAGCGATCGAGCTCGAAAACTAGCAAACAAGAATTTGCTTCCATGAAAAAAATGCAGATGACTGCTTATGATCATTTGACAATATCGTAATTTTTGTAATAACAGTCTGTTTTCATATATAATTATCATATATAATTTTTTACAGCTTCTCTGTTGTCTTAACCTTTCGTATCAGTTTTTACATTGATTCAAATTACATGTATGCATTTTCATGTTTTGATATACCTAATATAAATGTGGGCGTGAATTAATATTTTAGAAAAGAAATATATTTGTATATTTTTAGACGAGTATGGAGGCACAACTGAAAGTTGCACGGGGGGGGGGAGGAGGGCGCAGAGCATGTTAGTTACGCTACTGGATACATTCCTGGCGCCTGGAGCCTACTGATCGACCTGAAGGTGTTTTCAGCTTGGCAGCTCATTATTAATTACAACAAGTTGTTTTCATTCTAATATTTTTGCATAAAAGAACATGATAAAGTGATAAGTTGAAAGAATAACAAGATAATGATGGACAGAGGAAAGGGCACATGTTGTGTTCAACTCTTTTGTCCACGTAATAGGCTCGTAACAAAGAAATATAGAGGCTACATTGGTTATGTAAAATATTTAATCTGGTTCACGTAAATATAAAGAAAGCAGTGGCGGCGATTGGGTTCCAAAACCGGGGGGTGGGGGCAAGGTGTCAAAACTGGGAGGCAAAAACAGTATATTTCCCTTTGTAGATAAGATTTAACATAGTGCGGGGGCAAAAGTGGGCGATAAAGTGGGGGAATTGCCCCCTCGCCCCCCCTAATTGCCGCCACTGAAAGAAAGATAATAAACATCTCTTCGCACATACACAAAGCTATTGCAAAATTTTCGAAGAAGTGCTAGTCACAACACGTGCGACATCTAAGTATCGCTTTCCTTAACATCATATTCTTTCCTTCATGCTTGCTTTCACCCTTACTTTGACGACTCCTTCTTATCTTGTGTATCTGAAACTACGAAAGTGGTTCTCCTTACATACTAACCCTCCCTCCTTCATTGTTTCCGGCTCATCTTTCCAAAACCTCAGCAAAGCTCTATAGCCAACTCCATGTTACCGACCTTAGCAACGACCGTAGCAACCGGTTGTTTATTGCCAATATGGCCGCACCCATGCGCGGGACCAGCAGACGACTTGACCAGCGTATTGCTGTGAGAATGGCATGTTGTAGTTTCGTTGCGTTCTGTCATCTGTTCCAATCGGTTGTTAACAAGATCCGTTGTCTCGTGGTGTTCCTCGCGGACGGCCTTGACCTTGCCTTCGTCGCATATTCCCCGTTGTTTGGAGCCGAATATACAGGCGAGAAATGGCATTGAGACACTCCAAGGGCTACAGATACCTCTCGCTGTCTGTCAAGCTTCCATCCTTTCTATGGCTCTTCACGCCATTGATTCAGGTAAATCGCACTTTTGAGGCATTGTACCACTTTCCCACGTTCCTCAATGAATTCTTACACTGTCCTTGGACTGCTACTGTCATTCTCAAAGCTGTGCACTTCAGTTGTCAATTCAGATATATCGGCATTAGTGATGGTCAAATAGCCAATTGAATTCAGTAATGGCGTTAAATCCCATACAAATTGTCAATTAAATTATTAAAATATTTACATATTTTAATTGGTGTAATAATTATAATTATCAAAATTAGATCAGAATTACTGTAATTGTCAATAGTAAAAGTCAAAATATTAAAAATGTTCAAAACTTTCCATTTACATCAAGGTATCTGGGGAGTGGAGTGATAACAGACAGAGAGCAAAGAGTTATGACATGCTATCACCTATTTTCCATCTCTAGGCATCCCAACCTTACCAAAGATCATATTAGAACCCGTCACCCCGAGTGGTACCGACAACTTGCCTGGCTCAAGGCCTAAAAGGAGCCGGTTACAAACTACATCTAATTTAGGATGGGAATTGTTGATATGTAACTTGTTAGAAACATCATCTATAGGTCTTTTCAGTTCTTATGACGGGCGCTCTAGAAGCTGGCAAGGGAAGTGGGGAGCGGGGAATTCGCCGCAAACCAGCCAGACAACAGCGGTGGCGCCGAGAGATACAACGTCGCGGAAATAAGTACTACGTGAACCTCGTTCTACATGCTGCTGGATATCTAATCGCGCTGGATTGGTCGCTTCCCCGCTCCCCACTTCCCTTGCCTGCTTCTAGAGCGCCCGCCGTAAGAACTGAAAATACCGATGATTTAGTAACAAAGTTGTTGGGGTGTAATGAAACAGGTTATGAACTTCGTCTGATTTTGGATCGGAGTTGCTGATATGTATAGGAACTTGTTAGAAACCTCATCTAATTTCGTAAGAAAGTTATTGGGGTGTAGAGAAACAGGTTATAAACTTCGTCTAATTTGGAATGAGAGTTATTGATATGTATAGGAACTTGTTGGAAATCCCATCTAATTTAGTAAGAAAGTTATTAGGGTGTAGAGAAACAGGTTCTGACTTCATGTAATTGAGGATGGAAGTTGCTGATATGTATAGGAACTTGTTAGAAACATCATCTAATTTAGTAAGAAAGTTATTGGGGTGTAGAGAAACAGGTTCTGACTTCCTGTAATTGAGGATGGAAGTTGCTGATATGTATAGGAACTTGTTAGAAACATCATCTAATTTAGTAAGAAAGTTATTGGGGTGTAGAGAAACAGGTTCTGGCTTCATGTAATTGAGGATGGAAGTTGCTGATATGTATAGGAACTTGTTGGAAATCCCATCTAATTTAGTAAGAAAGTTATTAGGGTGTAGATAAACAGGTTCTGACTTCATGTAATTGAGGATGGAAGTTGCTGATATGTATAGGAACTTGTTAGAAACATCATCTAATTTAGTAAGAAAGTTATTGGGGTGTAGAGAAACAGGTTCTGACTTCATGTAATTGAGGATGGAAGTTGCTGATATGTATAGGAACTTGTTGGAAATCCCATCTAATTTAGTAAGAAAGTTATTAGGGTGTAGATAAACAGGTTCTGACTTCATGTAATTGAGGATGGAAGTTGCTGATATGTATAGGAACTTGTTAGAAACATCATCTAATTTAGTAAGAAAATTATTAGGGTGTAGAGAAAGAGGTTATGACTTCATGTAATTGAGGATGGAAGTTGCTGATATGTATAGGAACTTGTTAGAAACATCATCTAATTTAGTAAGAAAGTTATTGGGGTGTAGAGAAACAGGTTCTGACTTCATGTAATTGAGGATGGAAGTTGCTGATATGTATAGGAACTTGTTGGAAATCCCATCTAATTTAGTAAGAAAGTTATTAGGGTGTAGATAAACAGGTTCTGACTTCATGTAATTGAGGATGGAAGTTGCTGATATGTATAGGAACTTGTTAGAAACATCATCTAATTTAGTAAGAAAATTATTAGGGTGTAGAGAAAGAGGTTATGACTTCATGTAATTGAGGATGGAAGTTGCTGATATGTATAGGAACTTGTTAGAAACATCATCTAATTTAGTAAGAAAGTTATTGGGGTGTAGAGAAACAGGTTCTGACTTCATGTAATTGAGGATGGAAGTTGCTGATATGTATAGGAACTTGTTGGAAATCCCATCTAATTTAGTAAGAAAGTTATTAGGGTGTAGATAAACAGGTTCTGACTTCATGTAATTGAGGATGGAAGTTGCTGATATGTATAGGAACTTGTTAGAAACATCATCTAATTTAGTAAGAAAATTATTAGGGTGTAGAGAAAGAGGTTATGACTTCATGTAATTGAGGATGGAAGTTGCTGATATGTATAGGAACTTGTTAGAAACATCATCTAATTTAGTAAGAAAGTTATTGGGGTGTAGAGAAACAGGTTCTGACTTCATGTAATTGAGGATGGAAGTTGCTGATATGTATAGGACCTTGTTAGAAACCTCATCTAATTTCGTAAGAAAGTTATTGGGGTGTAGAGAAACAGGTTATAAACTTCGTCTAATTTAGAATGAGAGTTGCTGATATGTATAGGAACTTGTTGGAAATCCCATCAAATTTAGTAAGAAAGTTATTAGGGTGTAGAGAAACAGGTTCTGACTTCATGTAATTGAGGATGGAAGTTGCTGATATGTATAGGAACTTGTTGGAAACCCCATCTAATTTAGTAAGGAAGTTGTACGGATGTAGAGAAACAAGTTATGACTTCGTGTAATTTAGGATGGGAGTTGCTGATATGTAAATGAACTTGTTAGAAACCTCATCTAATTTCGTAAGAAAGTTATTGGGGTGTACATTGTTTTTCTTACTACATAACAAGCTAATGTTGCTTTGTATCAGCTTTGAAACAAAATAATAAATAATTACAATTATTTAACTACAATAAATGCAATTAGCGAAAAGGTGGGGAAGAAGATATGAAAATTCTGTTAGGTGACTGTAATGCACAGATTGGCAAAGAAGAGACATTTAAACCCACGATTGGTAAAGAAAGTCTTCATGAATTAAGTAATGATAATGGTATAAGATTGATTACTTTTGCAACCTCAAAGAATTTAATTGTGAAAAGTACCACTTTTAAACATAAAGATATCCATAAATATACCTGGTCTTCTCCAGATGGTAAAACTTATAATCAGATAGATCATATTCTCATTGATAAGAGAAGGCATACTAGTATAATTGACGTTCGTACACATAGAGGTGCTGACTGTGCCAGTGACCATTATTTAGTAATTGCTAAATTAAGAGAAAGACTCTCAGTGATAAATCATAAGCAACAAAATCTAAAAGTTATAAAATTTGATACAGGAAAGTTTGTTGATGGAAGAATTAAGAAAGATTACCAAATTAAACTGTCAAATAGATTTGATGTTTTGCAGAATTTAAATGATGATGAAAATATAAATGAAACAGACGTAAATAAGAATTGGGAGCACATACGTAATGCAATAGAATCAGCAGCTAAAGAAAGTATAGGATACCATAAACCAAGAAAAAGTAAGCCGTGGTTTGATAATGAATGTCATAATCTAATAGAAATAAGAAATCAGGCTAGACTTAGATGGTTAAATAACTCGGATGATACAAATCTAAGCAATTATAATAGAATAAAGCGAGAAGTTAACCGCACGTTTAGAAGTAAAAAAAGAGATTACTTGAAAAGCAAAATTGACGAAATTGAAACAAACAGCAAAAATAAAAATATCAGAGATTTATATAAAGGTGTAAATGAATTTAGAAAGGGGTGGCAACCTAAAGTAAACTTGATAAAAGATAAAGACGGTGATTTTCTAGCTGACCCATGCGATATTCTAAATAGATGGAAGAACTACTTTAATGACCTTTTAAATGTCCATGTAGGAGATAAATCAGAAGTAAATGAAGTCCACACAGCAGAAACTTTAGTTCCAGAACCTAACTTGACGGAAGTTAAAGATGCTATTAAAAGGCTAAAGAATAACAAAGCACCTGGCATTGATTTAATACCAGCTGAGTTAATTAAATATGGTGGAAATTCATTAATATGTCAAATTCATAAATTAATTTGTTTAATATGGAATAAAGAAGAAATCCCTCAACAGTGGAAAGAATCCATAATTGTTCCTGTGTTTAAAAAAGGTGATAAAATGAACTGCAATAATTACCGTGGAATTTCTCTACTCTCAACAACATACAAAATATTGTCTAACATTATTTTAACAAGACTAACCCCATATGCTAATGAAATTATAGGTGATTATCAATGTGGATTTAAACGTAACAGATCAACTACAGATCAAATTTTTCACATCAGACAGACACTTGAAAAAAGTGGGAATATAATCAAAATGTCCATCAGCTATTCATTGATTTCAAAAAAGCATATGATTCGGTCAAAAGAGATAAATTATATAATATATTAGTAGAGTTTGGAATACCTAAGAAGCTTGTTAGTATGATAAAAATATGCACCAGTGAAACAGAAAGTAAAATTCGTGTGGGTAATAATATGTCTGACAAATTTACAATTCATGATGGGTTAAAACAAGGAGATGCATTATCTCCATTGCTCTTTAATTTTGCCTTAGAATATGCTGTAAGGAAGGTAAAAGAAACTAAAGAAGGACTAACATTAAATGGTGTGACTCAGTTGTTAGCATATGCAGATGATGTAGACTTACTGGGGGATGATGTGAATACAATTAAGAATAATGCTAAAATATTTTTCAAAACTGCTAAAGAGATAGGTTTGGAAGTTAACAAAGAGAAAACTAAATATATGCTTACAGGCCGAAACCAAGTGTTAGGTAATAATCAAAATCTAATTATTGATAACAACTCGTTTGAACCAGTTTCCAAATTCAAATACTTAGGAGTAATATTAACAAATGAAAATTATATTAAAGAGGAAATAAAAAGTAGGCTTAATTCAGGAAATGCATGTTACTTCTCTCTTCATAAACTTTTGTCTTCTCGTTTAATATCTAAGAAACTAAAAGTTAAAATATACAAAACAGTAATTTTGCCTGTAGTATTATATGGGTGTGAAACTTGGTCCCTTACATTGAAAGAGGAACATAAATTGAGAGTATTTGAAAATAAAATCCTTAGGAAAATCTTTGGACCTAAAAGGGATGAGGAGACAGGTGAGTGGAGAAGGTTACATAATTTAGAACTACATAATTTGTATTCATGTCCAGATATTATTAGAATAATTAAATCAAGAAGACTTAGGTGGGCAGGACATGTGGCACGAATGGGAGAGGAAAGAGGAGTTTACAGGATTCTTGTTGGGAAACCAGATGGTAAGAGACCTGTAGGAAGGCCAAGACGAAGATGGAGGGACAACGTTGAGATGGACCTAAAGGAAATCGGTACGGATGGAAAAGAGTATATAGAACTTGCTCAAGATAGGAACAGATGGAAGGCCTGTGTTGCTGCAGCCATGAACCTTCGGGTTTAAGAAGGCTAGAGAGTTAGTTAGTTAGTTAGTTAGTTATTGGGGTGTAAAGAAACAGATTATAAACTTCGTCTAATTTGGAATGAGAGTTGCTGATCTGCAGTGGCACAGGAACGGGGGGTACAGGGGTATATTGTACCACCTAAATTTTTGAAGGGGATACTGTACCCCCTAAATCGTAGATTCTAGTTGTACTCCTTGTACCCCCCCCCCTCAGATACAAGATGCTACTGTTAAAAGAACCTGGTATTTTCTAATCGCTCAGTACAAAAAGTCTAAATTGTAAGCATTATTTTCCTTACCACAGGAATTCAAACCATTGTAAACTTATTCTACATGTGCTACATTGTGCTTGCTACTAGTTAGTTCATTGATCTATGTGTTTGGAAATCATTTTAAGGAGATGAATATTATTTAACCTTTAGACTGCCGGGCGGGTTTTACGGAAGTAACCCCTGATTCGCCGAGGCTTTTCCGCGCGAATTTTAAATTTGTACACTTTTTGGAGAAAAGTCGAAAGAACTCTGGCACTGTGAGAGCAATCTACTTCGGATAACTTTTGTTTTGCAGCTAAAACATAAGAGCATGCAACCGTGTACAATTCAGAACGCAGAACCGAGGGAGAGGGGTTGGGGGGGGCGCAACCTCTGAATTTCAATGAAAAAAATCTGGAGTTTGCCCCTTCTTCCCCCGCTATTTTGGGAAGAGAACGCAAACTTGAGTCTTCTTTTCAAAAAATGGACGTTTTCCATGAGCATGAAACTTGTTTTATGTTCCTGGGTGCCATACAAGTTGAATAATGAGCCAAAATGTGAAACTCTGTTATTTTTTTTACGAAAAATAGCTAATTTGCATATTGCTCAGAAAATTGTGGGGGGAGGGGGAGTTTCATCCATGTGACTTTCCCAAGCTTGCTCTAAACCTGTGTCAGTATTTCCAATCAAACATAAAAGTATCAAAGTGCAAAAAGTACATTAATTTCGTAATCAGCAAAATGATACGAAAACGTATCAAAATCCAAGTTGGACCTTACTTTTGATGATACGAATTCGTATCAAAATCCAAGTAAAGGTTAAAATGTGTGTAGAACGATGGAATGAGCTGAAGTTTACTTTCAGAAAATCACGCTGCGTGTAAGGGAGGTAGATGTTTTATAAACAAGTGATCGCGTCTATTCGAAGAAATAAATCAGCATCAGAAGAGTATATGACTGACCTCCTTTCATTTCGAATTTTTCAAATGGAATTTTTCGAAACGAAATACTTCCACAATTCCTGCCTCGTCTTGTTTTCGAGACGCGACACGACAGACCAATTTTGGGGGGTACAATGTATCTCACAGATTATTTTTATAACTTTGTCAGAGGGTGTTCGGAAAGCTGTACTTAAACCTATATATTAAGAGATTTTTTTGAAAATAGAGATGGTAAGAGACGAGAAAAGTCTCAAATTTGGAGACGAGACTGAAATAAATCTCTGCAAAATGAAAACGAGACGATACTCGATGTCTGAGACGATCTCGTTCGAAACTTTGGTATCACATTTGAAAAATTTACTTACAATAAATTTAAATTACTATGTCATATTCAGACATACCAAGCGTATATCTTGTTCATATTTCAAATAAGTCGTTTATTTTGTTTATTGTAATTGAAAAGTTAATCCATTAGTGACAATTACGTGCCTGTGCTGCCCGGTTTCATCAATTCAGGATAAAATGGTTCGCAGCGTCGATCAAAATGTAAAGCAGAAAAATGTTAATTAAAGTTTTTGCTTTAATGAACCTATACGTTGTGAAAGTTTGAGTTGTGTACAGCTTAAGGTACAGCTTATTACATTACAAATAATTACTATGTCAAATGTTTTACAAATACTTTACTTTACAGTTAGACCACAGTTTTCGAAATTTGATAGAATAGTACTTATAAAAAACCTTCTAGAAGTCTGAGAAAATACCGAATACATGGCTTTTAAAGGATACTGCATACGGTACATATCTGTCATGAATTAGTTTAATGATATTTTATATATATATATCCACTGAAGTGGAATTCTGTATGTACGATATATTTAAAAATATGATTTTCATATTCAGTGGGTGAGAAATGATTATTACTGATTTGGAATGAATCAAGTTTGAAGACGTGGAATCCTCCTCACCCCCTGTAAATAGCAAATACAATGTTGCTTTGCTCGCAATTTTCATATTACAAATTCCTGATTTTCCATCCCATTAAATTTAAAACTTTATATGTTTTGGAATTGTTATCTGGTCTTGAAGCCTATCTTTAAATAGTCATAAATTGTAAAAAATAAATAATAATAATAATAATAAATAAATAAAAATTATTCAGGCAAATTTTGCATTAAAAACTCGATATTCGCGTCTAAAATGGATTTCCCCATGACCCACATTTTACCTAGGTATACATCTATATGTGAAGTACACACTATATATATATATATATATATATATATATATATATATATATATATATATATATATATATATATATACAGGCTGACCTGTAATTAGATGTATTCCCTGAAAGGGGTTAAAGTAGAGCCAATTTGCAATAAATTTGACCATATGATACCCCGTCCGAAAATTATTAGTTTTCGAGATAATCGAATTTCTATTGTTGTTTTTTTAAAATGACAATTTTCCACATAAAAATACGAATTAGAAAAAACAGCTCATTGTGGCACATATTTCAGCGTTTTCTGATAACTAACAAATAAGTGGTTCGTTGAAAAAAAGTTTGTCCCAAATAACAATCACATGTAAGTAACGGGTGGATCTAAACTTACAAGTGGTGATAAAAAAAATCAATCTTAGTTTACGTGGCAACATATTAATAACAAAAATGGTATGACACGAAGCGTACAAATTACTTAAATTACTTGCTTGTGTCAACAGCTATTCAACAAGGTACAAATGTTGCTAACATTCACATTTGTGTACAAGAAATAATACTTCATTCATCTTCATGTGAATGGAATCAATGAACAATGCAATTAAAGAACATTATACGTCTTGCTCAAAGTGGGCACCTCCGTTACGAATGCAGGCACGCAGGTTTTTACGGACATTTGTTCTCTTAACTCGTGATGCGATGGTGTCTTTGATGTGGATAGCTGATAACGCAAGGAAATAATTTAAGTAATTTGTACGCTTCGTGTCGTACCATTTTTGTTATTAATACGTTGCCAAGTAATCTGAGAGTGCATTTTTTTTATCATTACTTGTAAGTTTAGACCCACCCGTTACTTACATGTGATTGTTATTTGGGACAAACTTTTTCCAACCAACCACTTATTTGTTAGTTATCAGAAAACGCTGAAATATGTGCCATACAATGAGCTGTTTTTTTCTCAATTCGTATTTTTATGTGGAAAATTGTCATTTTAAAAAAAAATAGATATTCGATTATCTCGAAAACTACTAATTTTCGGACGGGGTATCATATGGTCAAATTTATTGCAGATTGCTTCTACTTTAACCCTAACATCTAATTACAGGTCACAGGTTGAATTTTTGTACCCCCCAAATGAAAAACGTTCCTGCGCCACTGCTGATATGTATAGGAACTTGTTGGAAACCTCATCTAATTTCGTAAGGAAGTTGTTTGGGTGTAAAGAAACAGGTTATGACTTCGTGTAATTTAGGATGGGAGTTGCTGATATGAAAAGGAACTTGTTAGATACTTCATCTAATTTAGTAAGGGAGTTGGTGTTGCTAAAGAGACCTGCCAGAAAATTCATCTGGTTTAGGTATCAGTTGTTAGGGTGCAAAGAAATGTTAGAAAGTTCACGTAATTTGAGATAGAGGGTGTTATATCTCATAAATAACGGGCACAGCATTTTCCCTTTGATTTGTTAGAAATCCAATTTATTGTTTCTATTTTTACTTTTATTTCAATGATATTTCAATCCTGATGTACTTTATGATTATTATTAAAAATTAACAATGCTAGGTGGCGTGTATATGTTCGCGTGTGGATATATTTAGTGTAAATTATTTTTTAATAACATTTGCAAGATTTTTATCAATGCCCTCTTTCTCTTGATTTTAGTGACAAGTGGTGGACTTCCGAATTATCCCACAGGAACACAGTAGGTAAGTTCCTGCTTTTTCTTATCTGTCTTGTGTAGCTACTATTCTTAGCATTGAAAGTTTCCAAAAATTTGATGATAAGATTATTCTTGCGTACCAGTGTTGCATGATTCATTCAATAATGTTCGGTTGCGATGCTTCGAAGGAAATTTTGAACTTGACAGAAGTTCATGTTATGATGTTTTATACATCCCCGCCCCCTGCGAGTTCCTTGTTCTCTGGAAATCACGATTGTAACCCCTACAGGAGTGGAATTTCAGGAACTGGAAACTATCGGAGAATCGTCTTCTCCTGGAGATGACCTCAGAGCATCGTCTTCCAGCATCCGAAACGGATCTCTTCATCTGAATGATACAAACGTATTCAATATTGGAGAGCAAGTTTGTCCACAAAGTTCGGAAAACGATAGCGGTTTCCCCAGCCCGCTCTCGGAGTGGAGAAGTGGTGGACCATATCTATATGCAGAAGGCAGCACGCAAAGTTGGTCGTCGGATATAAAGGGGTCTGATATGGATAATCCTTCTCAGCGGACCCCCTTCCTGCCATTTGGTAACGCAGGCACTAAGCTGCTTTTCAGTGACCAAAGCATGGCGGCGAAATACCAATATGTAAGCCAATACGGGCTGCGTGTAGCATGAAAGCAGGTGTGATGGGAGGGTGGGTTTTCTGAGAGAAGCTTAAGGGTTGGCGTATATCAAGCTTGGTCAGCCTGCTGGGGAAAGGAGGCTTCGTCGGTTCCGTTCCTTCAGTGAGAAATCTCTCTACAATTGATTCACGGGTAACGGTGCAATGTGGCATCAAGACAGAAGAAAGAGGAGGTGGTTTCCTTAATCAGCGGTTGATAAAGTGCTCTTTATGCATTCCCTTGTGTATTTTGATGACCCATTAGCACTTCAATGTGTTACTAAATTCAACATATGTGTCATTTGATACATTGTGGGTTCTGCTGGGGGTTCAGTTTTCAAAATTCCAAAACTTTTTTTTTTTTTGAGAGGTCATAAAACATGAGCTTTGACTAAAATTTCCTCGTAACTTTCAAATTTGAATGAGGTGTATAAAAGTAAATAAAACGTAGAATTAATATCATTTTCAGTATATTAACTGTTTGAAATGTTTTCACAGAAAACTAACAAATTTCTTTTCTAATTTATTTCAACAAGAATGTTGCTAAATACAATTTGTTATGCCAGAAATATAGAGTAACTTTGGGAGATTATACCCTTTACAGCAAATGCTGAAAAAGTCCTCCTTGCTGCTACAAGCACAACGCAACACGTCGTTCCATGTTACTGGCAGCTCGTTGGACTGGCAGCTCGTTGGAGAACGCTGTTGTCAATACCATTGATCTTGTGTACAATGTTCTGCTTCAAACTGTCCAAAGTCTGGGGGCGTGTGGCGTAAACTCTGTCTTTTAAGTAACCCCATAGGAAGAAGTCCGGGGTTGTCTAATCTGGAGATCTCGGTGGCCACAGGTTCTTGGAAATTATCCGGTCATCAAAAAAACTTTCAATGAGCTCCATGTATTTGTTCGGTGTATGGCATGTGGCGCCGTCTTGTTGAAAATATCCTTGACTCAGGTCTAGCCTTTACGCAGCTCTATGCCATTCAGTTGCTCAACAAACACCATGAAAATATGAAGCACGTACTGTATATTTGCAATGACTAAGCCAGTTTCAGCGACGAAAGCTACCAAATTCTGCACAGCTGCGTACTCTCTTGAGAATATTTGAATCTCCGAGATGTCCTGCGTCATGTGAAACTAACTTGAAGAATTACGAGGTATTCTTGTTTCAATAAAACGACAAAGCAATGTGAATCACCCTTTACTTTATGGCGATTTTGAAATGAATTGGGAAAACGAACCATTGGCCTTTGGGGATGGAAACCCTTGATCTGGACTCCTTACATCTCCTTCTACATACAGTAAAACTTCTCCTAACGGACACCTCTAAATAGCGAACACCTCTAAATTACGGACATTTTTAAATTCCCCGGCAGAAATACATGGGGTTTAATGGCAATATTACTTCTCAATAAGGGACATTCTTAATAACGGACGCGGACACTGAAAACTACCTCCCCAACGCAAATAAAACTTCATAATAACGGACAACCTGAAAGAAAACGGACGCAATTCCTGGAATTCGACACAATAATGACCAATATTTCGAACTAGCGCGCATTGTTTCATGTTACACCTAACGAATTTCATTTTAAAGGTGCAGACAGTAGACAGCATAGACATACTACTACAAGATGTTACAGCTGCGGGTTAAAAATGGTTGACAGTATGGCGGCACTGGAAGGTCGTTTCCTCGCGACCACCGACGGCAGCACCGTCGGGGAAAAAAATAGAAGACGAGAGCTATGCGCAAGAACTCGCAGATTCCTCGCAAATTGACTAAACGTAGTTAGAAGTGGCGGAAATTAATTATATGCAATGCTTTCGTATAATTACAAACTTTTCGCATTAAAATTGATTTCTATCACAAAAATAAAAGTATACGAAAATTATATGGAAAACGTTCTATTACCAAAATTTCCTGAAATTGCACTCTTACTTTGAGCGGAAATATATAATTTTCTCTAAAGTCATTTTTAAAAACATTCTTCATCATACGAAAATGACCGTCTTAAAATAGGTGACTTTTTTTCTTGGGTGGAGAAATGGAATGAAATAAGTATACAAGAATTCAGAACGATTTATGTCATGCTAATCCATATTTATGAAAATATTTTTTTCCTGATTGATCCTTCGGCTATACAGGATTGTATTGCAAGATTTTACACCGATAAATAAAAAATAATTTGTTTGCCACATATTAAAAAGGAAAAAAATGACTGCGTACAGCAACTACGCTCCATTCGCTAATAAAATTTTCAATTCTGTCATTGATCAGTTCACATACCTTATGGCACTGATTAGGAATAGGTTAGACTAATATAATAATTACCAAGAGAATGCTCGGAAGTTTTCTCAAAAATCAAATAAATAAAAAGTACTAGGTTGAATGCTACGAAAAGGTTCAGTCTTTAACACAAATTTACTGTTATGACACTGACCTTAGTTCGCCCACGTTGCATATATGCAACAAAATAAGTATGTCCCTTGTAGCCGCTGTTGCAGATATGCAACAAACCGCTTTAGATACAATTATCGAGGGTTTGCCACACTTATATTTGTATATTGAGGTTGAAACACTGGCAGTCCGTTCGGGAACATGTTTTGCAATCGTGTTTACGAAAATTCCAAATCCCCCCCTCCTTTCTCGGAATATGTCACGTGTTTGGGCTTTGGGCTCACGTGTTCGCTCGGCAGTTGACAGACACAATAAATGCTTGGTATTTACGATGCTGTTTTCCTCCAAGCTTCCAACGCTGTGATTTAGTACTGATAAGGCACACATTCTTCTTTGTGTTTAGACCTGGTGATCCAGCTGAAGTAGTGGCCGGGTGGGGGGGGGGTCAAGGAGAGAGGGGATTGGATGAGGTTTGGCGGTGTCAGCTTTCTGTCGCCTCTATGTTAGAAATGCAATGAAGCTTGACGATAGCCAGCCAGAGGCCTGAAGCGTGAGTCTATCCAGAAGTATAGACAAAACAAACTATTGCAAAGGCTCCCTTCCCTCCACTGTTAGGAAAGGCCTCACCATAAACAGTTCGTATCATACTAAACAGCTCATCGATTTTCCTAACGCACAATCGTTGCTCAATCGTTTCCTAATCGTTTCCTTCCGGACATATTTCCACAAAGAACCGAGTAACAGGGAAGAAATAGATTCACAGTAGCTACACAAGATGCAAGTGCGAACGAAAAAAAGCAAAAGTTCGGGTTTTCTCCCCAAAGTAGCTGGAGAAGAGTGGGCAAACTCCACATTTTTATGATTTTTTCATTGAAATTCGGGGGATGCAGTCCCCGCCCATAACCCCCCCCCCCCACGGTTGGGGCATCCAAATTTTACATGGTTGCATGCACTGATGTTCTACCTGCAAAACAAAAGTTATCCGAAGTAGATTGGTCCCATAGTGTCAGAAGAGTTATAACAATTTTATGAATAATATACAAATTGGCTAAAATTCGCTGTTTTGAGGTAAAAAACAGAGTTTTACGTTTTGCCTTATTATTCAAATTGTATTGCACCCACGAACATGACTCAAGTTTCATTCTGTTGCGGAAGGTCCATTCTTTGAAAAAAAAGCAAAAGTTCCGGTTTTCTCCCCAAAGTAGCTGGAGAAGAGGGGGCAAACTCCACATTTTTATGTTTTTTCATTGAAATTCGGGGGATGCAGCCCCCGCCCGTAACCCCCCGCGGTTGGAGCATCCAAATTTTGCATGGTTGCATGCACCGATGTATTACCTGCAAAATAAAAGTTATCCGAAGTAGATTAGTCCCATAGTGCCAGAGTTATTACGATTTTTCTCCATTATGTATACGAATTCAAATTTCGCGCTCAAAGCCTCGGCGACACTGGGATTACTTTCGTCAGACCGCGCGGCGTACTAAGGGTTAATTAAGTTGAAGTGAAATTTCATATCTTATTGCAGCAAGTGCAGCAGCACCTACTATACATATATGCTTTTTGCACTGAAAGAAAAGTATGAAAACATATTTTTGAAAATTAATTATTGTTCCTTCAAGACTTCTTTCAGCATTTAAAGCAATTGAATAATTGAAAGAATGAACCCCTAATATTGAAAATGTATATTTCTACTTTAAAAATACACAGAAAATATTAACAAAAATAATATCTACACACACACACACACACACAGATATATATATATATATATATATATATATATATATATATATATATGTATATATATATATATATATATATATATATATATAAATAAAATAATATCTACAATATCTCTTACATAAAACAGCTAATTTAAAAACCAAATACTCATCATTTACTAAATAGCTGAACATGAATGAAGAAATGTTGATTTATTTCCCTCGCCACCATGAACTTTGTGCCAGCTGATACGTAAGGGACTTAAACAGAGAAGTGCCATATTTAGTAGTACACTTCCCACGTCCAAGTTCCATACCGGACTTTGCATTTGTATCTCTTCTATCTTGATGAGTGCATAAAACACACACACAGGTGCATAATTCCTAGAAATTAAATAAATGCTCTATTATATATATAAAAAAATACTAGTACTTTCATTCCAAATATGTACAGTGGGATTAATTTTCTTGCATTTTCATTTTCAAACACTATTAAAAAAAATATGTACTGGAAACTGCCCAATGGGTTGAGTTGTTGTTGTTTTAAGTCCACTTTATGCACAGTAAGGCTAATCGGGACTGGACCTACAGTTTAAAGTGGGATCCGAACCACTTGTGCCTCCACCGAGTATCGAACCCGGGACCCCTTGATTACAAGGCAATGGCGCTACCACTGCGCCATGGGGGAGGCCCGAAACTGCCCAATGGGTAACATAGTTTCCCTGGTGACACTAATATTTCAGTAGCCAACATGCTCAAGTGCTCACCACATAAATGAGAGTACACTTTGCAAAAATAAAGTCGACCGAAGCTATGGCAAACAAAAATTATGTACTTAATGTACTCACTTTAAGATATGCATGTCTTCATTATCAACTTTGGCTGCTTTATCCTAAGGATATACGAGCACCATTACAAAAATGAAAAATTCATATTGGACCTTGCTACTCCATACCTCCTTTCTGTAGTTATTACGCATAGTTTTATAACATGAGCAACTAGTATTTAATGAAGTACAGCATAAACAGTGTGCAGCATAGACTACTTACTTTCATACATCTCACTGGACTTGATTAATCTGTTATATCAGTAACTACTGTACTGTGTGTATCATGATACATACATGTTACTGAACACAAAAATGTTCATCTTGAAATAGATAAATTGTGGAAATGATCACACTCTGAAGCGTTGTTTTTTTTTTCCACAGAAAGGTTTCTCCGAACTGCAAAGTTATTCCCACAGTTGTTTGCAGTACTGAAAGCACCTTTTCATTCTCTTGTATAGCTTCTAAAAAAACATCACACAATGGGAACCATGATTTTCAGTAATTATTCTCAAAATAAAAAAAAATGTGCAACTACATTCATGAGGTGTTAAGACTAGTAGAACAAGTTATTTTCACCAGTTTTTTTCATAATTAAGTACAGATGCTATTATATTTCACACATTGTCAATTTTTTTAAGTTAAATTACTCAACTAACCATAGAGCTTAACACAAATTAAAAATGATTATTATTATTACCACTTTTTAGAGAGAGCAGTGATATCACATGGTATACATGATTATTTTTTGAGACATAGAACCTAACAAGCAATGCAAAACAAAATCTTACAAGAGAACGTGAATGTTTATAAAATAATTTCCACATTGTGAGGAATCATGAATTTAGGTGAAAATAGCACAAAAACGTGGTTGACCACTTGGTGAAAATAGTAACTGAAAATATGCTGCTTTCAATACAAAGTTGCATTTACCTCAAGTGATCCTTAAGTATTATATGTACATAAAAAGCAACATTGAAATTAGTGGCCCCATGAGCATACACTTAATTTTTATACGTTTTAAGTAGGTTAGAATCATTAGGTTTAATTATTTCCTCGCGTGTGTATAATTATAACAGTAAGAGAACCAAACCTGACCCACCTAATATACTCAAGCAAGCAAATACGAGAGGGAATGAAAATTAATTGCTTGTAGAAAACATAACATCGCAGATTAACTTATACACATGGAACTTGGGCCTTACAAAACAACGACACTGAACAGTTCATAATATTATCATCTTTGAACAACAAATGGTTCAGAATTAATTACAAAGTTCGTTTTCGATACTGAAAACAAGTTTCTACTGATATACGAAATGAAGGGAATTTGGTTGGCAATATTTTTTTTGTTTTGAAAAATGCTGTGATTTTACGCAGTGATTTCATACAGGTAAAGTTCTCCCCTGTGCTTAGCACCACGCCATGAAGGCGTATAGGGGGTGTGGGGGTAACTCCCCACACTTTCTTGAGTGGGGGTGATGTCATCACGCCCCTGACCGCCTTTACCCCCCAGGGTTTCCCCCAGGTACCCATGTCATTCGACGCTGGGTGGGCGCCGGAGCCGCTTCCAACGTTAGAAAAGTTCCCGGATTTGAATCGGCCGGGGATCGAACCCGGGACCTTGAGCATGGCAGTCAGACGCGTTACCGACTGAGCCACCGCGGCCACATACAGTGTTTATGATAATTACGTTCACATAAACTACATTAGGCAAAACTTATCGTATCGTATCTCCAAAAACATATTGACAAGTATCAGACGACAGAAATTCAAAATTTACGGAAACAGATCGGCCGGATGAAGCTACTTATCCAAATTAAAAACTAAATATTGTGTAAATGAAAGAGTTGTAGAATACGTACATTGCTGGTACTATTTGTAAATATTATACGTATTCTACTCACATTCTCGCAATACAATTTAGTAGAAGAAAAGGTTCGTAAATATGGACACGAATTTGACTTCAGTCGGTTCGCGAAGCACAGTAGAAACACAGAATACTAACTACGGTCAACCAATCTCCCATAAGACTGAAACAGTCCTAGTAGACAGTATTCTTTGTGATTATCTTGAGAAGTGTGTGTCACTTCTGCTACGATGTCGCAGAAAAGCAAACGACTGACTTTAAGGCGAGGAGGGACAATTTCCCCTAGGTCTTTCTCGCTGGGGCAGCTGCTGATCACTGTTGCCAACTTCGCTCTTTTGGAACCAGATCTGGCTCTTTCGTGCACTCGTTTGACTGTGAACTGTGGCACCCGCCCTCTGCCCCACTATGATGCCACCACTGGCTCCGGCCCATAAATACCAACTTTTGCCATGAGTGTACATTTTGCACGTGACGTGATATTCGTATAGCTATAGGCTGCGTCACCCACCTCTTCTTTCCTCCCCATGTATTTTTATATATAACGCTGTGGTTAAGATGAAGATGACAATTTTGTTATCCGGGAACCCTTTATTTTCGATTTTATATTAACATCATTGGATTATTGAGATGGGTGATGCCGCCAAATCTAGGCGGTGAAAACTAAGAATAAATTGCCATCACTTTAAAGCTAACGGTAATAGCAGCACCCCCACCCCTCTGACAACTAAAATTACCCTAGTAGGCACTTTATACATCCTTCGTTCTAGCTCTTTGAAAGTCCTCTTTAGCTGTAATAATGGTGAAATTTAGCTCTATTATGCACATCAGGTTTGGCAACACTGACAGGATGGCCGTAGGAGGCAAGGAGAAATGTACTAGGCTTATGGGACCATTATTTTATTCGTTCTCTCGGGAATATCAAACATCCGATTACGTAGAAAAGTACATGGACGGAAAAAGGACACGTTCAACTATGTCATAGTAGTAGGAAAAGTCGAAACTCACATTTGATGAGCCGTAACTTGAAGTTGATGTCCCATAAGGAATACATGAGATTCGGTAAATACTAATTCATCATATTTTTCAAAAATCGTATAAGGCTTAATAATCAACTTAGGAAACCGTTTCCACTTGCCACATGGGGAGAAATTCATACTCTTCATTTCTGGCGAAGATCTTTTTAGTAGCATTGCTCATTCCGACGATATTGGAATAAATGCATGCCTGGTGCGTAATTGTCCCTCTTCGCCTTAAAGGAAAAAGTTGAAGTCATGAACATTATGTTCGTAAAGTACGTACTGTAATATGCTTATCCTATTGTGTAACATCCTACACTTTTTTTCTGAATAGCGCACACTTCTTAATAACGGACATTTATTTTTACTCCAGGCCTGTCCGTTATTAAGAAGTTTTACTGTATATCCTTTCGTACCGATCAACCTCTCCGTGTATAAATAGGATTCGTACAGTACTCTACTGAATATAGTTGTGACGTCTGCATTCCCCTCCCTTATAGAAACACTCTCTAAGCAGGTTTTTCAATGAGAGGAGCCAATCCGAGAACTTTGACAGACTTGGCATTGCGCGATAGAAAACGTTAAGAGTGTTAAGGGAAGCCCAAACTTTTCCTTCTCGAATTCAGCAGCTATTGTTACGGAGAGCGAGAAATTACGTTTTTCCCCTCTCGGAAACACGGTAGTTTGTCTGCCCAAAACGGCGGCGGATCGCTGTGGAAAATGGAATGCTTAAGATGAAGAAATCCCATTAGTGCTTCAATGGTCTGGACGGCTCAAATAACTCGTGAGTAAACTCCCCAAACATTCAGCGTGTGTTGGCTTCCGTTCTTCTGCCCCAGAACGTTTCCTCCTCGCCTCATCTCTGTGTATCTTTTTTGTGTCCCAACCTCCTCAGCCCCCGCGTGAGAATGCGCTTTCTTATAGTCCGATGAAAACCTCAGACCGAGAAAGAAGTGTGTGTGGAAAATGGTCCGATGAGGGTGATACATGATAGAGGTGGAGAGAAAAGCAGTGTTGCCACCTCGCAGCTTAAATAGTGACCAAAATGTGCAGATTTTTCGATAATTTGATTACCCGGGCGGAGTGTTTTGGTCCTCATAATATGATTATATGTACATTAAAATTATTAATTTGTTATTGAATTCATTTTCCATTAAAAGTTTAAAAATTTTATAAGAATTACTTTATGATTTATGTTGTCCATTTTTGCTTAATACTGTTTGATGTAATATTTGGGAATTTTGCCCCTGCTATGATGACGACAACAGCCATGTAATGAATAAATGAATTATTGATTTATTTTACTTCGGTTTTGTGCCACTTTTGGCTATTTCCCTAAATTTAATTTCTAGTAGTTTGCCATATTCTCAAGCATTAAAGTAATTTTAGAGATACTGAGCCAATACTTACCAATCCCCCTTTGGGGCACGCCACTTCCGCTATGCAACCTACAATTTTCTACAGGAGACTAGTGCTGCCACTTACGCTTAGTGGACGGAGTGAACCTAGCATTCGATGTGTGCTTTAGCACAACGGTGAGCGTCTGAAGTGGACATATCCGAGTTTCGGTAAATCGGTTCGTATAAAATCGACATTAGTTTGAATGTTCAAGGACGGAAAAAGCCAGTGCGAACGTAATCTACAAGTCTGTCCAGTTATCTTGAGCTGTTCTTGGAAATTAATATGGGTCGGGAGACTTTGATTGCCACACTTCCCCCTTCCGTTTCCTGGTGTCACGTCGTTTTCGCGACTGATAGCGACATTCCTCAGTTGGCAGTTTTTCCCTATCATCCATGATCTCGTGATCTTCTGAAGCAGAGGCGTTCATTGGTTGGATTTAGTGAAATTTTTATGTAAGTAACCTTCTTCATTTACTTTTTCTATTAATTTAATGGATGAATTAATGATTTAGATGATTTTGCTTCGCTTTTCTGCCAATTTTGGTCACAACACGCAACAAAGTCCCATAGACAGGTCGGATCAAGGTGGGTGCTATTGATGCTGGTGCATTAGGCCCATTCCTGAAATAGACCCAGATGAAAACAGGCTTCGTAAAGGTCACCCCTTACACCAATGCGCACAAGAGGATAGTTTCAGATTTTGTTCTAAGTCCATTTATGCTCACATAGGCTAATCGGGACTGAATATGTAGTTTAAAGTGAGACTTGAAGCACTGAGTAATGTGCCCGCTCCAGGAATCGAACCCAATACTCCTTGATTACAAGGCAACTGCATTACCAATACGCCATACAGGACCTCCGGCATGGCGTATAGTGGAATCGTTGTCGCTTTGTAATCAAGGGGTCTCGTGGTCGATTGATTGATTTGGTGTTTTAAGTCCACTTTATGCACAGTAAGGCTAATCGGGACTGGACCTACAGTTTAAAGTGGAATCCGAACCACTTGTGCCTCCACCGGGTATCGAACCCGTGACCCCTTGATTACAAGGCGACGACGCTACCACTGCGCCATCGGGGAGGCCCTAGGTCTCGTGGTCGATACTTGGTAGGAACACATAATGGTTCGAATCCCACTTTAAACTGTAGGTCCAATCCCAATAATGAGATTTCCGTCGGAGATACCCAAAAATGTCGATGCATTTAAATTCGAGGCTGCCTGGTTTAATTTCAAGTAAGGGTGCGTTTCAGTAGTCTTGCTTGTGCTCTAAAACTGTAGGTCCGGTCCTTATTGACGTGAATTTGGCATAAAATAACTTGAACATTGTGTAGTAAATTTCTTGTTTGTTTTTTTTTGCTTGCAAAACATGCTTTTCTACTCTTACGGCGGCCCGTCCTAGTTCTGGCAAGGGAAGTAGGGTGGGAGCGGGGATTACGCCGCAGACCAAGCAGACAACAGCACTGGCGCCGAGAGACACGACGCGGCGGGAAGACGTACTACATGAACCTCGTTCTACTGGCTGCTGCTTTTCTTGTAGTGCTGGATTGGCCGCTTCCCCGCTCCCCTTGCCAGCATGGGCAGGAAAAAATTTCGGGGGAGGGGGTGGTTATTCATAATTGTTCTCTTGGGCGTCGCCAGAAATTTGAATAATAGAAATAATAACAATATATAATAATAATTAAAATATCATAATTATAAACCAATTTTATTCCAAAATAATAATTATTATTATTATTATCATTATTATTATTGCTGTTGTATTTCTGGCCGCGGTGGCTCAGTCGGTAACGCGTCTGACTACCATGCTAAAGGTCCCGGGTTCGATCCCCGGCCGGTTCAAATCCGGGAACTTTTCTAACGATGGAAGCGGCCCCGGCGCCCACCCAGCGTCGAATAACATGGGTACCTGGGGGAAACCCTGGGGGGTAAAGGCGGTCAGGGGCGTGATGCTGATCACATCACCCCACTTACGACCGGATCAAGAAAGTGTGGGGCGTTACCCCCACACCCCCTATACGCCTTCATGGCGTGGTGCTAAGCACAGGGGAGCACTTTACCTTTTTTTATTATTGCTGTTGTTATATCCTTGAGGAGCTTGCTCAGTTCAGCAGAAGACGAGTGAATATCCAGCACAAGTTATTTTTTTTTTTACGTTTCATACAGTGTACTGAAATGCACAATTATTATACTTTGTTATTAAATCTTAAATATCTTGAAGAAAATGCTTTAAAAGTTAGATGGAAATTTTAGTCATAAAGTTTTTCTTGTTTGACCTTAATATGATTTTGAAATCTATGTAACGAGTTATTTTCTTAAAAGAACTTAGCCCTGTGCATGTATTGTAACCGCAACCGCGATCGTAACGCGATACGAAAGTGGAGATCCGAGATTTGAACTCCTATCAAGGGGGATTTCCAACTTTATCGGACAAGGAATTTAAAAGTTCGAAATGAATTTTGGGACAATCATAGGGGAATTTTTAGTCTGAGCAAGGAATAATACTGGAAAGTGGACAGAAGAAGTGAAATTGAAGGAGTCGCACGGGTGGGCTACAATTCCGAGATAAAATAATGTTTCGCTCAAGTTTCAGAATTCCAAATTTATGAAAATTCTAGATGCATCGTTTCAACATTGTCTCCTTGTTGTATTTCTGTGAAACTTCGAATAAATTTTTGAAAATGAGTTACGAGTTTTGGTTTCTGAACTTCCATTAATCCAACATGTGAAATGTTTCGGGGGGGATTGAACCCTAGAAACCCCCCCCCTCTAAATACGGTCATGCTTGCCAGCACTAGGATCGTCCGCCGTAAGAGTAGAAAATACTTTTAATGCCCTACACCAAGGGTACGGGTTAAAAAAAAAAATCAGGAAATGTCCTTATAGAAATAATAATAATGTTTTTAGTAGTCTGTTCGATCTCGCTACCGACGTACCAGAGTTTTTGTCTCTGCTTGGGCATCACTGCTCTTTGTGAGTGTTCCTTCATCAAACAGACTTTCTTTTCAGTATTTGGAAACTCTCTCCAGCAAGGGGTCGACCTCCTGGGGGAAGTGGCTAGCAAAGCGCGCTACAACGTCAGGGGTTTCTGGTTCGAGTCCCAACCGCCTGGGCATGGGTGATATTTGTGAGTGTCCTTTTATCCGTTTCATCATTTCGTCATTCATCCTCATCTACGCGATTAGCCAAAAATGGCAGAAAAACGATATAAAATAAACAAAAACAAAAATTTGCTCACCAGAACCAAATTATTGTTTAGAGTTACGCAACAATTTGGTCAAATTTAGTAAGGGCTACCAATTTTTTTTGTTAATTCGAACATTCTTTTGTTTCCTGTGTAAAACCTGGTTACAAAGTTAACCCGTTGGTAACACTGCGCTTTTGCGCTGGAAGAGCTATTGGCGAGGCATCAGCGAAGATTGGAGCCGTGGGCTATTGTTTCCAGTGATGGACGTCCTCAGAACGCGGCCAAAAGGCTCCTTGGAGGAGCGCTCGATTGTCTCCCGAAGGGGTCATCACGTATGCAAGTCGAGGGCCCTCATGAGCTACTCTCCGCTGACCTTAATTGTAGGGCGCCACCTTTCGGGCAGCCGCGGCTAATGAAGCACGGGGATTACGTGGTCTGGAGTTCTCTGTGGGGGACTTTCACCCGTTCGCACTGCGAATGGGCCTTGGCTAGTCGAGTCGGCGCTAGTGGGTCGGATGGGCGTCTTCGCGGATACGGTGTGGACGTAGTGTGGACGCGATCTGCTTCCGAAGGCGACGTGCGGGTGACTAACATGCGGAAGGGAGGACACTCCTCATTGGATCACGTTTGTCATCGAAAATGAGATTTCGTTTCAGGTAAGTCTCTCTCCAAGAGCCTGTCCTTCCACAAGATCGATTCTGAAATAATTTTCTCCGCTGAATTAAATAATGTGATTCTCACAAAAATGAGTGTTGAGGTTCTTGACCCTACAGGGTGTTCAAGGTTTAAAAAATTCAATTTATCGGCAAAATTATGCATATGAGTTAATATTGACACCAACTGAGACGCGTAGACGTGTTTCTGGCGTCTCAGTGGGCGATAGCCTATAGACTTCTGGCATGGAAATTCCCGCTTCGGATCCGCGCGTTTCCCTGTAGTGGGCGTTACAGCATTTGATTCCAATAGAAGCATACATAAGAAGTTCTGTTGCCGCATCTCAGTAGGCATTAAGCTTTGAATGGTGTCGTTGGAAGAAACTAGCGTTGTCCCACAAGACGAGACTCGATTTTGGTCTGTCTCGTCTCGTCTCTTGTCTCGAAAATATTCAGTTTGTCTCGTCTCGTTAGCAACACTAGAAGAAATAGGTTTAATACTCGATATTTATTTGATTTTTGTTACATACCGTTACTTTCTGCCACTTTTGTCTAATCGCAACGATGAGGATGAGTGATGAGGTTTTTTTTTTTTAGTTTAAAGTGTGACCCGATCCACTATAGGCCTCCATCGAGTATTGAACCCGGGACCCCTTGATTACAATACGATGACGCTACCATTGCGCCATCGGGGAGGCTGAGGATATGATGAAATTGGTGAAAGGACACCCAGGCCGGGATTCGAACCTGGAACCCCTGGAGTCGTAGCACGCTGTAATACCCATCGTCACGGAGGTCGGTTGGGATCCGATGAGAACCGGGTACCCGGAATCATAACCGAAAATCATGTACCCGATCCGTAATTACCCAGGACTCGGATATTTCAAGAACTGGATCTATCCATCTTTAGTTTATACTTATTGGAATGGAGAGAAAGTGGGTGGAGGGAAATACCTAACCAAAATTGCATGCTGAATTATTCAGTTTCCTTCTGAATAGGGAAACTGAAGCTTTACCTTTTGTGTGTGGCAGCAATTAGATTTTCATTGTAGCCAGAACCTTGTTCAGTTTTATCCCAGATGACTCTCCTCCCGCTCGACAAACAGCATCAAGGATTACGACGGTGGCTCAGGTGGATGCGTACCTGATTTTATTCACGATGCATCTCTCTTAGGTTACGACAGTATCAATATGCAACGGTCGTTCATGCTATACATGGGGAGCCTTTATGCATGTTTTATGACTCTTCCTTTCTCTGTCGTCAATGTTGTGTCATGGAAAGATAGAAATGTTTATGGGCTGGGGGATAAATTTGGTGCGTAAGTGTATATGCTGCGAACTGCCTAAGTTATCAGCTGAGGTAGTTCATTGTTGAATAGCTCTGTGGCCTTCGTACTTACTTTATATATAAATCATAAGGTGCAAGAAAATGTGTGCAATAGGGAACTGCATGAGACCTGTTTTGCTTGCTCATACTCGATCGAATCTTCCACGCTCGAATATACAGGGTGATTCTAAAGGTAGGGTACAAACGAAATCTACAGATACCTCCCATGAAATAGAGACGAAAGTGCCCCTTCCACTTTGCCGAGAGATGCCTCCGTGAGGAGCTAGACAACGCCGAAAACGTGTGAAAATGAACTTCACACCGCTCTACAGCCAGTACCAGTGAAGATAGAAAGGCGGAACAAAGGAAGTCAAAAGGAACACCAAAGTCGCCCATCCGAGAAACACCAGACGGCAGCTGCGCAACGCATGCGCACGGGGTTCCACAAAGGAAATAGGAGTGTCCCGCAAGACAAGTGAAGGGAAAGGGTAGCGATCGACAACGGTAGGGACAAAAGAAGCAATGAAGCATGAAGTAACAATTGCACAGCGGGAAACAAACACCATGACTGAAGCAGTGCAGTCGAGAAAAGTAGTGCGGGGTTGCAGAACCACGGGAGGACGACGTAGGATGTAAAAACACACCGAGAATGCAAGCAAAGTGGTCCGTGACACTCGACAGGCCCCGTACAGTCGCGTACATGGTTCGGGGCAGAAATGGCGGCTCTGGCGGTGCAGCGCATGGGGTGTCCCCAAACACAGTGGGGAGACACCGCAGCAAAAACAAAGCACGGTGCAACAAAAGACAAAGAGGACCGGACGGGGAATGGTACCCGCCAAGGAGACAACAAATGCGGGACGAGGGATTCCCCGTAGCAGCACCGAGGGGATGTCACACAGAGGTCGTGCGCCAGCAGGACAAACACAGCAACTACGGGCACAGGAGGTTATTTCAATATGACAATAATCGTACAAATATATTGATTTATTTGGTGTTTTAAGTCCACTTTATGCACACTAATCGGGACTGGACCTACAGTTTAAAGTGGGATCCGAACCACTATGTGCCTCCACCGGGTATCGAACCCGGGACCCCTTGATTACAAGGCGACGACGCTACCACTGCGCCATCGGGGAGACCGTCGTACAAATATATATACATGTAAAATTCGTGATGGTAGTTTCAGCCCATAATGATCTATTCATTTTCATTTATTGCTATGTATTGGTAACAAAGACTAAATTACGTTTTAACATGGAGATGACGACTGTTCGCTTCAGTTTCAATTTCACTGTATCTTTCACTTCATGATCCATATTGAAACCCACTACTACAGAAAAATTACGGTTACACGTGAACTACTGGGCTTCGAGCGTATACCTATCGTTTGAATGTTCGAGCGTTATTCGCTCGAGCGAAGAAACAGTCGATTCCGTAAGCCATCTAGCGTCATCCGTGCGAACTACCTCACACTAGTGTGCATATTTTATGAAATGAAGAAACTGTATTAAAGTTATACTCAAAATATGCCGATACCAAAAGATGAATACACGTCACGTTTGACTTTTGAAATAACAAGATGTGCACAACATGTTTACCATAAGCGTTCAGATACTTCTCATTACGATAAACTACTACCACTTGAGCAATGTTGTGCCCAATTGTATCACTGCGCATGCCTTTCCAATTTCTTCCCAAAGTTCCGCCATTGTAGCAACTTTTCTACGGTACACCACACCCTTTTCAAGTCACCCATAGGTAGGCTTGAAATAAATGGGTACAACCCTGGTGGATAAAGGCTGCCGGAGCATGGTACTGAGCACGTCACCTACAAAAACAGGTGGAGGTCTAGTGTGTATGGTGGCTTCATGACACGGGTACTATTGTCCGTATACATTTAGGCAGCACAGACGGATCTAGTGAGAATAACTATTATGCTGCTAGCAACACTGCAGCCAGGCCACTATGTTCGGAGGAGAAGTAGGAAGAAGGCCTACTCCTATGCTTTCCCTATTTATTTTTTCTGGCGCCTTTATTGTTTAGGGGTTTATATTCTTTATATGTCTTCATTGAAATCTAATTTGCCTGAGGAAGCAATTTTGGCTCTCAAAAGAGTGTTTGTAAACGTCACCCTTGTCAGGAGACAGAGAGCTAGATGGAGAATGAACGTCAATAAGGAACGGAATAAAGCGGGGTAAAGTAAATACCGGGACAAGAGAACTCAAATTGCGATTAACGAAGTGTGAAATTGCTCTCCCATCAGCGTACGAGTTGAATGTTTGTGGCAAATAACAAAGAAGGCGTTTTGATGCCTGTGTGTGTGCTTACTTAGCGCAATGCCTATGATTAGTTTCCGAAGTGCAAGAATAAAAGTCGATACAAGTAGTACAGGGTGTCCCACGAGTAAGGAACACGAATCAAACGCCCCGATTCATGATATAGGAAAGGTAGAAACTTTTAAGTGTGCTTCAACATGGCGGCCCATACTGGAATCCGCCATCTTGAAGTCAACTTCAAACATGGCGGCCATACTGGAATCCGCCATCTTGATGTGAACTTCGGGGCTCTAAAATGGGAAACTGGTCATGTTACCTAACTATAACCATTGGGCTGTTGGAACCCCTAATGTTTTTTCATTGCAGGTGCCTTGATTAGCGAATAACCCAAGGAAAACTGGTCAATATCATTCTGATTGGGTGCATTTAAATATTTTCGCAAATGATTGATTTGGCTTATTTTGTATCGTTCTGTGAATTGTGAACGATAATTCCTTGAGCTGTAGAGATTACACGATTAACGTCTTTCCAACTTTAAGTGGGATAAAAGCAACGTAATCTCCATCTTGTCCCATTCACTAGACCTCAGCTTAGCTCTCTACAAGACTCTAAGAGGCAATTAAAGGAATTGAGTTACGTACGATGTCTTGGACCGTTACCTTGGAAACCATCTACACAAGAAATTCTGGCGCTGTGGACGACCAAAACTTTCAAGCGTTGTTTTGTTTGAATCACGAACAACATCTGCAAACTCCATTGTTGTTTGTTCTTGCACACAATCCACATTGTGGTTTCTATTCTCTGAAATTGGTCACTGAAGTGTTGTTAGCAGAACGTTTGTCTTGGAAATTTGAATCCAGAAAAGTGCTTGGATTGATCTAATTAAAACCTCATTGAGTTTTAGACTTGCATCATTCTCTTCTGCAGTGTTGCCAACCATTTTAGCAGCATCCCTCTGGAGCATGTAGAATACACATACATTATACTAAACCAAAGTTATAAGACGACCAGATTTAGTCGGGTCAGTCTTTTCTTTTTAATATCCGTCCCGATTCTTTCCGACTGTAGTGAGAAGGTACAGTAAAACCTCGTTAATCCGCACTATTGGGGGGAAGTTGGCCGGTTTAACGAAAGTCCGGATTAACTGAATAAGTTAATTAAAACTCCGTTTATAGCAACAAAACAAGTTTTTATGGTGTATTTAAAGGACATAGGCCTAAATACACTATACAGTACAGTAAAATGTAAAGCAATACTGTACATACAATCCAGTACGTACGACGAATGCGATTGTTGACTTCTAGCTACATTTAAAACCTTGTATTATGCTTTTTCTTTTGTCTTTTGCCTGTGCGGATTAAGTGAAGTCCGGTTTATCGGGTCCGGATTAACGAGGTTTTACTGTATATATTTTATTTTATTTATTTATTTATCAATTATAACATAGCTCTGGCTCCAATTACAATAGGTGTACATAGAGTAATAAGAATTCAAATTTACCAATTATAACAATACAAGACAGCAGCAGAAGAAAGAAAGCGAAAACTCAACTGCACTAATAATTGCATAAAGAGCACTAGTGCAAATTTTACAAATTTGCAGAAGTATAACCAGATACATATCTATTTACAGGCATTCGTGTTTATACTCATATATATACTCAAGAAAAAGGAAAACAGAGAAGAGGAAGGGATTATCTACGAAGTGAAGTGTAAAGAATGTCAGAGTGTGTACATAGGAGAAACGAAAAAGATGCTGAAAGACAGGTTGAAACAACATATGGATGATGTACGACTTAAGAGAGATAGAAATTTGATATTTAAGCACACGAGAGAAACAGGGCATGACAGAGTGGGATGAGGCTAAACAGATAGGAAGGGAGAAGAGAATACTAGTGAGAAATTGGAAGGAGGCCAAGGAAATAGAGAAGAAAGGAGGAATGGGGGACTGAAGATAAACAAAGAATGGATGAAGGTGTTAGAAAGAGTGGAAAGGACAAGAGCGAAAGAGGAGAGAAGATGGAAGAGGGATGAAGAACGAAAGGGAAAAGAGCGTGAGATATAGAGTCCAACCACTTTCCAGATGATAGGAAACGTTTAGCAAAATCGCCTGTCAGGTGAAAGTACAGTTGACAAGGAAAGGCCACCTGCTGGAATGTTCCAGAAAAAAGAACTTTCTAATAATCTTGTGTCTGGAGGGGAGTGATTTTTGTTTATATATATATCTTCCTGTTTTGTACCTTGTTTCATTTGTACCTGGTACAGAGTCTGAATAAGACCTTCCTAGAAGGTTGAAATGTTACGTTTAGTCTGTTTTAAAATAAACTAAATTTCTGCCTTGGTCAGCATTTTGAATTTTTCATATAATGGAAACAAGGCTTAATGGTGTTATAATATATACACTCATATAAAACACATATACACACATACATAATAAATATATTTACATACGTGTACATGCACACAAAAACATATCTGCCGAGATTTATGTTAAGGCTGTTTTAGTTGGCGTTTTGTATGTTACAGCGAATGATCTTTGTCTGAGAATTACTTTTTGATTCTTTAATTTATGAAACTAAAGTTTCTATCATGATTTTCTCATGTCCTTCCCACATAACGGCGCTATGAGAGATACAGTAGCTACCCATTGTCTCCTTTTCCATATCCAAATCGACTACGAGAGGTAATTTGAGTTAAATACTGGGTAACACTTTACTATAGGGGTGACGGATTTCTTCAAATTTACAGGAGAAAGTACTTACGGAAATCATTTTCTGTAGCGTTGTGGAAGTTCGTGAATGTAGTTTTGATCCATTTCAATGAGAATGCATGTTGTTTTCTGCGAAAATCTCTGTCCGACACGCTGTTTCTGCTGCCGCCATTTGCTTTTTGCACGAGTGCTCAATGTTCCGTGTGTTAGATGACGTAAACCCCGTAGTCAGTGTTTCAAACTCGCCGTGTTTTCACCATAACATGACGTGTCGAGTATTTTTTTTTTAACTATGCTTGCCTAACCTAACCTAACCTTACGGAAAATTGTTTGTGGGGCTAACGTGAATGGTTTGTGGGGCTAACGTCAATGGTTTGTGAGGCTAACGCCAGTGGTTTGCGAGGTATTAGCATAATTTCAAATCCGGGCACGAAAGTAGGTATTTTCCGGTGAAGAGGTTGCAACACTGCGTAAATCGACAAAACACACTCACAACGCGCGATGAACCAGTACGCTATCGCCATAATGTGTGTTACAGAATCGAAATAATGAGTAACAGTAAGTACTCGTAAATGTAAGAAATATACATTATTTTCTTTACAAATTCATTATTTCACCTAATGAAATGTTCCGCAATGCAGAATGGTACGTTAGAAATGTGAAACAGTGCGAAATAAATGATTTATAGATGTCACCCCCATAGTAAAGTAGTACCAAATACTGGATTCAACTAATATATGACTTGGTTCTTCGAGACACCTCGTTGAGGCTCAATCTTTGTTCTGATTTCCTAGTAGCATGTCAGTCTCAATTTCCAACATATATTCTTTTAACGCGCGACCTCAGATGACATCTACTTCCTTCCAGATAGCATTATATTTAGAGAAACGGTAAGAGAAGAAATCGCGTGCCATAATAATTGGTTCAAAACGCTATATTTGGCTGGCGTCTCTTGCATCCGTAATGTGCGCATGCGCCTTGGAGCTCGTGGTTGTTCGGACTGACACCTGGCGGGAAAAGTGGCAACTGTACTACTCGGGAGACGAGGACATACATGCTAACAGCACCAAACTTGGCCTGCTTATCCTATCCACGTAGGCATATAACAGTGTAAATAGGTTTGGTAAGTTATATTTTCTTTATTTAAGCTATTATATGCATACGTAGATAGGTTAAGCAGGTCAGGTTTGGTGCATATATTTCCTAAGGTGCTAATGCTCTCCCTAGCCGAGCATTTCGATTCGCACGATTTCGACGGCTCAGGAAAGTGACGGGTAGCAACACAACGGCAAGTTTGCGGACTGAGAAACGCCAAGCCATCTCTTAGGGCCATAAACTCCGAAGGCAAAAACAGTAAGGTACTGGCGAGTTCGATGCTTGTAAAAGCAGGCGTTGGCAATTCTGCCCATACGTCACTGATAAATCGCCATAGCAAAGCGTATAATGAAATATCAAATGTGATTGGAAAAAATATAGAGGGCGCACAGTCGCCATGGCGCCTGAAAATTTTCACCTGGCGGATGAATTTTATAATTCTATCCTTTTTTTTATTTTTTTTTAATATTTCGAGTTCGCCTATGTACATTTTCATTATCTTTTTGTTGTAAATAACGAGTACATTGTGTGTGTTTTAATGTTAGTGTGTTTTCTGTAGCACGTGTACCATTAAATCAAAAAAAAAATAAACATACCACTATAAATTTTTGCAGTGTTGCCAACTGAATTTTAAAATCTGCAGTGATATGTTAGAGTCGGCCATAATAAAAAAGCTAGCTCCTGAAAAAAAGGGGCTGGCATCAGAATTATATTTTGATTTATCTACCCCTGGTTGGTACCATAGGGTATATTGTGGTTACACAGTAAGCACTGTTTCAACTTTATAAACAATATTTTCTCACAATTCTTGTTGACTCTTGTTTCAGTAATTACCATTAGGTATTATTTAAAAAATCCACTTTCTTGTAGTAATGCTGTTTGGTATCAAGAACTCCTGGCAAAGGCATTTTCCAGAACCAAACATTTTTATCTTTTGCATTGATTTCTTTCAACAACAATATGCGCAAAATTGCATACACGTAAGGATATTTACCTAGGTTTGCAACACTGCTTTTTAAGCAGCAACTCCTCCCACAAGAGTCGAGAAGTTCTCTTTTGTTTTCAAGGAAGGTGTTTTCTCGTTTACCTCGTGAATGGCGGTGACTGCTGTTACCTGGAGTTTCAAATGTCTTAGGCGCTTGCGTGGCCTCGCAGCTACAACAATTGAATCATTGTTTGGAAGTTAACCGTTGGATGTTCCCGGTATATCATTCTGCGTTCATAATCGCATTATAGCATTGAATTAACCAAAGTTTATTTCATGAGCTTCTGTATGGCTGTTACTGTTAAAGAAAATAGACCGGTACTACTTTCGTATAGGTGAATCACATATAAATAATTTATTTCGCACTTATTTACATTGCTAACGTACTATTCTGCATTGCGTAACATTTCTTCAGGTGTAATAATGAATTTCTAACGAAAGTAATGTATATTTCTTACATTTACGAGTACTTACTGTTATTTGTTAATTCGATTCTGTAACACACATTATGGCGATAGCGTACTGGTTCATCGGGTGTTGTGCGAGTGTTTTGTCGATTTATGCAGTGTTGCAACCTTCTTCATCAGAAAATACCTACTTTCGTGCCCGGATTTCAAATTATGCTAATACCTCGCAAACCATTGACGTTAGCCCCACAAACCATTTCCCGTATGGTTAGGTTAGGTTAGGCAAGCATAGTTTTAAAAAATTAAAAAAGATTAAGAATACTCGACACGTCATGTTATAGTGAAAATACGGAGAGGTTTGAAACACTTACTCGGGGACGTCATCTAACACACGGAACATTGTGCTCTCGTGCAGAAAGCAAATGGCGGCAACAGAAACAGCGTGTCGGGCAGAGATTTTCGCAGAAAAACACATGAATTCGCATTAAAAAGGATCAAAACTACATTCCCGAACTTCAACAACGCTAAAGAAAATGATTTTCGTAAGTACTTTCTTATGTAAAAAGTAAGAAATCCGTTTCCGCTGTACGAAAGTGTTACTAATAGACCATTTACTTGGCAACTTCCTCATGGGTCCCGGTGGTTCAATCTGCAGGGCGTCTGACTACGACGGTGGAGACTCGAGTTCGATTCCCCGTCTGTGATATCTTGGTTGGGCTTGTTTCCAGCAAAACACCTACATGGAGCGGCTCTCGGATTCACTCAGCCTCTGACAAATGGGTACCTGAGAGTAGATGGTAAAGGCGACCGGAGCTTGGTGCTGATCACATGACCTCTTCAATTGCCACTGAAATGGACTAGATCTAGGACATACAGATCCTTAGATCAAATGAAAAGTAAGAAAAAGATGCGGTTAGATATGATTAGTTATTGCCACTTTTATAGTTATAGTAACAGTTTGTTATTGTAAACACCCAATTTTGTAATTAGAAAAAATAAACGTCGCACCAGGAGTACATCATAATTGAAATGAAACAATAATTTTGAAACTTTGATTAGCCTCACATAATTATCAGTTCTAACCTTCAACATGTTCTGCTTACTGATCTTAGATAATAATATTATATACTGTATTATGATTATATAGGACGCCTATACTAAGGAACAAAAACCTGATAAATTTTTATTATAGGCCCCGCCGTACCTACACTCTGTCCCATTTATCCCTGGAGCAGGCGAACGAAAGGAAGTCCCTGCGCAAGTAGTGACGCGAGACGGCTCCACCAATGAACACGTGAGAGGGACAGAATTCCGTAAATGGGAGCCATCGAGCAGCGTGTACTGTTTCGCTCTGTCTACTGGACCCCCCCCCCCTTCTCTGCCACTATGCGCGTTCTTGCTCCAGATAGCCAGGACAGGGTATAGGACTGGCGCTGCAGACACCGCTTCTGTTTCAAGGACTAGAGGAACAAATATAGGGGTGGCAACACTGACACGCCTCTCCGCTGTGCAAACACAGAAACATCACCGGATGCCTACCTTTCAAGATATCCACGCGTGGAGACTTCCTTCTCGGTAACAGGAGGTGCAAGAAAGAGGATAAAATGCAACAACATATACACGCCCCGCTGAGAAAGGAAAACCATTTCCCTCTACGTCACTTCCGTGTGCATGGCAGCAGTTAAGAGGCAGAAGGGGATTGATTTTTCGGCGCATAAAACCGAATTCATCCGCGTGAGTTGGCGCTAGAGAGTGGATACATCTCTTATTCACATCTCCACCGTCCTGTGCACGCAGTCGGTTCGTTTTTGAAGTGTTGTTCGTTTTTATTTCCTTTTTCTTATCCGTTCGTCGAATTTATGTGCCTTGCGGCAGCGAATCCAGTTTGCATGGAATGAACAGCGGCGTCGCCAGCAGCGGGACGAAGGTGGTCTCAAGCCCTCCTTGGATTTGTGCCCGCAACCGTCATAGTAGTGCAAGAAACGCATACGCGTTCAAAGGGGTATGGGGAGAAGAATTGAGAAGCAGAAATGTTACAAAGGTAGAGGTAGAAAGAACTATATAAGGAAACAAAGGAGCGTATGAAAACATTAGAAAGGACAGATGAAACGGAGGAGAGGAAGGAAAAATAGGGTAAGATGAAGGAAGAAGAATCCCGCAACAAAGCACTGTTTAGACTTGTCTATGTCTCTTCAAAAATGAACCCATTCCTGTTGGGAATAGAAATCAACTACTTTTCCTGCAGACGGCTGTGATCTCGTTTTCTTGGACCTCGGAGGGTACTAATGGCTACATTCCGTGGATTTTGCTTCTTGTGCTAAGGGACTTCCGACGTTAACACAGGGATTCAGCTTCCTGTGCTACGAAGCTTTCAGCGTTAACAAAAGGAATTCGCTTCTTGTGCTAAGGGGCTTCCGTCATTAACACAGGGAATTCGACTCTTTTACAACGGGGCTTCCGCCTTTTATCTTCCTGTGCTACTAAACTTCCGCTTGTACCACAGGATTTCGCTTCATGTACTACGGGACGCTCGCCGTTAACTAAAGTATTTCACTTCCTGTGCTATTGGTCTTCCGCCGTTAACACAAGATTTCATTTGCGACTTCAGCCGTTAACACATGATTTCGCTTCATGTGGTACGGGACTTCAGTCGGTAACACATGATTTCGCTTCATGTGCTCCGGGACTTCAGCCGTTAACACATGATTTCGCATCCTGTGCTACGGGACTTCAGCCCTTAACACATGATTTCGCTTCATGTGGTACGGGACTTCAGTCGTTAACACATGATTTCGCTTCATGTGGTACGGGACTTCAACCGTTAACACTTGATTTCGCATCCTGTGCTACGGGACTTCAGCCGTTAACACATGATTTCGCTTCCTATGCTACGGATCTTCCGCCGTTAATACACGGGTCTCAAGTAGAACAAGCTTGCGAAGTTTTTATTAATGAGCGTGTTGCAAAATTCTGGTTATATATTGAAACGAAATTAGTAAATATTTTCTTTGTTGAAGACGATTAGTGCAAATAATGTATATCTTCTTTGAACTTGAATTAATTTTCGTCAAACTTGTTCGCTTCCCACGCCAAGAAAGTGGTGGGGAAAAAGTTTTTTTCATTCTGTGGAATACCTTTCTATAGAAGAACCTACCCGATACCAAAGAGAACTGCTGAAGACTTTTGTGGTCTCAGGTTTCAAGACCCAGTATTGACTCTATTTAGAGAGAAAGATTTGAGCAAGAAATCTCTGGACGGGGGGCCATTGAGCCCACCCAATAATTTGCCGTATTATTATTATTAGAATAAAATAGAATGATCTTTATTTAAGCAGGCCTCATACAATAAATGAATAAAAACAAAGAAAGAAATAGAACATAATAATCATGATAATAGAATATAGATAATATAAAGATTATACAATGATAATATAATACATTGATTAGTAGCCCTATGTATACTGTGGAGTAAAAATAAGTAATAAGTCATCAGTAGTGTGTGTATTGGGGGGGATAGATATGCATTATATGGTGTGTAAGTGCAGGTGCAATTGTTAAGATATGTAGGTTAATGTTGTTGTTGGGTTAAAGTAAGTTCTTTAGTATTTTCTTAAAACTTTGATGGCAAATAATGTTAGTCAATGGTGCAGGCAGTTTGTTCCATTCCCTAATCCCTGTAACAATGAGGGACTTGTTATAGGTGGCAATTTTATTATTATTATTATATCCCTTTAATTTTATATTTTTAAATTAACTTAATGCTTGTGTCGCCCCAATCAACACATGCCTTTTAAGCACTAAACTATTCAGTCTATGTTATAAAAATCTATGTTGTTAAGAATTAGTGTTGAATATTTTCTCTAAAGATTGTTAGATTTCTTGCCATAAAAATGCTATTGTTGATGTTACAATAGGTAATGAATTGTTAAACTTAAATCAGGAAAAAATGTTGAAACTATGGAAATATAAAACAACTATGTAGTAACCATGGTAAATTGTAAACAAAATTATGATATAAAAGAGCTAGACTTTTGTAAGCCTACGGGACATTCTCCTGGTTGCCGAAAGGCTGATGGTTCAGTAGACGTTGGGTAATATCTTGCTTCAATCTTCGGATTGGCTGGTGCACTTGTGCTCCATTTGGCAGATATTGAACAAACCCAACTCTGAATAAGGCGTTCTCCTGCATCATCAAAAAGACCAGGGTTATAATCTTCGGTACAACTAATAGGTTTAGGCCTACAAGTTGTATCGGGTGAATTGTCTGTTTGAAAAGTGTTTGTATAACATCAGAAGTTTAAATAAATCTTCGAGTAGAAAGGTCTTAATGATCTTTCATTTCAAACCTACATAGGTGATAATTAAAAATAAATCCTGCACCACAGACCTCGCAAGGGCTTGGTCCTACTAACCCTTAGAAGCCTTTGAGAAGTCCGATAAAAGGGTTATAACCAGACTAACATAAAGCCTTAAAGGCAGAAGGTGCGTGTCAAGCTGTATGAGGTTATATATTGTGCTCAGCATTTAAAATGAACTATTATGATGATGATGACAATAATTATTTAAGTGATGAGCACGATTTGACAACCAGGTACATCACTATGTCAAAATTAATCATACAGAATTACAGAATTGAACAAATAATTATAAAATAATACAGTGGATCCTACAATCTTATATATCATCATAAATTCAAATTGTAGGTTTCAACAAGTTCAGCTACTAAACTTCTTACCCAACAATATAAGATCAGTTCCATGTTTTTTTCTCACTCAACCTACTGTTCAATCTCTTTTTTTCCTCTATTCTCACTTCTTTCCTGTTTGTCTATCTGTTCTGCTTATGTTCGTGTCGCAGCAAGGGCGACCGAGAGATTTTTCCTCAGGGGTGCAGTCATAAACATTTATTATTATTACAACTATTATTGTTGTTATTGTTATTACTAGTACTATTATATTTTTAAAAAAAAATACATATCGGGTGGCCAGAAATAAACTTACCCAACTCAGAGCCCTGTGTAGCCTGTTTGAGGCATCGTAGAACTCTGAAATTTGGTGAATCCACTATTCAGACCATGGGAAATAGGATGGCGATAAAAAAGAGTTCAATTTTCCGCCACCAGGTTGAAATGTGGCGCTGTACTTCCATGATGGGTTGTAATAATGACGTAAACTGCTCCAATGGATTTGCCTTTACCTTGCAATCTTGAAATAAACGAGAGATTATTTTCGCGCAGCTTCCAGCCACTAACAAATGTCTTTCTAATTAATAACTCAGCTAAATCACTTAACGGGATTATTTGTACAACCCATCATGCAAGTACAGCGCCATATTTCAACCTGGTGGCGGAAAATTGAACTATTTTTTATCGCCATCCTATTTCCCATGGTCTGAATAGTGGATTCACCAAATTTCAGAGTTCTACGATGCCTCAAACAGGCTACACAGGGCTCTGAGTTGGGTAAGTTTATTTCTGGCCACCCGGTACATCCATAATTTTCATATTCTGTGTATATACTTATATATACGTATTTGCATGACTGTATACTTAACATATTATTTCATGTAGGACAAAAAGCTTCTTTTTATAGTTAGATATTTGACTGAAAGCTTAAATGTATCTCTACTTCAATAATAATTATAATAATTGTTGCTGTAGCGTACGACCAGTAAGTCACAAAGAACATTTTTTTTGTTGTAAAATATCTGTACAATTTCACCATTCGAATTATATTAAATCTTTCCAGAAATCTCAGGGGGGGCAAGTGCCCGCTCTACCCCTCTGCGGGCGCCCTTGTGTCACAGGGGTTTTGGATTACTGGAATGTCATTGATACTTCTGAAAAGCTATTTGGTGGTAGGAGCTTATGGGCTGTATTGAACTGATTGAAAACCACAGAAATGAATCGTGGCATTGTGTCTTGCAATAATTGATTAGCCTACGTAATGAACAATAAAACTCATGTCAATGATTGAACCCCAGAACTAATGTTGACGTCACCCGAAATTCAATATATCCCAGCTCAGAAAGCGATCTTTCTTGGGAGCTTCTTGTATTGGCATGATTGGAAATCTGGAGATAAAATAACTTAAAACAAACTTTGGTAATTTCGTTGGAAACATCTTTGGGTAAACAAAACTGTTTACCAACAATAACTTTACGATAAAAAAGCCGATATTGTCCAAAAGAGGGAGAGTGGGGGTCCACACCAGTGTTGCCAAACCTGTTTATATAAAAAGGAGCTAAATTTCACCTTCAATGGAGCAAAAATCATCTCCAAGGAGCTAACATTACGAAGGTCAAGAAAAGAAACTCTACGGATCCTAAGCTTTATCATACTGTACATCAAAATTAAGAATTTCTGTAAGAATATGACATAAAACTGAAGATTGAACAAGCGATAGAGTTGCAAAAGTGTTAACTTTCGTGAATATGGAACTAGATGAAAGTTTTGCACACAGAAAGAACCACATGTCGCTTAAAACGAAAATTGCATTTTCTCTCCTTGTACAATTGAGTTGGATAACTTGATACGCTCCGTTAAAAATAACTCTGGGGTTAACCTGGTGATGGTGATTTGAAACAAATTATTAATTTTCTATAATATATATTTGAATATACATCATCTAATAAAACTATAGATAGCGTTGTCGCCTTGTAATCAAGGGGTCCCGGGTTCGATACCCGGTGGAGGCACAAGTGGTTCGGATCCCACTTTAAACCGTAGGTCCAGTCCCGATTAGCCTTACTGTGCATAAAGTGGACTTAAAACACCAACTCAAACCAAACCAAACCAATAAAACTATAGAGGTAGAAAAAGCAACGTAAAATAACCAGAAATAGAGAAAACTAGAAATGCATAGTTGAAATATTGCTTAACTAAGAGTAGAATTGTTGCTTTAGTGCCAAAAAAATGTATTCTGGGTGTTGCAGCCGTAGCCACGGATTTTTCCATTACCCCAAAATCTTCTTTTGAGAAATAATATTTTCTATTAGGCGCATCCAGAAAGTAAGTTTCCCACTCTCGCCCAAAGGCGGCAGGCCATTAATATTGAAACCGGTTCTGCGCATGAGTGAGAGGCACATGCCCTGGCTAGTGAATGTCCTAGAAGACGCCTCCTGAAAATCCTCAGTAGCGTCGCGGCAGCGATGAAACATGGCGACTCTTATTCCATCTACCGCCGCGTGCGAGGTTCGTTCGGTGTTCAAGTTCTTGATCGCACAAAACATACAGCCGATCGAAATTTATCGTCAGCTGTGACAGGTGTATGGGCCAGGCGTCATGAGCAAGCAGATGGTGCGTCGTTGGTGCAGGATATTTACTGAAGGCCGGCAAAATGGGCATAGGGCTAGGCGCACTGCAGCCCTTCTGGACAGGTTCGGTTGGGAGGTGTTCGATCATCCGTCGTACAGCCCGGATCTCGCTCTCAGTGATTACCACCTGTTCTTGCACCTGAAAAAGTTCCTCCTCGGTCAACATTTTCACAGCGACGAAGAGGTTCAGACGGCTGTCCCCAGTGGTTCGGAGCCCAGGCGGCGGACTTCTACGACGCAGGTATACAGAAGTTGGTCCCACGCTATGACAAGTGCCTGAATTCCAGCGGGAATTATGTTGACAAGTAACTGGACAAGTGCTGTATCTGTGGCAATAAATCATTGAATGAAATAATGTTTCATTTTTGTGCACGACCCTAAGGAAACTTACTTTCTGGATGCGCCTAATATAAAAATTTTACTAGCAAAGTTTCGGGAGAGCCAGAGTCCTTTGGCCAATGCCAGGCCACGCCAATATGCCTCGTTGTAAAGGATCCACTTATAAGCAACGTCGGACGCAGATAAACGTTTTTGTAAGTCATGCGATAGAGGAAGCTAGGGTAACTGGCTTGCACTCGTGTGGGCCCAGCATGCGCTCCGTGTGGTGCGAGATTTACGCCTGCTCACTGCGCCTCAAGACATCAGCAAAAGAGATTACGTTTTTGACTATATCGTTTCGTGCTAAGAGAGATTGATCCACATGGAAGAGGCGGATCTGTGCTGGGTGCGCAAACAGTGGGCCAAAACGTCCTCGATCATGTTTTCTTTCAAGTCTTCGGCCGTCGCGATTCGTGATTGAATTTTCTGCCTTCTTTACAAAAGCTCTTCTTCTCTGCGAGCCCGGAATACAACGTTAGCGCCCCTCACTACAAGATTTATCTCAATATTGGCAGCAGACCTAATGCAACCGTGTTAGGGATCCTCTTGGGAGGCAGACATCAATTTTTTCCCCGAGTTCTTTTTTTCTTTTCACGTTTGCCTTTACCGTGAATTCATGACTTGCTCGAGTTCGTCCTGAACACTTTCTTTCTTGCGTGGCAGAGTGAAGTTATAAATATGTGATATGTAGCCACCAATATTCTGCATATTTCTGTCTCCGTTTCAGGAGAGGCAGCCAGAATAAAATTTCCGTTGTTAGTATTTTCCTAATTAAAGTATTTGCTTTGAGGGCTTGGGGGGGGGGGACATGCATTGCTCGATTCAAGAAGTGTGTGTTTTTAAATTTGTTTATGTTTCAAGTCCACTATATAATCAGGACTGGATCCACAGTTAAAAGCGGGATTTGGAACCACTTGCAATGTGCTTCCACCGGGTAACGAACCCGGTACGCCTTGAGTGCATGGCGACGATGTTACCACTATGCAATCGGGTGTTTGTGTGTATGTGTGTTCTCGATATATCTTCACCCTCATTTCAAGTTGCCACCTGTTATTCATGTCTCTTCCTCAATTTTGACGTTCCAAAAACTGTTAAAATTGCACATATTAAATTATGAAAATTACAAATACAGTGGCGGGTGCAGAGAATGATAGAAGGACGTAAGATACAAAAATGATTTAATGTAATAGTTAAGATGAATTATCGTCAAAGTACTCCGTTTTAGACTGTGTTTAAGTAAGTGTAATGTTATGTATTTGCTTGTAAGAGCGTGTCTGTATGTGTAAGGGCAAGAATATGTATGTGTGAGTGTGTGTGCGCGTATCTATAGATTAGATTTCCATTCTTCTATGTATTTTTTCTTTGTATTTCGAATTCCTTTATAATTTGCTTTTCTTCTTCCTTTTTTTCAATATTTCAATATTCCACATTCAATTTTTTTTGTCAGTGTTGCTCACTAATGATTTTTTCCATTCTCCTTTCAAACTTTGTATAATGATTGACAAATGTACCGAAACTAAATGTACTATGTGATTTCCTGACACATCCCACATCTGCTTGAATCCTTCTGTAAAACTCAATTATTGTTAAGTTTAGACTATTCCATGGCGAAGCCATTCGTACCAAATGTATATCAGTGCTGCGTTGTTGCATACATAATAAGTAGAATCTCATTTTCCGAGGTTCCTTGGCGTTAAAACAAGACGTGAAAAAACAAAACTTTAATACAGAATGTTGTTCGACTTAATGACTTCTATACGCCGTGAAAGTTTTGTGCGCTGACACGTTCTACATTGTGTTTATACCATATACTTCGGGACTCCACACAGAGCGAGACAGGTATTTTCAAGTCTCGTCTTGGCAATATCCTTTATTTTCATTTCGTAGAATTACAACGGAGAGTCAAATGTAAACCTAAATTTGTTTTGGTTTCTTATCTACTAGATTTCTGTATGTAGGGTTGCACAAGTTTTCTGCATTTCAGCATTTGCTGATCTACAAGGTAACCAAAAAAGTTCTTGCCGTTCTAGAGCAGTGATAAACAAACTGCAATACAGTGGACGGTAAGTACCTTTAGGTTTCGAAGTAATCTCCATCAGCATGCAACACCTTTTGCCAACGTTTCTGAAGCTGCACAATACCCTGGTGATAAAAATCCGCGAGTGCGTTCCGCATGTCTCCCTCATTTGCGAAGGATCTCCCACAGAGGTGGTTGTCGATGGAATGAAACAGGTGGTAATCTGTTGGTGCAAGGTCCGATGAATGAGCTGGATGGCACAGTGTCTCCCAGCCAAGTTGCTGAAGGGTCTCCCGGGTCCTCTTTGCCAAATGTGGCTTGGCATTGTCGTGCAGGAACAGCACACCCTTGCGATTCACCAATGCCGGCTCCTTCTGCCGCAATGCACGGTGCACCCTTTGCAACTGCTGAGAGTAGAAGTTAGCAGTGATGGTCTGACCAGGTGGAAGGAGCTCGTAATGCACCACTTCAATTCCACCATACAGAGAGCATAACCTTTCGTGGGTGCACAGGTGGTCTTGAGGTGTGAGGAACAGGGTCACGTGGCGACAACCAATGTCTGGGACGCTTGGGAGTGTCATACAGGACCCACTTTTCGTCACCAGTGAGCAAACGATCAAATATGGGTGTGTTCAGGTGCCGAGTGAGCAATAACAAACAGGCTGTCACTCATTGTTCCTTGTTGGCTGCCGAAAATGTGTGGGGTACCCTCTTGCTTAACATGTATGACTTCCCTATCCCATACAGGTGCAGTCTGACTGTTTCAGCGGAAACATGGAACCTTTCTGCAAGTTCATTACACGTTAGACCACTGTCCTCCTCGAAGGCTGCTTTCAGGGCCTCCTCATCCAACACATGTGGTCGTCCGCTGCGCGGTTCATCCGAAAGGCTCACATCTCCCGAACGGAATTTCTGGAACCAATGCCTGGCAGTGCGTTCGTTAACGACATTCTCCCCAAATGCCTGGCAAATGCGGCGACTTGATGCGGTAGCTGACAGGCCCACTTTAAAGTCATACACACGCGAACAAGCTGCTTCGATATCTCCATTTCTCTTCAACACTGGACGAGATATGACTGCTGTGTGTGCGCAACGTGCCTGTATTACTAACAGTCGATGGTCAGACTAACTCCCGAACGCTTGGCAGGCACGTGCGTCATTTCGTTTTCTCTCTGTGAGCGCATGATTAATGGGACGTTAAAAACGGCAAGTACTTGGTTACCTTGTACATATATTATCGAATCAATTTAAATATGGTCCACGGACCTTTTTTCCGGGTCACTTTAAATACGGTCCAGAAACCATTTTTCAGTGAAACAATACGCAACTTGGACCGAATTTAAATGTTACGAGAAAAGATGTTCCGGTCCTGTTGTGGGACCCAATAAAATTTATGGGTTCCTGGAGCATCAGTAATCCTGTTTTAAACTGTAGGCTCAGTCCTGATTCGCCTTTCTGTGTATAAAGTGGACTTAAAAACAAATTATTGAGTCGGTGAATAAGTTCGTAGTGTTTTATTATGGGTTGGCAACACTGTGTTGCCAAGAGTTCCTTGTCCGATTGTTATTGCTTAGTTTGTAGTTTTGTGTTCGTGAAAGCACAGTGTATTCTAATTCTGAGCACATTTGGTCTATTTTGCGGATGAAACAAGATGGAGTGTCAAATGGATAAAGTTGAACATTTTCGGCACATTCTGCTCTTCGAGTTTAACCGAGGATCAAGTGCAGCAGGAGGAAGTATTTCCTAACGAAGCTGCTCTTGAAACTTGGCTAACTGATTTCTTCAACTCAAAAGCAATTTGTGCTGCGTACGGGGCTAATGCCATATTCAGAAAAGCACAGCGGTTCTACAGGCGAGGATGTATCGAACTCCTCCCCAACGTTGGCAGATGGTCATTGACAATGAAGGCGACTACATTACTGACTGAGTCAGTGTTGTTGTGGCTGTGTACTGTTAGACTGCAATGACAATGTTTCAACTTACCACCTGTGTACTTGTGTTAATTAATTATTGTATTCCTGTTAAAGTATGTTATAAAACGGTACGAACTTGTGCACCGACCCAACAAAATGAAGTCAGACTCCTACACGTGCCTATGTAGGAGCTTTTATTTTCTTCTCAATTCGACGAACCGTCTCTTTTTGCAAACACTTTGAAGTAAACAATCAAAATATCGCAGACCAAATTCTGCTTCCACTTTCATACGTCTCCCCTGGTATCCTCGATCTCTCTCTCTTGTCTTGTGACAGCTGTCATACGCAAACCTCCGCAATTTTTCAAAAGAAAAAGAACCCTGACAAGTTCCCGGTCTCTAACACATGTGAGCTGTCATACGTTGTACGCTAATGCGCGAAAAAGATTCTACATTCGATAACAAAACACACTCGAATGATTTGATCTTGTGAACGCTTCAGTGTGCAGTCAGTTCATAAAACTATTTCTTCTCTTCTACCTCAAGAATTTACCGTAATATTTACAGTATCCTACCGTTAAAATTTAACAGTGTGTCTTTTAATTTACCAAAAAACAGATGCATCAGTTTTTTTTATTTTAATTTGAACATTTTATTATGCATAATGATTGTGCATTACACTTGTGAACACCATACATAGCAGTGTAACGAACCTGAGCGTTTAAGGTTTTATATTTGTAAGAAGTTAAGATTTTAAAATGTTTCTTACTTCAAATAATGTGCAAGCTGTCACAGACAACTATAGTTAGATTGATACAGTTGTGGTTGGAACTTGTGTATATGTTTAGAAATACGTCATAATCTGTTCGTGTTGACGTCACTTTCTCATCTCAGCAGAGGAAGTGAACCAACCTGAATGTTTTTCACCTGACGACAAAGTCAGTTAGAAAACAGGTGAAGGTGAGAAATCAACAGCAACGTGGTAATGGTATGCCCGAATAGTGTAATTGGTAATTAATTTCGGTTCATTCTGGCTATACTTAAGAAATAATATTTAAGTACAGAAACTTTCGTGTATTTACGTTTGTCTTGTTCAACGTTAATTCTATATGCAAGTGTGTTTAGTGATTGTGATGTGATTTAATATGCTATAGAATTGTTCTTTACGTAAGCAAATGTGTACCTTGCTTGTAAGTCCACATACGATAGGAAATATAAGTGATTATGAGAGATAAGTGATTTTAAAACTGCGTTTAACTTTGAATACCGTGTTGTGTTTGTTTTCTACCCTGCAAGCCCTGATGAGTGATAAAAGAGTCTCATGTTCCCAACAAAACTAGCAGCGGACTAACTTTGTGACGACTGGTGTCCAACCGGGGGACGTTGCAACAGGGTGATTCAAAACTCTCTTAACACCCTCTATAAAATGTAATGAAGTTAGGCTGGATTCAAGTGGTCATGATAGAAACAGGTTACGCTAGGAGGAACCATATTGGCGTGTTCCAAGCTGACGTCCGCCATATTGAATTAAGCTCAAACTTTTTAAGCGGGAAGGGCAGGATGTGATATATCAAATCAGGCTAGAATTTCATGAGAAATATAATGGTGAAGGTTTTTTCGACGTATCTTTAACATGAATTATTAGTGAATGCTTGTAACAATTTTCTCCTTTTCGAGGTGTCAGAAAAAATCCATTAAAAGTCCTCTAACGTTACAGTATCGCGTCGTAATCCTAGTTAAGTCTAGGGTGATTTTAATCGGGTATGGTACCGTGTTTTGACAATTGAAATTTCGCTACTCAAAGTCCTCTGCAGCCTATTCGAAGCAACGGATTGCAGTAGAACTTGGTGTAGTGACTATACAGACCATGTGGAATTGCATGTCGACGAAATACAATAGCGCAATATTTAGGCACTATATAGACATGTGGAGCTGAAATAACGATAACCAGAAGTGGCATGCAAAACTTTTTTGTAGTTGATGTTTGTACAGCATTGTTCAATATGCGTCAGTGTGAATGAACCCTTGGAAGCGTAAAGGCTGGTTTACACTGGTCGAGTAAGCGGGAGAGTCTCTGACCTGTCTGCTCGACTCGACCCTTCCATGGCGAGTAGCTGTTTACAAGAGAGAGAGAGAGGGGGGAGAGAGAGAAGGGGCGATAAAGAGAGAGAGAGAAGGGGTGAGAAAGAGAGAGAGAGGATGGGAGAAGAGAAGGAGAGAACCTTTCTTTTCCTCTCTCTCTTTCTCTCTCTTGAATAGAGAAAGAGAGAGAAGAGAGAAAGAGAGAGGGAGAGAGAGGGGGAGCTTCGAAAAAAAGAAGGAACCGTCTCTCTCTCTCTCTTTCTCTCTCTCTCCCCCTCTCTCATCTCAATCACCCCCTTCCCACCCCGCACCCCTAGGGGTGCCGGAAAGGAAGAGAAAGAGAGATAGAGAAAGATGATTTCCTGCTATCTTTCCTTCTTTCTTTCTGGAGGGAGAGAGAGAGAAAGTAAGGTCCCTCTCTTTCTCTTTCTCTCTCTTCTCTCGCTTCTTTCTTTCTTTCCTTCCTCTCTCTCTTTCTCTCTCTCCCTCTCTCTCTCTCTCTCTCTTCTCTCTCCCCCTCCTCTCTCTCTCTCTCCATTAGAGGGGAGGGCGATGGGGGCCCAACCCGCAATCAGCACGGAGAGAGTGAGAGAGAGGAGGGAGGGAGAGAGAGAGAGAGAGAGAAAGGTTTTCTCTTTCACTCCTTCTTTTCTTCTTTCCTTCTCTCCTTCTTTCTTTCCTTTTTCCGCTCTCTCTCTCTTTTTCTCTCTCTCTCTGTCTCTCTCTTTGCTCCCTTTTTCCTTCTCTTCCTCTTTTTCTTTCTCTCTCTGCCTTTACACACTTTCTACTCGACTTTAGCAAAGTGGGATAGCTGTTTAGTGCTCTTTGGACAGAATGAACCCATCGACGTCGTTGGCGATTAAAAGAAATCTCAAACGGTTTACACACATTTTTTACGAGAAATGAATACAATAATGCACGAGGACATGTCTAGAAAGAAAATTAATTTCCTTTATTTTTCTATTGTCGATTGTTCTTGGTTATACATAGAACGTAAATTCTATATTTTCAATTTTACTTCTCCCACGCCATCTCATCTCCTGCATTTATGGCCTCATACGCCCGTAGTTTCTTTGGTTTGGACACTCATATTCACGGTACAGTTCTACAAACTTTATGTTGTCACCTGTCGGACTTGCATCACCTCCAAATTTTTAATTAAAAAAAAACAATTACAATTAATGATAAGCAAACCCACAACACTCTGCCGCAGCACAGACTCTATACTCTCCTCAGAAGGCGTTTATATTGATCGAGTTGTCGAGTTTACGCGCGAGTGAAAAAATCGATGAGGGAGCAAGCAACTAGATCGAGTCGCTGTCCTCCTTTCGACTGTTCCGACTACTGGAGCGAGTACTGGCTCCAGTACTTTCCCCAGTTGTTTACACGAGGAGAGTGGCTCGATTTACCCAGCTACTGTCCCGTCTACTCGACCAAGCTAAACTGGCGGGTGAAACCTCCCCCGCTGCGCTGCGAGGGGCACGTATTGAAAAACGACAGCAGCGATACAAGCGGAAAATCCTCGAACTTTCAGAAGTTGTGGGAACTAAATACTTGTCTTTTTGTCATAAAACTATGTAGTTTCTGTTGAAAATATTGTGCAAACGCTTGGAATTATCTATATAAATTCACGACACTAAGATCCACAATATTGAACCTACGGTATTAAATTTTAAATCTCTTCAAACACCCCATTTAAAGCTGCGGTTTTTCACATCCCATTAATGCTGCTTTACTATTTTTTGTGCGCCAAACTAGAACCTCAAATTGATTTTTTACAAATTACATCACTTCGTGTATCCTTCTAGAAAAGCCTTGGAGAGTGTGACCGAAATTGGAAGCATATGTTAGGAGATTTTGCCAATAGAAGGAGAAGCAGTTTTCAGCTGTTGAGAGAAACATCCAGCCGAGGCTTAATGGTCGTTTGAAGCGTTTCGCGGTGAATGGTAGCGACAGGCCGGGTAATACCACAGATAAACGTATTACAAGCAAATGTGGAACTCAATCGACAAACCTTCTCCGCTTTAAATTACTCCCTGCAAGAAGTTCTAGTATCCATCGCTGGGAGGCGCCAGTTGCACTTTTTGCTCAGGGTGTACATTCGCACAGGTCAACGAATAAATCTCCCTCCTCACGTCAGGAACCCCGGGGAACACGGAATGGCTTAAACGGGAAAACAGCTTTCTCCTCGAAGATTCTCACAAAACTGTCCATCCTCAACATGATGGTAAGCTAGGCTTCCATGTCAAGCAATCAACCACAACCAACGTAGGGTCGGAAACAAGGGAGGGTACGCCCATTTTGTGATCACTCGGTATAGTATCAAAGTAGCATATGGCATATAAAAACGTAGATCTAACTTATTTTTCTGCCTGACCCTTTTTCCTATGTGGCACTTTCAAGAATTTTAATGTAGGGCGCTTTCTTGACACCCCGTCATGTATCAGCTTTTCATATCATCATCCAATAACATCTTGGAAGCTGATCATGTGAAATCTTTCCCTGTTCCCCTTCTAACAGACTGGCTAATATGTCAGATGACCTCTTTCTTCTCTTGGGTTCGCAAAGGCCCAGAGGAAGCCATCCAAGTGAAGGGGAATCCCCGTCCCGTGTCCATTTGCACAGGGACCAGAATCTCGAAATGAAACCCAATACGACCTGGCTTCTTTTCTCTTCTTCCGGAGAGGTAGGTTTGCCGAGGGATCAGAAAGGGCGAACGGTCCTTGACTTCCTAGCGAGGAACCAGAAAAGTGCTCCAACAGCAGTGATTCCAACCCTAGAATAATGATGCTAAACCTAGCGCAATTTGAGTTTCGTTGCCACCTATACTTCTCGCAGGCCCAACTTGCGGCTCACCTACATAGCTTTATCTGTCCACCCATCGTCTTCGGGAGGTGTGGCTCGATGAGTGTCAACAACCTCAGTTGCGAAGTAAAAGCTGTAGGGGTAACATCGCTTTCCCGTTACAACGTTGCCAAGCGTACGTTTTTTGTCAGTTATTATTGACGTATTTGTAGTGCGTGGGCGTTTTGTGTACTAATTTTTCGTGCGTCTTGTACTATTGTGCAACTTTTATCCAGTGACGAAGCTGATGAACTCTCTCTCTCCACCGTTTTACAGTACATTTGGCAACTGTATATCCGACGCTCATTTGTCTAGTCCTGACAGGAACTTTCGGTGCCTTGTGACTCGAAAACAGCCGATGTCAGTCGAAGAGAATTCAACTGATCGCTGATTCGTTGTTTCTCAGCCGCCACTGCGAGCTGTATAGCAGTCTAGTCCCTGTGTTTGGCATAATAGAAAAAAATGGCATAATTTGCAAACTTGCTTCTCTTGGAGGGAGAAATTCACTTCAAGGGAATTGAGGAATTGAACATAAAATTACGTGTATATCCAGATCTTGTTTCTCTTCATATTTTCTCTATTCTCCCCAGTTTACCCTGGGAGGAACATTTCATGGCAAGATTGATTGATTTGGTGTTTTAAGTCCACTTTATGCACAGTAAGGCTAATCGCTACTGCACCTACAGTTTAAGGTGGGATCCGAACCACTTGTACCAATACCGGGTATTGAACCCGGGACCCCTTAATTACAAGGCGACTCCAAAGGGGAGGCCATTTCATGGCAAGAAATCGGTAGAAAGTTGCGTGAAATATTCCACTTTGTAGTCGACGAATCAACTCTAACTTTCTCTAGTCCAATGTTCAACTCATCTAGGTAGATGCATAACTTAAAATTACAATCATCCGGAAATAATTATAATACATTACCATTACGAACTATCGATAATGGTAAATTCCACAATTTATCAGCATTTATCATAATTTCGCAGAGTAAATAGCACTTTTTCTTATCGGGAGGTTGGCAACACTGTCCAATAGGGAGGAACCCAGTAAAGAGGATCCTTTTGTGAGGATCCTGTTTCCTGTCTTTTCCCGCCAATATCGTTAGTAGAGTGCCACACACGTAAATTTGCCGTTGCGTAGAAACGAATTTTCGTTTCGTCTCCCCCTCTCTTAGCATCACGTGTTCTACCCTGCTCGAAAACCTTCGCTATTGTTGCCACATTGTCATTCCATTCCGGGACACACTCGCGCAAACATAATTGAAAACAATTGAATAGCGCTCCATCTCGCGGTTCCCACCGTTCGGTAGGGACGCTAATGTGGCAATATAGCACGGCGTAGTGCTTGCTTCTTTTATGCAGTGCATGTTCATTGGCTAGCTAGTAACTAGTGTTGCCAACTGTAATAATGAAGCACTATTTCTGTCACGGAAGGGGAAAAGGCAGGTAAAGTGGCGGTGAGTTTTGTTGGATTGGAAGCACCATATTTTTATTTTATACTAAGTATTTGACCGGTTTGACGTTGTGTGCGTGTATTGCGTGTGTGTATGTAAAAGTGTGTGTTTGCTAATGAACGTTAAATTCCATAATGCCTCCAGTTCTGTCGAAGTTGAAATCAAAAACCTTGCATAGCCAAGCTCGGGAAATGCTAAGCAACGTGCACGAGTTCATGAAGGAGGAAGCCAGTCATTGTGTTAGCATCCCAATAAAGCATTTTGGCAAGAGAGCAGCGAACAGCAGCAACAAATTGTTCATATTTCATAATTTTGGAATTATTCAAAATAAATAAATTATGTGGCTCCAACATCATTTCAACTCTGGCTCCGGCACGTGTTCTTGTAGAAATTGCATAGAGGAGGCTGTCATTTTTGCTGCTTAATGCGATACATATTGTTTTCTGTGTTAAAATTGCCATGCTTTGATGGGTGACCAAGTTCATAGCAGGGCCGGCGGAAGGGGAGGGCGAACCGTCCCATCGCCCAGAGCGGCAAAATTTGAAGAGAAGAAAAAAATAAGCCTATTGAAAACTGTGATCGAGCGATATATTCTTTTGCGCTGAATATTATTGAAATAGCTTAAGAAGTCTCATTATTTATTTTATATTTTGATGTTTTATTTAGGAATATATTGATTTTCAATTTTCCGTTGCTGCGTAATGACCGGGGGGGGGGTCGAAATCTGCCGCCACCTCCCAGGGAGGCAAAATGACTAGCGCCGGCCCTGGTTCATAACAAAATAAAAAGCCGCGCAGCTTATCGTCTAGTGGCAGTATATGTACTTGTTATTGTTGTGGAAGCCGGCATCCTTTGTAAATGTACAACAAAGGCAACCGACTGTCGCCGATCTAAGAGAGGAAATAATAATACTGCTTCAGGAGGAGTGTTATGGTGCAATTGTAGCGGTTTAACACGTTGGCATGTTATTATCTGCCGTTGCAGTTCCATACCAGTGTATACGGGTTTTGGGAGTGAAAAGTTAGAACGCCACCAGTGCATTAATGCAATGAAAAATAATATATATATATTTTTATTTTGTTTGAAATCACTCAAATAAGGAATCGTATGAAGAAGTCTTCTTTGCAGCATTTTTGGTAATTTTACTTATGTGTTAGTTCATATTTTGCGAATTTTTAGTCCATATGTATGTAGCTACATACAAAGCCACTTGTTAGTACATATTAATCCTAGTCCTGGTATAATGCATGACGTTTAAAACTCAACGTTAGATAGACCTGAATTCTCTAATTTTATTGTTGTACGTAACAGCTGTGCATCGGCGCACTGCAGCGATTTTTCTATCTGCTCCATTAGCAACACTGCTTCTTTAGTTGTTTCGCGCATAGCACGGCAGAATTATCTGCGCTGGACTCTATTCTTGTGGGATTGGCCTGCGGGTCAACACAAGGCAAGGGTTGAAATAAGTCGAACCCTACCGTTGGAATGATGTTATACGTTTTACTCCAGAAGGTCCCCACGGCTCAACGATTCGGTTAAGTGCTTTTTGATGTCGGAATTGATGTTGTTTTTTTCTTAGCGCTTACAGGCGAATAGAGAAGAGGCGTTGTTGAATTTCACCGTAGTGATCGTATTGCACACCTTCTTTATGTATCCTTCGTTATTTTCAGCTAATTTTACTATTTTGGGGGGATTCCTAACTTGCTTTCCAGATTGGTAAGCGTCAGAGGGGGCCACTCCGCGACTTGCACGTTATTGGCTAGAGCTTGTGACGTCACCAAGCGGACACGAGCGGAAGAAAGCTATGTATAGAATGTAGCAGATGGCCCATGAAACGCTGTGTTTTCATGCATCTTTTGATATTATACACCAAAGCTGTTAACTTAATTTGACCACAAGAGATCAAATACGCGATAGAAGAATACACTTATTCCGAAACAATGCATAGTTTATTTTTCATACATTATATGCGTGATATCTTGTCCCTGTAGGCTGTAGTCCACTGCCAGCTTTTCTTTCCAGCTAACCTATTGCATTTATTTTAAATGTCTAATTCTAAGGAAAGTTCTTGTCCGGGCATATTATGATATGAATTTTTACTGAATGTCCTGGAATTTCCCTTTAATACTTTTACGCTACTTTTCAGATTCTCCAGTTGATCGCCACGATGAGGATAAATTTGTTTTTGTTATTTAGCGTCTTCTTCCACTTTTGACTAATCGCGACGAACAGGATGGTGATGATTAGTTTAAATTGATGAAGGGACACTCTCAGCAGGCACGTATCCAAGGGGGAGCTTAGGAAGCTCGAGCCCCCCCGAAAGTTTGCGGTTTACAATAGTTAAAATGAGGTTTTTGGTTTCTTGTGGTGTGAAATAAAATAATGTGACGGTAATTTAAGGAGAGAAATAATTATCGAGTCAAGCACGTATGCAAAGTGGGAATCAGGGGGCTCCAGCACCCCATTCAGGAAATTACGCTACATAAAATTAGGTTATGGCTTCTTAAATAATGTGATGATAATTTGAGATAAATAATTTTCGAGCCAAGACACAATGTTCTATAACACTGTTATTGTTAATAGTGCGCACCCAAGGTGGGATCAGGGGGCTGGAGCCCCCCTTATTTTTTTCCCTTTACACTACATAAAATTAGTTTTTTTTTTGGATTTGATTTATTTTATTTTACTTCGCGTTTTGTTCCTCTTAGCTAATTTACGAAGATGGGAATGAGTGATGAAATGATGAAAATGATAAATGGACATTCACACACAACCATGGCCGAGTGGGATTCGAAACCGGGACTCTTGGCGTCGCAGCGCGATGTGCTAACCACTCAGCCACAGGGTCCGGCAAAATTAGGTTTTTGTTTTCTAAAATAGTGTGCCGATAATATATAAGGAGAGAAATACTTACCAAGGCAACACGGAGAATGTTCTATAACCCTGTTGTTGATAATATTGCATTAAAACTTTTCTTGCGCTTTCGGTGTTGTCGCAACACTATGCAAAGACTGCATACGTAGCACCACACGTAGGACGATTCATTGTAATTTTTTAATCTCTGGAAAGCGCGAGAGGGAACGTTCTTGAATAAGAGAAGGAGTCGACTACTGGCAACATTAACGAATCGTTTTATCTGTGGAACGTTCTTGAATATAATGAGGTTAAAATACGCGGCTTCAATTTCCAGGTTGATCTGTACAACAGAATCGGTTAATGAGTATTCAAAGGTAAGTGTGATAGTTCATACAGTCGATTAGTGATCAGTCAGTGTCTATTGGTGGCTTTATAAGATCTAGTGATTCGAAAATGAAAAGGACTAAATACCATAAAGTAACGAAGTCTACTACTAGTTCCAGTTCGGGTCCAAAGCAGAAGGCATTAACGACAGCGGAATTTCCGGAGCCTCAGTGTAGTGCTAGTTCGGGTCGAGGGGCGAAGAGATCGAAGGTCTCTCTCTAAAGTGAATATTTAAGCAGTAACGGGTATTGGAGCGGTTAATTAAAAAAGAAATAAGCTGCACAGATCAACTAAAAATCAAAGTTTTGAGTGATGAGTTAGTTGTGCCCGGACCAAATTTTCCCAGAATTTTAGAAGAGGAGGATAATGCATACTATTTTTGGTGGTCAGTCCTCATTTTGCCATCTTTTCCTCTCTTTGACGTTAATTTTTTTACGGAATACTTGGGTCAAATTTGGTTATGACCACAAAACCCTCTCTTGGGCACGTCACTAGAGGTAAATGAGTAAGCATTTAATCATATTGGGAGAAGAAACACTAGATGTGTTGGGATCGGAAGGGTTTTCATTGTGAATTAATTGTTTCGAACTGTATTCGAGAAGACTTACTTTGTTTTGTGCCAATATACGACAAGACTGCGGAAGTTGTGACAGACAATTGTGAACACTTGCGAGTGCTTAGGGGTCAATATGAATAATTTGGTGGGTTTCGGCTTTTATAAGAACTGTAAACATGGGAGGACAAGACGCAGTAGTGGTGTTCAGGCTCGAATCAGAGAGAAATATTCGAGAAATTTCTGCGTCCAGTTCTCAGCCCACAATTTGAGTCTCGCGTTGTTGAGTGGATTGTCCATCCCGTGCGTGTGTAACAGCTTCGTAAAAACACTCGAAGACGCCATAGATGTTTTGATGTCTGCTGATAAGAAATGGACAAACACACATACTGAGATGGTTCCGGCACACAATGTTAATGCATGGAAACAGAGGAGTTGAGTGGTAAAAAATGTTCCGATTTCACGTTCTGACTAATTTGGCAGCCTTGAACAGTGGCGACGATTTTGGGGATAGTTGCTCCCCATTTTTTTGCCTTCACACTATGACCTCTTTATGCTAACCCTTGTATACCAAGGGAAGAGAAAGTAAACTTTTCTTGCACCCCCCCCCCACTCCCGTTTTGAACCCAATTGCCACCATTGGCCTTAAACATACAGTTGTGAGGTTCTATATATACCCCTTAAAAATATGGTGTTTAGCCCACCACGAAAGGAATTCCTAGATACGCGCCTGACTATCAGAGAACATCTATGCCCATGCTGGGACTTGAACCGGGAACGTCGAAGGCGAAATCGAAAGTCGACCACTTAACGCCCTTGGCTACCGAGCCGGCGAATGAATTAGATAATGACTATTGTATAAATGGTGTATTTTCGGGAAACATTCAAATAGCAATATTTCTTCTAGGTAATATATCCTAGGAACTTCATTCTTGCGGGTTTGCTAGGTTCTGGCATGTGGGCCCACAATCTGTGTAGTACTCTGTACTGTTTGTGATCCACATGGATTTGTGATCATCCATTTCATCTACTCACCATTCATTTTCATCTTTGCGATTAGCCAAGGGGTAAATTATACTAGAAATAAAACAAAAGCAATACAAATACAAAACAAAAATAATGGAACGATTATGCTGTTACGTTTTCCTGTATTTTAGGCACGTCGCATTTATCAGCCAACAGTCAGAGATTGCTTTTCGGTCGAATGATACTTCTAATAATCGGAGGTAAATGCAAATTGAGAATTATAATTTGATCTCTTATCCACCTGAGTTGAGGATCTAAATTTCTGGATTTTATTTGTAACAATATTTACTACTGCGAGGAATTAAAAAAAAAAAACTTACGGCTAATTTCGTCACTGGCTTCCTATTCTGTAATAGTTACATTTGTTGTAAGAACATAATGCATTAATTTACTTTGTAAATATAATTAAATCTCATACCATATCGAACACACACATAAAATGTGTTTTACTAATAATACAGTGCGCAATTAGAAAATAAGTCTTGTGAAGCAACACAAATATGGCCTCCCCGATGGTCTAGTGGTAGCGCCGTCGCCTTGTAGTCAAGGGGTCCCGGGTTCGATACCCATTGTAGGCACATAGTGGTTAGGATCCCACTTTAAACTGTAGGCCCAGTCCCAATTAGCCTTAGTGTGCACAAAGTGGACTTAAAACACCAAATCAATCAATTACAATATCAAGTAGGTACAGTCCCATTAGCCTATTTATGTTAAACTTTATATTGTTTGGCAACCTGGAAAGGTCATTATCGGAATATTGCTATTTGATGTTGCTCGAAGTTTTTTTGTTTTTTTTGTTCGTTGCAGTTTCAAGATACCATCCCTTTTCTGTTACTTATAGCTTTTGGGGGAGGGGGGCAAGTACCACTGTGTACCCTACCATAATATGTGCCAATGCGACACAATATATTAAAAAATTGCCCCCTCTAGGATTGACTTCGCCCCCCCCCCCCTTACAAAGAATTCCAGGCTACGGGCCTGATTTAATAGCTTCTTAGGTCATTATTTACATGACAGCTCTTCTCATTGATTGACGAGAAGATTGAAAGGATGTGCAGGGGAGAAACGCCTGTCCTGTAAGTCGTACATAATATTTTCAGCACAATTTCTCAACAAACGCACATAAAGTAAAGTAGCAGTGCAATTGTTAATTAGTGTTCGCTACCTACGAGATGTTCAAAGTATTATTTTCGCGGACGATGTTTCAACTTCAAAGCTAATAAATCTTATCTTGCACTCGATATTCAATGAAGCAATACTTACAAACTGAGTTCCGATTGTGTAAAGGTTTTTGAAAGTTGCATACGTGATGATACGGAAGGCGAGTGTGGAAGTAAGGCCAGAGGCGCAACCACGAATTTTTATCTGGCGGGAGAAAGTACCAGGATAAACGTACCAATAATAATAATAGTAATAATAATAACATTAATAATGGCATTATTATTACTAGTGGTAGTAGTAGTAGTATCAAAGACGTTATTATCCTCATAAATTACGCAAAAGGGAGGTAGATGTCTGTGCTAAAGCATTTATTTGGAACAAACGATTTGAAATATTTTTTCAACACCAGGAATTTTACATTAGCTAATAATTGAAAACAAGCACACAAACTGTATTTTTGAATGGCAGAAAATGAATGATAAATGCATGCCGAAGATATTTTTTTGTACATATAACATGTATAACTTTCATATGTTTTATACATATGCAACATGGAGCGACATAAAATAAGAAAATACATATGCAAGATGCTAACACTAAATTATGTACGTATTCAAAGTTTTTTCGTTACATATATATACAAAACATATTATTTAAATACATCACATTACAAAAAACAATTATATTGCGAGCGAAGCGAGGAAGAAAATTTTTTGATCCAATTTTTGCAATTTAAAACAATATTGATTTAATAAGGAACAAATAATATCACATGGCGCTAAGGCATTCTCTCTTTCACATTTTTTTTTTTAAATTTGATTATTTGGCGCCCATGGCCGACTCCCGACGCTCCCTAGCTACGTCTCTGAACTTGACGAGACTGAGAAAAGCTGGCACTGCAAGCGAAGCGAGCAAGAACATTTTACGAAATGTATTTTTATTTGTAGAAAATTTGAAATAGAAGGGGGCAATTTCTCCTCTGTGCCCCCTGCAGGTGCCCTTGGCCATCAATGTTTGCCCCTCCTAGACTTCCGTCGAAGGTTGGGGGCCAATGCCCCTGCTCTCCCCTGTGGTTGCACCACTGAGTAAGTCCGAAATTTGAAGGAACAAATTGAATCAATCCTGCTACAGCAACTTTTTGGGAAGCGATGATCACTTTATTCCAGGCGATTTTCTTCTATTATTATTGCACGTGGCAAGAGCACAAACAGGTTGATTTGTTCTCATTCTACCGGCATTAAAGAAAAAGTGTGTATAAGTAAATAATCGACCCATTTATCTCAAGCTTCCGTATACGATAACGAAGTATGTTCCATTCTGTCCTCTTAATGACGTCATAGCGCGCACAGAATCATGGGAGAAAATCTCGAAACCTCGGGAATGGCCTACCTTATAAAGGTACCTTGGGTAAGCGTGACGGGCTACGGCCCCCGCTAGAACCAGCTTTAAACCCTGGCTAAGGCAGGGGCAGTGAAGTACGGTGACTTGGTGGAGAAAGAGAGGAAAGAGGTGGAGGGAGAAGGAAAGGAAAAAGGTGGAGAAAGAAAGGAAAAGGTGGAGAAGGAAAGGAGAAAGGTGGAGAAAGAAAGGAAAAACAGGAGATGGACAGGAAAAGGAGCAGAAAGAAAGTAAAAAGGGGAGAAGCAAAGGGAAAATGTGGAGAAAGAAAGGAAAAGGGGGAGAAGGAAAGGAAAAATGTGGAGAAAGAAAGGAAAAAGGGCAGATGGAAAGTAAAAAGGTGGAGAAAGAAAGTAAAAAGGTTGAGAAGGAAAGGAAAAAGGTGGAGAAAGAAAGGAAAAAGGTGGAGAAGGAAAGGAGATAGGTAGTAAAAAGGTGGAGAAAGAAAGGAAAAAGGTTGAGAAGGAAAGGAAAAATGTGGAGAAACAAAGGAAAAAGGGGAGAAGGAAAGGAAAAATGTGGAGAAAGAAAGGAAAAAGGTTGAGAAGGAAAGGAAAAAGGTGGAGAAAGAAAGGAAAAAGGTGGAGAAGGAAAGGAGATAGGTGGAGAAAGAAAGGAAAAACGGGAGATGGAAAGGAAACTTTGCAGAAAGGAAGTAAAAAGGGGGAGAAGGAAAGGAAAAAGGTGGAGAAGGAAAGGAAAAAGGTGGAGAAAGGAAAAACGGGAGAAGTAAAGGAAAAAGGTGGAGAAAGAAAGGAAAAAAGTGGAGATGGAAAGTAAAAAGGTGGAGAAAACGGGGAAAGGTGCAGAAAGAAAGGAAAAAGGGAAGAAAAAAGGAAAAGGGGAGAAGAAAAGGAAAAAGGTGGAGAAAGAAAGGAAAAAGGTGGCGAAAGAAAGGAAAAAGGGGATGAGGAAAGGAAACAGGTGGAGAAAGAAAGGAAAAAAGGGGATAAGGAAAGGGAAAAAGGGGATAAGGAAGGGAAAAAGGTGGAGAAAGAATGGAGAGTAGATGTAGAAAGATGGGGAAAAGGGGGAGAAAGAAAGGGGAAAACGGACATAGAAGCAGCCCCAGAAATATTAAGAAAGTCAAAAATCCTTAAGGTTTTTGTTCCTTCAAAACGATCTTTAGTTAGTGTCTATTTGAAGGTGAACAATAATCGTTCTCTTCCTTTGCAAACCCTGCCATGATTTTTTTTTTTAAAAAAAGAAATTCCTTTTCTTTCAATGTTTGCAAAAGTTCCCTGATTTGATTTGATTTATTTTACTTCGCTTTTTCTGCCGCTGTTTGCTAATTTGCGAAGATGAGGATGAGTGATGATATGATTAAATTGATGACTGGACACTCACAAACATCCATGTCCAGGCCGGGATTCGAACCCGGGACCACCAAAAGTTATTTTTCAACCTCATTCATAATATGTTATTCTTCTATCAAAAATCATAGCTTTGAGTGTTCATTGTTCTTCAAAGCTTTTAATTATAATTTTTAAAAAATGCTTCGCTGATCCGTCTCGACGCTGGTAATGGCATTATACGGTACTGAAAGCCCCTGTACGTAGTTATTTAACGGTACAGTTTGCAACACTACAGTAGATACAGTATCAGACCTTGCTGATGTACTGCGACTACATTTCAGCCCGAGTAGAGTTATCGTGCATAAAACTGGCCAGTTATGGTTCAAGACCATTTTCGTGCCCTGCTCCCTTAGCCGGGTCTCCCTTATCGCACAACACTTCTGCAACCTTGTGTTCTGACGTCAGACGAGGGATGCCCATGTTGTCAGTTTAGGTCTGTTATGTTTGGTTCTCTTAGCTTAAATACCCTGCAAATTTATTATTTATGCTAAGAGAGCTAAACCTAGCTAGCCTAACATAACGACTTGGGCATTAACCTAAAAATAACAACAGTTCCTGGTGACGTCAGAACCCAAGGTTGCAGTAGTATTGTGCGATAAGGGAGACCCGCATGGTCCATCGCGTATTTACAAACCCTATAGTACTGCAGAACCTCCAGCGATATTTGGCTACTGATTGGCTGCCATTCCGGAAGTTGATGCAGCGTTCCTTCAAGTTAACGCTAGATGGCAGGGTTCAAATTAACAGTGTAGATTTCAGATATCCATCCCAACAAGATAAGAAACCCATTTACAATAAGGTTCGTTTTTTAGCAAAATTATTTAAATTAATGTATTAGAAGACAGAAATCAGAACTCTTTTTGAAGTGAATGATTTTTCTATTTAAAGTCACATCAGTGCAAACATTGTTACTACCAACGACTATTGAGAAAATTATGTATATCCAACGTATAACATTTTAAACATTATATTTTATTATATAAACGTATATTTCTTAACATAATTTCCACAATCTGTTTACAAACTTTATTACTATATAATCACAAGTCTAATTTTTCCATACTTTTGCTGTAAATGAAGAAACAAGGAACAATGGACACGGAACATAAACACTTCCGGTTCACACAGCCAATAAGAAAGTGTTATATACCTCTGGTTCTGCAGCACTATAGGGTTTGTAAATACGCTTTTGTCAAATCGCCACGAGATGGTGCTGATACTTTCTATATCGAAAACGAACGGACTGGGAGAACTTACAAGTTCTTTCTTTTCAGAAGGTAAAATATAACTACGGAAAAATTCAAAGTAAGAAAGTATTTTGCAACTGTAATGCTGAGGGGAAACACTATTGGTCTTGCTATACTGGAATTGACGCGCATGGCATGGATATATCATTGTCTTTGTTCCATCATCCTCATCGTTGAAGTTATCCCAAGAGAGAGAAACGATTTAGAATCATCACAATTTAATCATTTTTCTTATTTAGAACTGCCTCCTGCCATTTTTGATGGCATGGAAAATTCTATATGTTATTTCATGATGCGCAATACAAGAAAGCTTTGCTCAGAGTCGCTTCTCTTCTATAAATTAAATCATTAAATCTTAATAAGCCTGCATATTTACACCAGTAATAATGAGTTGATTGTTAGTGTTCTGGACCGCCAGAATATCTCCGGAAATTTGCAAACTACAGGCTTCCCAGTGGCTTAACATTCGACAATACCGCCCGCCACTGTTTCAAGGCCTGAACCAGTGGCGCAACCACAGGGGGACATTGCCCCCACAACCTTGGATGGAAATGAGTTCTAGGAGGGGCAAGGGGGCAAACATTTACGGCCAAGTGTGCCTGCAGGGGGCAATTACCGCCAACAACATCAAATTTTATGCAAATAAAAATACTCTTCGTAAAATTTTATTGCTCGCTTCGCTCACAATGCCTGCTTTTCTTAGTCTTATCATGTTCAGAACCGTAGCTAGGGGACGGCGGGAGTCGGCCCTGGGTGTCGAACGATCTAAATGGAAATAAGTTGTAAAATTGATTGATTGATTTGTGGTTTTATGTCCACTTTACGCACAGCAAGGCTAATCGGGACTGGACCTACAGTTTAAAGTGGGATCCGAACCACTGTGAAATGTGCCTCCACCGGGTATCGAACACGGTACCCATGGATCACAAGGCGACGATATTGCCATTACACCATCGGGGAGGCACAAAAGTTGTAAAAGAGAGAATGCATTGACGTCCCGTGAAATTATTTGCACCCTATGAAATCAATATTGATTTCAGCTTGGAAAAAATGGGATCCATTTTTTTTTTGCTCGCTTCGCTCGCAATTTCTCATTCATTGTTTTCTGTAATGTATTGTAAATTACCATACAGACAAATAACAATTGTCTTAATTGATTTTGTTTTAAATGCATGAACAATTGTTTGGAGGAAAAGGAGCGTGCACATTTGGGAGATAATTTGTCATTTTTGCTGTTGGTATATTGTGGTTATGTAATGTATTTAAAAATAATATATGTTGTATATAATATGTATTAAAGAAACTTTGAATTCGTACACAATTTAGTGTCCACGTCGCTTGATGTTGCATATATGTCAAACGTATATCGTGCATCAAAGTAATACATGTTAATGTAAAAATGAATTATATTTGGTATGCATTTATCAAGCATTTTCTGTCTTTCAAAAATAGTTCGTGTGCTTCTTTTATATTATTAATGTGAAATTGAACGTGTTCAAAAAATAATTCAAATCGTTTGTTCGAATACAAATGCTTTAGCACCAACTTCTACCCCCTTTTGCATAATTTACGAGGGTAATAACGTCTTTGGTACTACTACTAACAATAATAATAATAATGTTGGTCCTGGGTTTTAATCCCTGCTTGGGCATGGATGTTTGTGTCTATTCATCAATTTCATCATATCATCACTCATCCCCGTCTTCGCAAATTAGTCAAAAGTGACGCAATAAGCCATGTAAAATAAAGCATAATAATAATAATATAACATTATTATTAGTATTTGCATTATTATTATTATTATTATTATTATTATTATTATTACTGGTACGTTTATCATGGTACTTGCCCCCCCCCCCAGAAAAAAAATTCGTGGTTGCGCCTTTGGACTATAGATATGATGGCGAATTGGTACTTTTGATCACGGGCGTCGATAGCTGGGGGACAGGGCCAATAAATGGAATCTGGAAATATGTGTTATGTATATATGTAAGTTACTGCCGTATTGCACAGCTTGTTTTGAAAGTCCTGCACGATTCTAAAAAGCTATAACTTTAAAGTAATGTTTATATAAATCATAGCCCTCTATGATCCTTCGGGCTACGTATAAACGAAATATTGTTTTTTTTGTTTGTTTTTTATGTCAAAGGAAAATTTAAAATTTTGTTCTGCCAACATTGCTGAATGACGTGTGTGCAGGCGATCACGTGAATCCAAGATGGCGTCGATGCAGAAAAAGTTCAGTGCATGTTATGGCTTGTCTGGTTGAAACCCTGTGTTTTGGTGCTGAGAAGTATCCAGAGATGGTACTAACTCGTACTGCAGACACATGAGCGTCCACCTCTTGAAGTATTTCATTGAGATAGCAGCATAATGCAATGAGCGCTGTAAAGTACATTGAATATCTGCGAAGAAATAAGAAGCGAGGTCCACAGCTTCCTGATGTCGTGAAAGATCAGCTCCTCTCGTGACCCGATTCACGAGATGTTCCTTGATTCCTTTTTCCTTCCGAATTGCTTTGAGGTTAATGGCTGGATGAAAGGTCGTTCTGTTTCTATATTTCCAATATCGGTAATGGCGGCACAAAATTGATTTCCGTTCCCCCCTCTCTATCTTCTTGACCATCTCTCCTAATCTCCCTTTATATATATATATAGTGTGTGTGTGTGTGTGTGTGTAGCTACAGGGTGAGTCACCTAAAATTACCACCGGAAATAGTTCGTGAACAACAAATAAATATTGAAAAACTGCTTTCGCAGATATAAAGGTATGAGAGGGGCTCATGCTTTCCATACTTTCAAATGAGCTAAAAATAAAATGGGGTTTCCATTAAAAAAAACTAAGTTTGTCTTGAAAATCGTACTTCCTTAAGTAGTTGAACTTATCGTGTCCGCTAATCTCATGAGCCACTGTCATACCTTTATATCTGCGAAATCAGTTTTTCAATATTTATTGTTGTTCACGAAATAATTCCGGTGGTAATTTTAGGTGACTCACCCTGTATCTATATATATATATATATATACACATACACACACACGTACATACATTTTCTTCGTCCTTCTCCTTTCTTGTCCATTATCTCACTATCTCTTATTTCTATCCTTTCTCACCGCTCTCCCTATTTCCTTTCTCTCCCCTTCGTTTTCGCTCTGTTGATTCTCTCACTTTTTCTCCTTCTCTACTCACTGTTCCGTTTCTTTCTATTCATTATATTTCTTCTTCTCCCCCTCGTTATTTCTTTCTTCTCTCACTATGTTCTCTATTTCTTTCCTAACTCTCCCTTTTCTTTCTTTCTCTTTATTTTCTCTTTCTCTCATTCATTTCTTCTGTTTCTTTGTCTCCGTATCTTGTCTCTCTATTAGAATCTCTCTCTATTTTCTTGCCTTCGCTACGGATCTCTCTCCCCCTCTCTCGTATTCCTTCCTCTCTCCCTCTCGTTTTTCTACCTCCATCCCTCTCTCTCTCTCTTTCCTCCCTTCCTCTCACTCCCCTCTCTCTCTTTTTCCCTCCTCCTCCTTGTTTTACTGTTTCTTCTGTTATCTCGCTCTTAACTTCTGTTTTTCTTTACCTTCTGCCTTTTATTCCCCCCCCTATGTTGCTCGCTCAAAGAACGAAAATGGCTGTCACTCGATTGATTGAGTTGGTGTTATTAAGTCCACTTTATGCACACTAAGGCTAATTGAGACTGGACATGCGGTTTAAAGTGGGATCCGAACCACTATGCGCCTCCACCGGGTATCGAACAAGGGACTCCTTGATTACAAGGCAACGAAGCCAGCACTGCGCCATAGGGAAGGCGGCTGTCACTATAGATAGATATTTTAGTCTAATGTTTATTCCTGGGTTCGAATCCCGGCCTGGGCATTGGTACTCTTTGTGAGTGTGACTCCATCAATTTCATCATTTCAACACGATTAGCCAAAAGTGGCAGAGAAGGTAAGTAAAATAAACAATATCAATGAACCAATCAATCTAATGCTCATATTTCCGGCAACCAATGCCCGTTGCAGAACCTCACGAGCGGAGGAATAATTTATGTCCATTGGGCAGGAACTTATTACATCTATAAATCTGCGAAGATTTACATCTTGAGCAGTTCCTTAAATAACGAAGGTCAAAACGGACTGACTGGCATTAGCAGGGAACAGATGTAGTAAAAATGTGCTAAATATGCAAAAACATATTTAGTTATTTTCACCAAAGTATAGAGTTAAATATGGACTTAAAATTGTAAAATTTTACCTTTTTAATAATAAAAGACACTACATAGCTACACAAAATACAGTACGCTTACATTGAAAGTGTTCGAACGTGAATTTCTTTCTATTGTCTCTTAAGATGGATTCACATTGACTAAAACTGCGTTCAAAATCGCAAGAAGAAATGGGAGTGTATTTCAAATTTGTCACTTATTGGCAACAAATTCACTCAACTCCTTTGGTCACACGGCCACATGTAGAGGAAAAGGTCTAAATATGAGCCCCCTTTTTATGTTGTCATTTTCGGAACAAAAAATTAATATATCACGCACCTGCCTTTAAAATGCATATCTATGAAATATATACTTAAATGTAATAGTGCCCGACCCTGTGGCCGAGTGGTTAGCACATCGCGCTGCGACGCCAAGGGTCCCGGGTTCGAATCCCGGTCGGGCTTGGTTGTTTGTGAATGTCCATTCATCAATTTCATCATTTCATCACTCATCCCCATCTTCGCAAATTAGCCAAGAGGCACAAAACGCGAAGTAAAATAAACTAAATCAAATCAAATTAAATGTAATAGCATGCTAAAGTATAGAAGGTCTCCATTATTTTTTTTAAAAAGCAATTTCCAAAAAATGGTAAAATTATGTATTTCAAAATTGTGGTCTAAATATGGGCTACTAGTGGCAATATCACAAAAAGCAATTAAAATTTTAAAAAACAGTAGTGTATCGTTAAAACATTATAAAATTCATATTTATGAATAATCTGTTGTTTTCAAAATCACGCGGTATGGAAAAATCGAAATTAAGAAAAACATCCAAATATTTGTTGAAAATGTGATCTCAACATTAGACCTCATGTCATAGCCCATATATAGACCATCACATTATTTTCTCCTTCAATTTATTTTCGCTCTCTGCGGTACATAATTCACAAACAAATCATGGCATTATAGAAGCCCACATTTGTTTTATGTACCGCTAATATCATAACCTATACAAAGCAGACGAGAATTCAGAAAACGCTGGGTTAAAACATACCTGCATAAAAGTTTTCGGAGGTCGCAATTCTATAACAGCGTCCAAGGCCGAAACTAACCACCACTTTCTCTTTCGAATTAGCGCCGCAACCTTTGTCCTTGACGGATAACCAGTTCCAATAGCCTCTGCCAGGCTGCAGCACCGGGGAAAGCTGATAACTCCAAAACCCATATTTAAACCTTCGCCCATATTTAGACCTTCTCCTCTAGTTATTCCGCGAATATGGAGTTTATATTGCGAAATGTTCTGAAATATGGAAATATGTTTGGGGTAGAATCACCAAATCAAAGGATGTTGTCTTACCTTATTGTTTATTCTAGATGAACACTACAGCTACACTACAAACACTGAGTAATACCGAAGGAGACCGCTCCCGTCGTTGTCTCCGCGATGCCTTGAGTCTCTCTATGCTCTTTTTCGTCCCCTGTCTTTCACCCCTGCTTCCAGGGGTCACTTCCAGACCTCGCGTCTGGTAAGGCGGAAGGAGTTCCTTCTCCCACTGTTAGGTGGCAGCAAAAGTCAGCGGCTTTCGCTACACCACAGTGACTGTCGCTACACCAGCCCCCCACGGAGAAAAAGGGTTACACCTTGTGTGGGAGGCGAAATGTTACGCGTCGTCCAGAACGGGTGACGTAGTCACCTTTTGGTGACGGACTCTGTTGACGTTGCGCCGATGGTGGTTGGTTGGTGGGGGGGTGCGTTGGTGTGTCTGAATAATCCTTGGTTGGTGGGACGTCCTCCGTCCAGGTGTAGGCTGGTTTGACCCGGTCAATGCTGACGCGGGTCTCACGACCGTTGAGACGCAGGGTGAAGGTCTTGCCGTCTTTGCTTAGGACTTGGTGTGGTCCGGAATACGGTGGTTGGAGGCTGCCTCGTACGGAGTCGTCACGGAGAAAGACGTGGGTGCAGGTTGCCAGGTCCTTGAAGACGAAGGTGCTGGATTGATTATGACGGGAACCGGATTGTGGTCGCAGGCGAGCCATGTGTTGCCGAAGTCTGGAAATCAGGTCTGAAGGGTCTTCCATCCGGGTGGCTGTTGGTGGCACGATGAGCTCTCCTGGGAGTCGGAGAGGTTCGCCGTACACCAGTTCGGCAGGGGATGCTGCGAGGTCATCTTTGATGGCTGCGCGAATTCCAAGGAGCACGAGGGGCAGGGCTTCTATCCAGGTGGAGCCAGGGTGGCACATGAGTGCTGCCTTGAGGTGGCGGTGAAAACGCTCGACCATGCCGTTGGCGCATTGGTGGTAGCTGGTGGTGCGATGGCGCTCGGAGCCGATGGTCCGTCCTAGTTCGCGGAAGAGTTCTGATTCAAATTGCCGCCCTTGATCTGTTGTGATGCGGGCGGGGGAACCGAATCGCGAGATCCAGCACGATGTGAAGGCCGTCGCGACGTCCGCCGCGGTGATGCGTTCCAAGGGGTAGGCTTCGGTCCACGGCTGTCAGGCAGTACTTATAGGGTCCCGCTGATGGAAGAGGCCCGAGCAGGTCGATGTGCACGTGCTGAAACCTTGCAGACGGAGGAACGAAATTGCCCAGTGGTGCGTGCACGTGTCGGGATACTTTGGTGCGCTGGCAGTCTTGGCACGATCGGGCCCAAGCGCGACAGTCTTGCTGGACTCTGGGCCAAACGAAACGCGACGCGATTAGGCGCGCGGATGCTCGGGTACCGGGATGACTGAGGCCGTGCAAGGCATCAAAAATGCGGCGGCGGTGCGCGGCGGGTACATACGGCCGGGGTTTCGCGGTGGAGGTGTCGCAGTAGAGCTTGACTTCGGTGCCAGGTATGTCCATGAGCTGGAGGTGGAGGTCGCAATCGCCGTTCAGGAGCTCACGGAGCTCATCGTCCTCTTCTTGGGCGGAGGCGAGGGAGCGCAGATCGGGGGAGGGGGTGTTCCCGCGAACTGCGTCCACCCGCGATAGCGCGTCCGCCACCACGTTAGAGGTGCCTTCAATGTAGCGGATGTCCGTGGTGAACTGAGCGATGAAGGAAAGTTGGTTGAGTTGCACTGGAGGTAGTTTGTCACGCCGCTGCTGGAAGGCGTAGGTGATGGGCTTGTGATCCACGTATATGGTGCAGTGTTGCGCTTCCAGGATGTGACGAAAGTGCTGAACGGCTGCGTAGACTGCGAGAAGTTCGCGGTAGTACGGTGGCCACTCGGTCTGCTTGGTGGTGAGTTTCCGGGAGAAAAAGGCAAGGGGTTGCCACGAGCCGTTGGCGAACTGTTGCAGGCATGCACCGACGGAGGTGGCGGAGGCATCGGTGAAAAGTCCCAGCGGGGCTTCGGGATGCGGATGGGCCAGGAGCGTGGCGTTCGCAAGGCTGGTCTTGCAGGCCTCGAAAGCTTGTTCTAGGTCTGGCGTCCATGGGAATGGCTGGGATCCTCGGAGGGTGGTGACGGCAGCATGCAGAGGAGCTTGGTGTTCGGCAGAGGATGGCAGGAAACGACGGTAGAAGTTGATCATGCCGAGAAAGCGACGCACGCCGCGAGCCGTGGCTGGTCGTTTGAAATCCTGTAGGTCTGCGATGCGGTCGGGAAGCGGTCGTGTGCCGGCAGCGGAGACTTCGTACCCAAGGAACGTGACGGAGGGGGTCCCAATCACACACTTCTGAGTGTTAATCAGGAAGCCGTGGTCCGAGAGACGTCCGAAAAGGGCGCGGAGGTGTTCGCGGTGTTCCTCGTGGTTGCGTGATGAGACGAGTATATCGTCGATGAAACGCTGGAACGTCTGCCCGGCGTTGCGTAGTCCGAAGGTAATGTATGGGAACTCGAACAACCCGAATGGCGTGGTGATCGCTGTCTTCGGGATGTCGTCTGTGTGGACAGGAATTTGTGTGTACGCCTTGACCAAGTCGATGACCGAGAAGACGGTGCATCCGTGGAGGTGGTTGCTGAAATCGTGGATGTGCCTCACTGGATAGCTGTCCGGAATCGTCCGGGCATTGAGACCACGGTAGTCCCCGCACGGTCTCCAGCCCTCCGTTTTCTTGGGTACCATGTGCAGCGGCGAAGACCAGGGGCTGTCGGAGCGACGTGCGGTGCCTTCGCGCAACATGGAGTCGAATTCGGCCTTGGCTATTTGTAGGCGATCTGGAGCGAGGCGGCGAGGTCGGCTGGACACGGGAGGGCCCGGGGTGGTCCGGATGTAGTGAACCGTGGAGTGACGCACTTCTCGCGGCGTGCCGGCGGGACGCGTGAGAGTCGGGAAATCGGCTAGGATGTCGCTGTATGGAGAATCGTCCGACAAGGCCTTGATGCTGGGTTGCGTGGTGTTCGTTGGCTGGCAGGGAGCAGAGAGTCCCGTTCGTCCGTCGAGCAGGCGCTTGTTGCGACAATCCGGTAGCAGCTCGAAGTGGTCCAGGAAGTCCGATCCGATGATGGGCACGGAAACGTCCGCGACGACGAAACGCCATGAAAACTCGCGACGCAGGCCGAGTTTGAGGCAGAGGGGCAGAATTCCGTACGTCTTGATCGTCGAGTCGTTTGCGGCACTGAGCACGTAGTCGGTCGGATGACGTCGGTCCGGGAGCAAACGTCTCGGGAAACAACAAATATCCGACCCTGTGTCGACGAGGAAGCGGTGGCGGCTATAGCGGTCGGTCACGTACAGGCGGCTTCCACCAGGCCGGCAGCCGTTTGCCGCGACTAGCGGCTGCCGTTGGTGTTTGTTGTCGCGGGCGCGTACGTGCATGGGGCGTTGCACCTCTGAGCCTGGTCGCCGAAGCGGTGGTGATACCAGCATATTCCCTCATCTCTTCCTCTTGACGGCGATCTGCGGCCGTAGCGGCGCGGGCTGGTACGGTCACGCGATTGCGAGCGGCCGCGGAAGGCGCGAAAGTCGCTTTGCAGGGACGCGACTTGGCGAGTTAGCTCCTCGACGCGCTGGAGAAGCCGAACCGTGTCGGAGGCGGGCGCGAGTGGCGTCGCGGTCGCGCAAATAGCCGGCGGGTTGGGCGAAACGGACTGTGCGGCGATGTTGCTTGTCGCGGGGGTGAGCATGAGGGGGCTCACCTCCACGATGCGGTCCGCGAGCGTGGCAAGTTGGTCCAGCGGAAGTTCCGAAGACTGCACCTGCAGAATCGCTTGCACTTGAGCGGGCAGGCGTTGGAGCCACAACGTACGCAGCAAGTCGTCACGCATGGGAGTGGTCCCTGCGAGTGACTGGAGGTGACGTAGAAACTGGGACGGTTTGCGACTGCCCATTTCTTCTTCCATGAGGATCTGCCGCAATCGTTGATTTTCAGACAGGGAAAATCTTCGCGTGAGTTCCGTCCTCAGCCGGGTATAAGGGTCGGTCGCCGGTGGGGTACGTATAATGTCTCTCACTTCTAACTGTCCCACGACGTATGCGAACTTCGTCTCTTCCCGGGTGATGTGGGCAATGGTGAACTGGGCCTCCACTTGCGAGAACCACAATTCCATGTCCTCGGGCCAGAATGGGGGGAGCTTCACACTCACTCGATGTACGGAGTCCAGTTGCGGTGGTACTGCGTGTGGTGCTGGGGTCCTCGGTTGAAGTGCTTGCTGTCTGAGTTGCTCGTTTTCCCGCCTCAGTTGGTCGAGCTGCGCTTGAAGTTCCTCTGTCATCGCGGTGTAGTTGGTGCATCCAGAACAAACAAAGGGGGATTGGGCGCATCGTCTAGCATGCACTTGTTCGATCAGGCTGGTATGGTACACAAAGGGGGCAATCACAATTCACGGCCCCCAAAAAAAGATCACGTCGGGGTCACCAATTTGGGGTAGAATCACCAAATCAAAGGATGTTGTCTTACCTTATTGTTTATTCTAGATGAACACTACAGCTACACTACAAACACTGAGTAATACCGAAGGAGACCGCTCCCGTCGTTGTCTCCGCGATGCCTTGAGTCTCTCTATGCTCTTTTTCGTCCCCTGTCTTTCACCCCTGCTTCCAGGGGTCACTTCCAGACCTCGCGTCTGGTAAGGCGGAAGGAGTTCCTTCTCCCACTGTTAGGTGGCAGCAAAAGTCAGCGGCTTTCGCTACACCACAGTGACTGTCGCTACATATGTAAAAATAACTAAAATCTGTAAAATTTGATCCAAAACCTAACATATGTACAAATAAGGAAAATAAAAACTGATTTTTTTTTCTGTCTACTTGCCATGATGCGCAAAGATAATACAAAATATACGATTTCAGCTTCATATATAAATATGTATTTACATATGAATGATAGGCGTGCGCAGGCCCTCTGATTTAGAGGAGCAAATGTCTTGCTGAAAGTTCATGCGGAGAGGAAAACCCTCATTTCATCTCGCTGTTTTATTGTATTGATGGTTTCTAAACAGAAGCAAATACACTTTGTGTCTATTCCCTTCCCCCTACATTTTTCTTCTCTGTGGTTCAGACTAATTTACATATAACTATGATTTCGTACAGCAGATTCAAGACAAATAGTCATAATTTTATCATTTCCAATCCGTGGCCAATATATTATGCTACCACATACAGGGGTTGGACAAAATAATATGAACAGCCGATTAGATTGGTTTGAAGAGCACGATGACGCACTTACACATCTTCCCTGGCCTGCACAATCGCCTGATTTGTTTATTACCGAGCTATTGTGATCAGTATTGGAAACAAGAGTACCGGCCCGTTTCCCTCCGCCAGCATCTCAAGGAATTGGAGCAGTTTCTTGTTGAGGAATGATATAGCATCCTACTGACTACCATCCAGGATTTGTATGCATCCATTCCCAGGAGGATTGAGGCTGTTCTCAAAGCCAAAGGTGGTCCAACACCATATTAGGTTGGTGTTCATATTATTCTGTCCAACCCCTGTAGGTGTAACACAACGAATAAAATGCGTGAGTCTTATTAACAAGTTATTTGCTGGAGATCGAAGTGAGAGAGTCCAATTACATAGGAAATAAACGCGCCGAAGTTCCTGGGAGCTTTCGTCGGCTTGAAACTACTTTATTTCTTCAAGAGAATTACGAGGGCTCGAATTCAGCAACCTCTGGTGAGAGAAGTTTGAAACTTGGAATGGGGAAGCGGGAAAGTCTGAAGAGTACAATGCATGGTTGCTCAAAATCCAAAATGTCTTTACACCCTCACAAAAAAATAGGAGGCATTATTTTTCAGCCTGCCCTCGTATATTGTTTAATAACAGTAATAAGATATCTCTACACTAAACTTCTATGTTAGAGTATTAGGAGGGTCAACAACCCCCTGCCCTTTGCCCCCCCGTGCGCACGCCTATGATATGAATCAGTTTCCTTGAAGTCAGCATAAAATGCGGCTTTGGTAGTCTGTGATGACTTTGAATACAAGTTAATCCATTTAATTCCCCTCCCTTGGTACTTAGTCGTCCAACACCGAGGCAGCAGCTGCAAGAACAATTAACTGTCGTCTGCTCCGCCGGTGACGGCTTCATCTTGACCACGCAGGGCTCATACGATCGGAAGCACACCTGTTCAAATTACAGAGTGATAGCCACCGTTCATCACTTCCTCCTGACGTATGATGCGCATTCGGCCATTAGCATTCATCTGGTCTCTTGGTTTCTCAGTGGGAAAAAGACCTACCTTATTTGGAGGGTGATTTATGTCCGGCATGGTGGCCTAACCGACTGGGTATTTGGACAAGCAGGATCGTGTGGCGTGCATCTAAACTACAAGACGTGGTTGAGTGGGGGGGGGCGGCAAGGAGGACATGATGTGAATCTAGATACAGGAAGAGAGTGGTTCATGAATCATGTACATTTTCCTTTACTCGATTTTTGAGTTTGCAAAAGGATATTTTTAATTAATTGTTCACGTTGGAAATACTTGAAATTGTTCAAGTTGGAAACACTTGCAACTATTCAAAGTTGGAAACACTTGCAACTATTCAAAGTTGGAAACACTTGCAACTATTCAAAGTTGGAAACACTTGCAACTATTCAAAGTTGGAAACACTTGCAACTATTCAAAGTTGGAAACACTTGCAACTATTCAAAGTTGGAAACACTTGCAACTATTCAAAGTTGGAAACACTTGCAATTGTTCAAGTTGGAAACACTTGCAATTGTTCAAGTTGGAAACACTTGCAATTGTTCAAGTTGGAAACACTTGCAATTGTTCAAGTTGGAAACACTTGCAATTGTTCAAGTTGGAAACACTTGCAATTGTTCAAGTTGGAAGCACTTGCAATTGTTCAAGTTGGAAGCACTTGCAATTGTTCAAGTTGGAAGCACTTGCAATTGTTCATGTTGGAAGCACTTGCAATTGTTCGAGTCGGAGACACTTGCAATTGTTCGAGTCGGAGACACTTGCAATTGTTCGAGTTGGAGACGCTTGCAATTGTTCGAGTTGGAGACGCTTGCAATTGTTCAAAGTTGGAGACGCTTGCAATTGTTCAAAGTTGGAGACGCTTGCAATTGTTCAAAGTTGGAAACGCTTGCAATTGTTCAAAGTTGGAAACGCTTGCAACTGTTCAAAGTTGGAAACGCTTGCAACTGTTCAAAGTTGGAAACTCTTGCAACTGTTCAAAGTTGGAAACTCTTGCAACTGTTCAAAGTTGGAAACTCTTGCAACTGTTCAAAGTTGGAAACTCTTGCAACTGTTCAAAGTTGGAAACGCTTGCAATTGTTCAAGTTGAGAACACTTGCACCTAACTGACCACATGTGTATACTCTTGTCTCGGGAATCTCTGGAGGGAGCGAACGAAAGCAAGTCTCGCAAGTAGTGACTCTGTAGGGCTCGACCAATGAACGCGTGCGAGGGACCGGGATCGCGTGGAGGGGTACTGCAGTTCCCAGCATTGCAGCAGCGTGTACGGCTTCGCTCCGCCAACCCGTTTTCTCCATTCTCTAACCTTATGCGCGGCCTTGGTCCAGAGAATCCCAGCATAGAGTATAGATCCTTATTTTTTTCTTCACAAGGACACAAATGTGATTTGGATTGCACTGTACTGTTTAAGCAACATATTCCTATTTCCGTATTGTAATTACATTAACATTATTGTTTGCATATGCACCGACTGTAGGAGCTTTTCTCTCACAAATATCTCAAGAATATCTACCTGAAGTCCCCCAAAAGGCGTCACCCCGGGGTGGGCTCTAACCCCCACGAAATAGCCTTATCCTACTCGGTTGGACACCCAAGTTTCTAGTATGGTTCACAGATGAATCAAAAGTAACACAAAGAAATAACAGGTGAGAAGAAAGTGATAGAAGAAAAAGATGCAGGGGATGGAAGCAGATCGGATAGGAAGAAAGGAAATATTAATTAAACGGATGAGAAGGTTGAAGGAGAGAGAAAAATAGACATGTATTTAGCTTCGCTTTTCTGCCCTTTTTGAATAATCGCGACGTTGAGGATGAGAGATGATAGAATTAAATTGATTAAGGGAAACTCGCAAAGACTATCCATGCCCCGAGCGGGATTCGAACCCGGAATCCCTGGCGTCGTAGCGCGCAACGTTGCACTCTGCCACGGGATAGGTAAGACCCTAGAATGAAAGAGAAAGAATGGAAAGGAGATACACAAACTGGCAAAAACAGAAACGAACAAGTATGATACATGTGGAAACAGATTAAGAAAGATGAACGAATGAATGGAGAAGAGATATGAAGAGATGAAGAAAGATACATACGTAGAAACGACGCAAGGAGCGAGAGCCAGAAGAAATGAAGAACTATAAGATAATACCGGTGACAAGTTGAAACATGCCCTGACACGATAAAGCATGCATTTTCCCATCCAACGTTTTCGAGTTTCTAAAAAATGAGTTCTCATTCGTAAGTCTTTATATTATCACGCCCAGAATAGTTGCTTCGAACGAACACTTTTTAGTAATGGAGATAAAAATATTAACGGAAGTAGAAAAACATCCGTTTTGGTAGAACTTTTTTTTCTCGTTTTTTTGTAACTCCGTTGAAACCGTGCCGCACCCTTGCCGACCGCAAATCACTGCAGGTATTAACGCATGAACTGTTACACAGTTCATCTGATTCGAGGAAGCTTGGGAAGCAGTGCAGAAACAAAGGCCTTCGTTATGTCAAGAGACCACAGAAAAAGCTTTGTACGTTGCTTCGAGCCCTCTGAGAATCGCCAGTGGGAAATTTATGGTGTAGAAAATATGAGAGCATGACAGGTTGTGGAAAACATTTTGTAACAATAAATCCATGGGATTTTTTCCCTCTCCATGGAGGAGGAGGAAATGCGATACTGTTTCTGCACAGGATGGTCATCTATACGCGCTTCGGGATTTTTTTTCGGGCTTGGAGGATCATAAGATTTCTGTCCGATGGCAGAAGAGAGATGGCCACTATATATCAATGCGCGGTAGCCACGTCAGCAGATGATTACCATCTGCATTGAAACCGTTGCACGAATACCACGAAAGCACTATAGATCGCTCATCATAATCTTCCCTGGGTTGTAAGAGATTACCCTATCTGTAAGCTGGGTTGATAAAGATCCAGGAATTTTAATATATTCAATTCCGGTCCAGGCGAGAAAAACAGCAAGCGTAAATGGGTTCTGGACCGTAAAGAACCTTTTTATCGGTAAAGTATTTCAATTCGGTCCAGGAACCTTTTTTCAATGGGACAATACTCAAGGTGGACCGAATTTAAATTGTGCGAGGAAAAATGTTCCGGTCCTGTAGCGCAACCCAATAGAACCCTTTAGAATTTATGGGTTCCTTGACCTTTAACAACTCTGTCTGTAAGCACCTTAAATGCCTCCCCGATGGCGCAGTGGTAGCGTCGTCGCCTTGTAATCAAGGGGTACCGGGTTCGATACCCGGTGGAGTCACATAGTTGTTCGGTCCAGTCCCGATTAGCCTTACTGTGCATAAAATGGACTTGAGACACCAACACAATCAATCAATGTAAGCACCCTTAAGGTGTGTTCAAGGGCTTCAACAATGCAGGTTTGAAGTACGGTCTTGTCGGAAGTCACGTCAGCTACTGCAGCTCCAAAGCGCCAATTAAACCAGCGATAGAGCCCGTGGCATGCAGTACGCGACAGTCGTAGCGCGATGTGCTAACCACTCCGACACGGGAGCCGGCTGCTTATGTGAGTATTACGTGTTCTCTTGGGAATATCAAACTTCGGATGGCACAGAAAAACACACGATTGAAAAGAGAACAGATTAAGGATTTAATTGGCAGTCAAAAAAAGTCGAAATTTCCATTTGATTAGCCGTAACTTGAAGTTGAAGTTGTTGCGGGTTTTTTCTCCATGGGATTCTGAAAATTTATATTAATCATATTTTTCAAACATCGTATTTAGTAGCAGTGCCCATTTCGACGATATTGATATATATGAACACCTATACTCTGTCCCGGCTAACTGTGAAGCAGGCAAACGAAAACATGTCTGCGCAAGTAGTGACCGGAGACGGCTCCACCAATCAACACGTGAGGGGGACAGAACTGCGTGGAGGGAGGAAAAGCGACTCCAGTTACCAGACTTCGTGCAGCGTGTACTGCTTAGCTCTGACCACTCGATTTCCTTCGCTTCTATGACGCTATGCGCAACCTTGCTCCACTGTTAGTTGGGACAGGGTATAGTGCGGTGTATAATTTTTACCTAATCAATTCATAAATGAATGGTGGGTCGTGGCTTAAACACTGTCACTCTTCGTTTTAAAAAGTCCATCACTTTACTTCATCCTCCATTCCATTAGCGGGTGTTAATTGGTGGGTAAAAAGTCCCAAGGAGTTTGGAAGTTGCAAAAGACCCTAGAATTGGAAGAAAACAAGAACTTCTGCTCCCCACTGCCCGAGCGGATGGAGGCGACCATTTCGTCTCCCTTGCAGATGGAAAGTGAGTTTAAAACTCATCAAAAAGTTGCTGAAAGCCTTGCATTGTTCGCGCCTTCCAGTTTGTTCCGGGCCTGGAACTCTGGAAGACTAAGATTTACCTGCTGGAGTTACGGCAGAAGTTTCTGTAAGAGATGTGTAGCGTAAACACATTCTACAGTTGAGGCTTTTTCATTGTTATCCCTAATAATTTATATACAGTCACCGGCATAAAAATGCGACACCTAGCTCCTGAAATACCGGCTTCCCCGCAGTGCGTTATATTTGGCTTAACTCTCAAGCGACAGCAGATTTTCCTTTTGAAATGTTTTCGTTCAAGTCGCTCGTCGCCTTAGGGTTAAGCAACACACATGACACATTTCGTTCCAGAAAGAGGGTTTTGCTCGAGCGTCAAATAGTTCACACGGACGACGCTAGATAGTGTACGGAATCAAGAGATTCTTCGCTCAGGCGTAACGCAATGCTAGTACAGCGTTGGGAAAGAACCAGAGACCCTGAGCCGTCTATTGGGTGGTGTAGTTATTCATCCTTCAGATGGTAAACACTCGCTTGGCCTAAATGTGAAATATGCAAGAGGTTACATTCAAAGTTATGGCAAAAGAACTTACATGTACAATAATTGAGTTTTGCACTCTCCATGACTGAACTGGATTTGTCTAGGAAAGGATATTACTCGCCTCACAATTAGATTAAGGTTATTTCCACACTTGTCCTCTCAATTGTCACATGTCTAACCTCCCTGTCAGAATTCACATGTTCACGTACCATTGTCAACCCAAAACTCATACATGGGAAGAAAACCACTCTATGCAATTACAATTTTCAATAATAATTTCGTATATTATGCAACACGCAAATACAGCACATATGAAAGTATGGAATATCTACAGACCCAAACGTAAAATGGATACACATGCTGACAGACTTGCCTAAGCAATTAGAAATATCGTATCATCAAGAAGTACGTGTACATCATTGTTCAATTACTGAAAAAAATAATCATATTCGCCACTTATCCGATAAGGCCCGAACACCTCTCACTCGTTTATTTCGTTAATTTTAGCATTGATACTTACCTATTCTGCATCGCGGAAGATTCCTTGAGGTGAAGTTATGCCTTTTTCCATAAAATAGTGTCAACTTTTCGTATTACGAGTCATTATTTGTCTTCCTTGTTCCGCTTGGGTAACTGACAATATGGCGTGCACTCGTCATGGATCATCGAGCGTCGTGCTTGTGTTTTGTCGATTTCAAGTGGGTATGCAGTGTTCCAACCTTCTTAACCGAAAAATACCTACTTTCGTGTTCATTATGTCATCACAAACCATTGACGGATAGGTCCAAAAACCATTCACGATAGCCCCAAAAACCATCCACGATAGCCCCACGAACCATTGACGGATAGCCCCACGAACCATTGACGGATAGCCCCAAAAACCATTCACGATAACCCCACGGACCATTTCCGGCAAGGTTAGGTTAGGTAAGCATAGTTAAAAAAGAATATCGTAAAAAAAGGCACGTTTGAAACACTGGCGAAACCGCGTGACTTTCGACTCTCGCGCCATCTGCACGTACATAATGGAAACAACGGCCTAATGTTACAGAAGATGCAAGTTCCTTACGTATAGATCCACCAACTTATTTGAAACCCTGGCCAGAAACAAGTGGCGCTAGTGTCGAATGTGTAGGAGGGGAGCTCGGGAACTCTGGGGCAAAGGAAGGGATGGCAGAAACACGTGTTTTCCCCCTGTGTTGCCAAATCTAGAAGTGGGCGTGTGCCGTGAAAGGTTTGCAAGTAAACAAATATGCAGGCCGAATATTAAGTTTCGTTTCTAGACGTGGTAATTCAAATAATATAGCATAAGAGAAAGGAGGGAGGGGGACACTAAAGTTAAAAACGCCTGCTGTCTCGCAGAAGGATATCAACAATTTAAACACATAGGATTAATATTCTAAATTATGTAAACTATAAAAAGAAAATTATGTAAAAAAAAAAAAGAAAAAGCATGAATCCAAGTTTCATCAATGTAAACAACAGGCCTCCCTTCATTGCGGAATCTGTTGATCGCACGAAGATATCTTGCTCTCCAAACCACAATGTTGCTTCGTTCAACCAGAGCTAAGCGAGAGTTTCTACATTTTTTAAATTTAAAGCCGATTTGTTTCATAATTTTCCGTAATGTTTCTCGCCCCCCCCCCTGATAATTAATTTCTTCCTTAGCAATTCACTACGTACATTTCATGGACAATTTCTTGTCAGGGGTTTGTAAATTTTTTTTCTCTCTTTTCAGTTTTTTAAGCAATGACTCCAACCGTCCCGTTAGATATTTTGATTTGATTTGATTTAGTTTATTTTACATCACGTTTTGTGCCTCTTGGCTAATTTGCGAAGATGGGGATGAGTGATGAAATGATGAAATTGATGAAAGGACATTCACAAACAACCACGCCCGACCGAGATTCGAACCCGGGACCCTTGGCGTCATAGCGCCCGTTAGATATACTGCTCTCTTTAGGGATTGATCGCGAGGATAATTCCACCCTTCTCGATGATTCGTAGTAGCAAATTTCGCTCACTGCTGTGCACAACTTTCGACACTTTACACTTAGCCTACTCAAAAACACGTCTACGCACATCAACAACACTCCTCGAATTCTTGAAGAGAGTAAAATTAGCAACACTGTGTCAGCGGAAGTGGGAAGGTCCTTGCCTGACCAGCGCCAGAGCAAACACCGGGGGTGAAAGAAGGGGGTGGGGGAGGCCGGTTAGTTCGCATATTTTCCGAGGTTTCAGAAAGCTTGGTGGATCTATAACAAGTGATTATTTCTTATTCTGCAGCATTCTATGGTGACGTTTTCAGTTTCCGCGAAAGAAAATATCTCCAAGAACTTCGACAATGCTACAGAAACTGATTTCAGTAAGTAGTTTCTCCTGTAAATTTGAAGAAATCTGTTCGGACGATATCGGATAGTTACCTCATATTCTGCGAAATAAAAAAATGGAGTTATAACATTCAATCGAACATCATTTTTCAGTATGACAATAATCGTAGAAACATAAAATGTCCGTCTAACAGTTTCAGCCCATATTCATCTATTTCTTTTTCACATATCTCGGTAAGATATACAAAACTGCATTTTAACATGGAGATGATGACTATATTCACTTTTTTTTAAATTTCAGTGCGTCTTTTACTTCACGATCCATATTTGAGGACCCACTACCATAGACAAACTACGGAAATACAGGGTGGCGCACGATCCATTTGTTTTTTGTTTCTTTCATATCTGAGATGAATGACGTCATGTGTGCCAACAGCAGTTGCAGTAGTCATTGGAAATATCGTGTGATGAAAACTCAAGCGTAGTGCATCCACCTGTCCCCAGGGGGCTAGAGTATACAACATGGTGGACAAAGGAAGACTTACGACGGAACAGCGATCGGCAACTGTGATATTTTTCGCCGAAACAAAGAGCATTGTGGGGACTCAGAGGCGCTTTCGTGCACATTTCCAAACTCGGTGGGCCCCCTCGAGTAAAACGATACACAAACTGCATGAAAAGTTTCTAGTGGAAGGAACAGTACTGGAATCAAAGCGTGATCGTCGTAAACCTGAGAATATTGAAGCCGTCCGCGTCGCTGTGCAGAGAAGTCCTGGCAAATCGACCAGAAAAGCAGCAACACAACTTGGGATATCAAGACGTTCTGTTGAAAGGATTTTTAAAAGTGATCTCCACATGTATCCGTACAAGATTACCGTGGTGCAAAAACTCACAAATGAACAGAAACAGAAGAGATTGACCTTCGCTAATTGGGCCGAGGGTAACAATGCAACACTGTACAACGTGTGGTTTTCTGACGAGGCGCACTTCCATTTGGATGGTGTGGTTAACAAACAAACAAAATGTGCGCTTTTGGGCAGCTGAGAATCCACGAGTGCTTCATGAAAAAGTTAGCCATGCACCGAAGGTTACGGTCTGGGCCGCTATCTCCAGTCATGGTCTGATCGGACCCTTTTTGTTTTGAGGACACAGTAAACAGTGAACGTTACTTGACCATGCTCCGCAATAGTTTTATTCCACAGTTTCTTGCCACAGCTTTACCGTTCAATACGCAGTGGTTTATGCAAGACGGTGCAAGGCCACACACAGCAAATATTGTGCTGGATTTTTTGCACGACATTTTCAATCTTCGTGTAATTTCAAACAGATTTCCTAATCGTTTCGCTGGTGGACAATTGTGGCCCGCAAATAGCCCAGATCTCAACCCCTGTGATTATTTTCTTTGGGGTTTTTGAAGGACAAGATTTTCGGAAAAACCCTCAAGATTTAATGGAACTGCGAAGACTTATTGTTCAGGCTTGCAGTGAAATTACGGAATCCATGTGCCGTAGGGTAATTGGAAATATTAGTGTTCGCTTGACTGAGGTTAAAAGTCAAAACGGTGGTCATATTGAGCATGTATTGCACTAGTACGTTTTTCCAAAGTGTAACCTTTGTGTCATTTATGTTTCATTGAGAGATTCTTTATAATATAGTTTTTATTCAACAACAAAATTGTGGATCATTTCGTGCGCCACCCTGTATGTGTACTAATAGGGTTCGAGAGTTAGAGAGTGTTTCGCTCGAGCGGAAGAATTATCAATTCTGTATGCCATCTAGCGTTGCCCGTGCGAACTATTTGCCGCTCGAGCGAGAAACTCTCATTGCAGGTATAGTGTTGCAGGAAGATCATTTCGCTCGAGCGCCAAAGAGTTCGCCCTGAGGAAGCGTGCGACATCGAGAGCTTCTTCGCTCGAGCGAATAACGCTCGAACGGGCAAAACGAGCGGTATACAATTGAAGCCCAGTAGTACACGTATAACCGTTCTGGGGGCCTTAAATATGAATCGTGAGGTGATAGACACAGTAAAATTGAAACTTAAGCGAATATAGTCATTATCTCCATGTTAAAATGTGTTTTAGTCTATCTTGCCACTACAGTGATGTAGAAAAATAAAATAGATGATTGTGGGCTGAAACTGGCAGGACGAATATTTTATATACGATTATTGCAACATTAAAATCTTCTAATAACCTTGATTAAAATCATGTTCCATTGTAAAGGCTCGAGCGAAAGTCGTTTCACGCAATACTCTACACATTTGCTCTACCTTTTAGCGCTCACAAGAATAAAAGCATCATTATTGCACAATTGCATTTGTTGAAAGCATCCTCTGGTATTATCATCTTCAGTTACACCTTTGTCAGAAAGAAAGCACGTGATGCAATTTTCCTTTCTTCGTACGGATGCCCTGTTACTAGCGCCGCGGGAGACGTGGTGGTGTAGGATATCATCTTCCCCGGTGCATTCCCTTGCTTCCCGTCTCTCGGACACGAGACAAGGTGACCCCGAGGTGCCGTGATCCTCCGTGAAACCAATTAGCTGGAGATGTTTTTCTTTTTCTCGTATTGATGACCTGTCATTCTCCAAAAAGGCGATTCTTGATCACGTCCTTGTTCCGTTCTTTCCGTCTCGAAGTCACAAATAGTGTCAGATGGCAAAGGATGGTCTCTATTTACTTGTTTTTTTATGTAATTGGTTCCGTTTTCTTTTAGCTGACTTGCTTTCCCGTCTTTCGTCGTCCTATCTTTCAGACGCGCAAAGCAAATGCATAACAAGCTTGTCTTTCTCGATGATTTCTGCGCATCCTCCATCTGACGTAACAGTAAAGGCTCCTCCCACTCATCGCTCTTCGTCCTTCTGCGCATGTGCAGCAGACTACAGCGCACATTACTGCGCATCGTCTACCTAACAACAAAGAAGGTTATTCGATTTTCATTCTTCTGCGCATGTCACTGCGCATCATCAACCTGATGTCAGACAAAGAGCTCCACCCAGAGGCCTCTTTTCTTTCATCTGCGCATGTGCTGGAGGCTAAAGCGCAAGCCACTGCGCAACGTCCACAATCGTTGTACTGTGCCACGTTTCCAAATTGTAGTGCATTTTCTGCCTTAGTTGCTTTTCTTCCCATAACTAGTGACATTCTCGAGTTCTATAGCTTATTCTCCTATATTCAGTGCATGTATCCCACTTGTATTGTACTTCTATTGTGTTAGTACATATTCTACGTATTTAGTAACTATTGTTTTGTAATTGTAGAACGTGTTATCTCACTTTTAGAGCACTTTTATAGCTTATTTTCTCACACCGTGTGCCTATTCCGTTATGTATTCCTCCGCTGTCAGTATATGTCGATCACGTTGAGTTCTGAACCATCATCGACAGTCTCAGGTTCGAATCTTAGCGTGGGTATTGGTATTTATTTTTTGAGTGCCCTTTCGTCAAATTTTTCCTGATCATGATTCCTCTTTGTACTCTCGTTTAGCCTAAGGATGAAGGAAAGCATCATAAATTGAGATGAATATAAATGCTGTACACAATCATTTCGTATTCTCACATTTCTAGTTCTCATGGTTCTATTTCTCGTTTGTGTTCTCTCACTTTTAAGACATACCTATTTATCTATGATTAGTTCTCGTTGACTCAATTTTAGAGCCCAATACTCACTTTTACTGCATCGTCATCCACTTTTAGGGTTTATTTCTCTACTTTTAGAGAATATTCTCTTACTTTGTCTCCCTACTTTCATAGTGTTCACCTAGTTTAATTGCCTATTTTTCTACTTTTAGAGCGTATTCGCCCAATTTAAGACTTAATTTTCTACTTTTGGTCTATATCTCTCTACATTTAGTGTACCTTCATACACTTCAAGGGCATGTTTCTATCTACTCTTAGTGCATCTTCATCTACTTTTAGGGAATGTTTCTATCTACTCCTACTGCATCTTCATACATTTTTATGGCATGTTTCAAACTACTCTTAGTGCATCTTCATCCACTTTTAGACTTTTAGAGCAAGTTTCTCTCAACTCCTAGTGCATCTTCATACACTTCTAAGTTATGTTTCTATCTACTCTTAGTGCATCTTCATACACTAGTACATCTTCATTCACTTTTAGGGCATGTTTCAATTTACTCTTAGTGCATTTTCATACACTTTTAGGATAAGTTCCTCTCAACTCCTAGTACATCTTCATTGACTTTTAGGGCATGTTTCTATCTACTCCTAGTGCATCTTCATACACTTCTATGGTATGTTTCTATCTACTCTTAGTGCATCATCATCTACTTTTAGGACATGTTTCTATCTACTCCTAGTGCATCTTCATACACTTCTATGGTATGTTTCTATCTACTCTTAGTGCATCTTCATCTACTTTTAGGACATGTTTCTATCTACTCCTAGTGCGCCTTCATCCACTTTTATGACATTTTCTATCTACTCTTGAGTACATCTTCATCCACTTCTGGGCCATGTTTCTATCTACTCTTAGTGCATCTTCATACACTTTTAGGGAACGTTTCTATCTACTCTTAGTGCATCTTCATCCTCTTTATGACCTATTTTACTCCACATTTATTGCATACTCTCTCGCTGTTAGAGCATAGTTACTTCCTTTTAGTGGATATTCTCATATTTTAGTATACAGTACATCTCTCTAAATTTAGCGCATGCGTTTCCAATTTTAATACCCAAAATCCCACGTTTAGCCCATATTTGAGAGGTTTTATTACCTATGATAATACACCAATGAATCGTTTAGTGTGAGAACAGGAGAGAGAGGTGTAATAGCGGGGCTGAACATAGAAGAATGGGTGAGCAGTCCGTGCGCTGACTCAATCTGATTCTTCTATAATAAAATGTCGAGTAGAAATTTATTTCCGGGATCTTCACTTGCGGTTTTACTGGTCATATAAAAGCTCCTGAAGAGGCGTTGTGTGTTTGTTTCCCGCTTTTAATTTCTTCCGTGGCGTAATAGACTGACGTTTAGATTTACAACCGGCCGACGCCCCCCTTTCCCCCTTTGCTTTCTGAAATAATAACTCTGGAAAGCTTTTTCCGACAGGCAAGGAAACTGAATTTATGACTGCCTGTGCATCGGAGAGAAAAAAAAGCTCGATGCTTGTTTTTTTTTCTTTCATTTTAGAGAGTTGCTGAAATTGTGAGTATAGTCTTTTTCCTCAAAATGGGCGTTTCAAAGTCAACACTCAGTAGTACTGTCTAGTTCGCTGCACCTCCTCTCTCTCTTTGCACTCGCGTGTCTATTTGGTTACTCAGTGCAACACCGATTGATTTGGTATCACTTGGTGTATTTGGTGTCTTCACCGTTTGCGCTACGTTCTGGAGTGGTGTACATAGGCTAATCGGGACTCGACTTACAGTTTAAAGTGGGATCTGAACCACTGTGCCTCCACCGGGTATCGAACCCGGGACCTCTTAAACTGTAGGTCCAGTCCCGATTAACCTTACTGTGCATAAAACATCAAAATTAATCAAATCAAGTTTCGCGATTACGTAACTCTATTAAGCTTTTGATAATATCTAGATAACAGCGAAACCAAAGTACACGAAAATTCACGCCAATGTCCTAGAAGGAATTCTAAACGTATGTAATTTTTCAAATTTTGGAACATTTGAACATTTTTCGAATGGAGAGGAAAATTTTAAAAAAAATCGCCCTTCTGGCTGCCAAATGTCCAGTGGAGCCTTAATTTGTACCTTCAGAATTGTCTTCTTGAAACTTTAGTGGTGTAAGGAAGTCATATTTAGAATTGAAATTCTTTGTTTTTGTTGTAAATCAGGGAACAAATGGTTCATTGCTATGGACTAAATCGGCCATTCCTTAAGAAATCTATGTAGTCTAAAGCCTTTTTGGTCAGTTATGGAAATAAATCTGTGTTTAGAAAGTATGAAATTTTGTTATCTGTGTGTTCATGCAGTTCTCTCGTAGCGACGTGGACACAGTTGCAAACTATGGCTCAAGAGGACCTTTGTTTGTCAGAGAAGAACAAAGAGTGTTCATAAGCAGAAATAGTTAGAATTTTCCTTTCCCCAAGGCGTCCATAGTTGTATGTATTTTTCTGGCATCACCCGCACTGTGATGGCGTCAAGAACTCCTCCGAAAATATGACAACGATGTCAAGTGTTTCGTCCCAATCCCTGATTCGTCAAACGTCTGCAACATTCAAGCTGACTCATATAAATTGACAGTGTCTTCTTATCTCCGAACGAATGAGCGATAGGTTGACACGTTTTGGAATATGTGTGGTAAAAATTTCGTTTTAAAAAATGAGGAGTACAAATGTTGTAACGTGTAGCAGTTCCACGTTACAAATGTGTATATAAACTTAATATATTTCTTTGTTTGGTACTTAAAATGTTTGTGTGTTAATGGTTAATTACCAAGAAAAGTGAAACACACCTCGTATATAGACTATACATCCTGATGTTAAATGTAAGTTCAAAGAGTTTGTTTCTTTCTGCCAGCAAGCTGAACTGGAATTTCTTTATCGGTGACAACAATGCGAGAAAGCAATCGCTATTGTGTAGAAGCCAGGCAGACTCAACTTTATGTAAACGTTGAAACCGGGGAAAATACGAAAGATTAGGCTGTCTTTCCCACGCTATATCTGTCGTGTCCCTTGGCGGACAATAATTTAACTAATATCATATTAATCCCTGATTCTTTTACTGCAAGACGGTGTAATCAGAATTTAGTTACGTTAAGGTAAAAGAAAGTTATGCCCGCGCAAGACAAAACCTGTATTTAAAAAAAAAATTGCTTAACATTTTAACGTTGTAAATTTTCTTTCTTTTCTTTGTTGTCTTTTCGCGAGGCCGTTGCAGGGAGAGAGGGGAGTTGGAAGAAGCCATACTCCCTAGTCAAATTAAATGCTGAGTGTAACAATTAAAATTATATTGCATATTTAATATTCACAAAAGGTTAAAAATAGTAATTTCTGCATGTAGCTAATTATGTTCCTCATTGATATTTTATTAATATGTATTTTATTGTAATGTAAAATTGATGTTAAGATAAAAGTTGGTAAATCCTTCACGGCACCGAGAAATGCTATATAAGCAGCGAAGCTCGGTGGCCCGTGGCCTTTTGTATTTGAACTCCAGATAAATACGGAACTCGTATTATCGCCTTTTCTTTTCACACCCGTACTTCTGCGCTTACTTCCACGTCGCTACTAGGAATTAGTTTATTCTGGATTATCTTTAGGACAATTACTTAGCTCTTCTGGTCAGAAGGCTTATGTTCTCTCGGTTCTATGCTCCTGGTCAGGAGATATAATTGAGAGGATTGTGATTGTTGTAGGATACACCAGAATTCGGGATCGGTCGATAGACTGTTAGTAGTCAACGTTTGTGTCCCTGGTCAGGAAACACCTTTTCTTATTCTGTGGTCACGGATTAATTTTCAGTTCTCTGGTCAGAGGCTGAAAAGAGAAAAGGTAGGTAGGTACTTAACTGAATATCGACAGAACCTAGTGGGAAAAAGGATTGTCGATTGCTTATAGAATCTTGGTCAAGATCTATAAGTACATTGAGAACCTTTGACCTAGAATTACGAGGGACCTTACATCGAGGATTGAAGAAACCGGAATAACCCGAACCTTGAACCGAGGAGACTCAAGCCCCGAAGCGATACTGAGTGTGAAGCCGAGGCTCAATAGACCCATCGAACCAAGTACGATCCAGGGCGGCTCGTTACAATGTCCATCCCGCTGTTTTTGACAATTGCCACTCAGTTTGTTTGTTTTTTTGTTTTTTTCAAATATTTCCAACACATTTCAAGTATGCATTTCCACATAGTATTTCACACTTCAATGTGATTACATTATTTTCTCGCCTATTTCGTGGTACGAAATCCAAAAACTAACTGCGTTTGGCTGTACCATAGCAGTAAGAGAAAGCTATCTTGGTTTCACGACAGACCTATGCCTGCTGACAGAAACGGCCTAGGAACCACTGAAATGCTTTATGTGCCTCGTTCTCTTTTGCTATATCTCTCTATTTTCTCTTACTCTCCCTTCCTATCTCTCTCTCTCTCTCTCTCTCTTATTATTATTTTTTCTGTTCTTGTCTCTATCTTCTCCATGATTCTCTTTCTCCTTTGTTTTCTGTGTACCTCCCCTTCTCTTCCTTTATCTCTTATTCTTTCTTTCTTTTGTTTTATCTGCGTGTCTTCCTTTCTGTGTTCTACTCTTTCTCGCTTTTCTCTCATCCTCTGTCTGTCTGTGTATATCCCTCCTATCTTCTTCTCTTTCTATTTCCCTGATTCTCTCTTCCTCTTTCTTTCCGTATACCTCCCTTTCTATCTTCTTCTTACATACTCTTTCTCTGTGCTTCCCTCTTCCTCTTTCTTTCTGTTTATCTATCTATCTTCCTCTGTCATACTCCTACCCTCTTCTTTTTCTGTCCGTATATATTCCTTTCTATTTCCCTCTTTCGTACTCAATCTTCTTTCTGTTTCCCTCTTCCTGTTTCTTTCTGTGCATCTTCCCTTTCTTCTACTCCTCCGCTCTCTTCTTTTTACTCTATATCTTCCTTTCTATTTCCCTATTTCCTACTCATTCTTCTTTCTGTTTCTTTCTGTACATCTTCCCTTTCTTCTACTCCTCTCCTCTCTTCTTTCTTCTCTAAATCTTCATTTCTATTGCCCTCTTTCCTACTCATTCTTCTTTCTGTTTCTCTCTTCCTGCTTCTTTCTGTACAACCCCATTTCTATCTTACTCTTTCTCTGTTTCTCTCTCCATATTTCTGTTTCTATCTCTCTCTTCCTCTGTGTCTGTGTGCGTTCACTTCTTTTTCTATAGTTTTCTCTCTCCGTCTTTCTCACACACACAATCTCTGTTCCTTTCTATCCTTAAGAGCTTTAAGCATTTAGATAAATTTAAGGAAAACCTCGCACCCTCGCACAAAACGTATTCGTGCAACAAATTGAATTTTGGTCACGTGAATCCATTTACATCACGTACCTTGTTCCTTCTAGCGAAAGTTGCACGTGAACCATGAAGAACCATACTGTGTGAGTGTGAGAGAGGGAGAGAGAGAGAGAGAGAGAGAGAAAAGAAAGGAGATTTCACCTCCAAAGAGCTCTCGCACCACCAACTCGCAATTTGCCTCCATCGTGCTCTCATGGTCGGGAATGCAAATTAGCATTTGCCGAGTAAATACCGTCATAAGTAAATTCCATATGCATACCGTACACGATTTTATTCACGGTGTTGTTCCGAGTTTATTTGGGTTTGTTATTTAATTTTGAGATTCCTCTTGTAATTTGAAATGTATCGTCTGTACAGAGAGTGTACAGAAATGAGTTTTATGCTGCTGTTGCAAAACCTCTTTTTGCGGAAAAATTGTATTCTCGCAAGTCTGGTAGTTAATATCTGAACAAAATTATAATATCTGCTCACAGACCAGAATGACCTTCCTTGGAAAGGAATGCAGTACCTGAAATTTGGTTTTATATACGTCGATTCAGCGGCATACACAAGAATACCGAAAGGGGATTACATATATGTACTTCATTCAGTAATCAACCCTATTTTTGCAAAATTTTCATGCCTTTGACTTTCTTTTTTGAAGAATGCTGGTCCAAAGTGGAGGATATAATGCACCACCAACCCGCCCTTCGGAGACGTCAATGCGTGGATCCAAAAGCTACTTCTGTATTCGTGGATCGAATACCTCAATATGAATTGTCTGGCTCGAAAGTTAAGTGTAGATACATGGACAGAAACTTAGATCTGGATCTTGAACTTAGAGACATGAAACTTTCGTATGGATCTAGGAACGTTAATTTGGATACATGGGCCAAAACTTGAATGTGTATCCATTAGCTGAATCTTGATTCTGGATCCATGAGCTGAAACTTCAATGTGGATCCTAAGCTGAAACTTGAATTTGGATCCATGAGCTTAAACTTGAATCTGGATCCATGAGCAGAAACTTTAATCTGAATGCATACGCTGAAACTTGAATCTGATTCCATGAACTGAAACGTAAATCTCGATCCATGACTTGAAATTTGAATCTTTATTCATGACTTGAAATTTGAATCTTTATCCATGACTTGAAATTTGAATCTTTATCCATGACTTGAAATTTGAATCTTTATCCATGACTTGAAATTTGAATCTTTATCCATGACTTGAAATTTGAATCTTTATCCATGTGCTGGAATTTGAATCTTTATCCATGTGCTGGAATTTGAATCTTTATCCATGTGCTGGAATTTGAATCTTTATCCATGAGCTGAAACTTGAATCTCGATCCATGAGCTGATACTTGAATGTGGATCCATGAGCTGAAACTTGAATCTTTATCCTTGAACTGAAACGTGAATGTGGATCCATGAGCTGAAATTTGAATCTTTATCCTTGAACTGAAACTTCAATCTGGATCCATGAGCTGAAATTTTGGTAACAGTCTGATATAGTGAAAACACATTTCACTCGTTTATTTGCGAATTATTTACATTTGTACTTACCTTATATGCATAGCGGAACATTTTGCAACTTGGGATTATGTTTTTTCACTGAAAAAAGCGTAATTTTTCACATTACAAGTATTTATTGGTCGTTGCTAATTCGCTTTCGTTACACACAATATGGCGGGCAAATCTTGACTCACGTTGTATATCGTCAGCTGATACGTAGTGTTTCCAAATTTATGAACCGAACAATGCCGCACAAACTATTAACAAAAGATTTTTAAGCGAAAATTGATCCACAAACCATTCGAGGAAGGTTAGGTTCAGTTAGGTTAGGCAAACAGAAAATTAAATTGGAAAAAAAACACGCTGTTTCACTTTCACTACACTCAAATGTACTGCATGCTACCGGCTTGTTTAAAAAATTCGTGCACTCTTCTCACTAGTGGAAAATTTCTTCCTTCACGATTCCATGTTCAATTAAAAAATCTCGTGGGTCTTCAATATCCGGGAACATTTTCACACGTCATCTTGTACAGCTACCGCGTGGTTGCTACACTGACAGGGGGTTACATAATCGAACGCACGGAACATTTGATTCACGTAGTCAACGGTAATGGTGGGACGAGCTATCGTGCATCGGAGATACATTAATGTCGAAAATTACATTATTTACCGGCCGAATAAGTTGCACGAATGGAAAAGACATTATTCCGAGCTTCCAAACGTCCACACGAACTCAATTCCGTAAGTAGTTTCCCGTATTTTCTCCTGTAAATTTGAAGAAATGTGTTTCCACTATATCAGACTGTTACCGAAATTTTTAATCTATCTAACCGGTAGTGAAATGGTCATAGCTAATAAATGCGAACAGACGTCCTAGGTTCGAGCCCTGACTTCGATGTATCTGGTCACTTTTGGCAGATGAAGATGAGGATGAATGATGATAAGATGGAATGGATGAAAGGTCAATCACAAATGTGCAAGGACGACACAACATCTGCACCACAAAGGATTATACTGGCTGGCTAGTCTGCCAAATGAGTCCAGGGCTTACTACGTGGAAAGAAGGTTGATACTTTAGTGTCTTCGAAAAGGGTCACCCCTTACAGCTTGCGAAACTTGATTCTTGGACAGAAACTTGGATCTGGATATAGGGACCGATACTTACCTTCACCAGTTCGAGCTTTTTCGTTTGATTTCCGGTCCGGGCGTGGTTGTTCTTTGTGAGTATCCTTTGCTAATTTCATCTAATCATCATGCATCATCATCATCAGCCCAAACTGACGCTAAATACAGCGTGTCCCGCTTATACGTATAATAAAAGAAAAGTTCATAACTTCTAAACAAACTGTCAGAATGATGTGATTGTTGTTTCATTTTAAAGAATTACTCAGAATTTTTTTTAGCAACACTGTCAGTGGTAGTTGCGCATGCGCAGTAGCCAGAATGTCTTGAAAAGTGATATTATCAGTTCCTCAGTAGCCATTCGTCATGTGGTCGCCACAAGAAAAGGTGTTTTGTGTTTTAACGTTGTCTGAAGTGAAGTCTGTGACACTTGTGCAGAGACGATTTCGTGCACGTTATGGTTTAGGTGCTAAAGAAGTAGTTTCATCGTACATTTCAATAAAGAAATGGGAAAAACAGTTAACGCGTAACCGGTTCATTTCTCAAATCTCGTTAGAGACTTCCTGGACGAGCATTTCAATGGAAAATGATTAGGAAGAGGTTCGAATTTTATTGAATGGCCCCCACGGTCACCAGACCTCACTGTGTGTGATTTTTTGTTGTAGGGGTGTGTTAAGGACAAAGTTTACTGTACACCGGTTAGAGATTTGCAAGACTTGCGCGATAGAATTGTGGTTGCAGTAAGTAACATTACCCCGCACATACTTCAAAACGTGTGGCTTGAGGCTGACAACCGGTTTGACATTTGCCGTACCACTAACGGTTCACATGTGGAAGTGCGCTAGCTTTCTTGATTTGTAAAAAAATTCTGAGTTACATGTTTGTGCAAAGTTTGGACAAAAAATATTGGTAAATCAAAAAGTTGTGCTTTTTTTTTTATTATACGTATAAGCGGGACACGCTGTAGAAAGAAATACAGATGGAACGAAACTCCTTCTCTGCGTCATTTTGACACTTCTCCCGGCTGACGCATGGGGACAGCCTTTGTTTCTGACGCCACCAGCGAGTGTTTCCCTCCACTGAGTGACTCCCACTTGACTTCGATTAAAGCGGTGGGAAAATATTCTGGTCATGGCAAATTTACACACGTCGCGGACATCCTGTGGGGAAGAGGAGAGGAGTAAAGATACATATATGATATCACAGAGGCAGCAGTTGGAGGAATACAGTGGCGGTCTCTGGTGGTGGAACCAGCGTCAGGTGAGAGAGTTTAGCTTGGGTTTAGTTGGATGCATGCTTGGCTCCTTCGCATGTGGCTGTCCCAGCTTCGATCACACTTGGAACAGCAAAATTTCGATGTTGACAACAATGTGTGCGCTCCGTGGCCACTGTTGCCAGATCCGGCCGTTTTTGCACTCATCTTGGCTCCTAAGTTCATGAAATACTCCAATGAAAAATCTCCAAATCTTGTGGATTTTTAAATTTTATCACCTGGCATCTAGTTTCCAACGTGATGTATTTTTTACCTTTCAGATCAGACCACAATTTTACTCTTGTCGACCTCTGTGGCGGATTGGTTAACACAGCGCACTAAGCCGTCAGAGGTCTCGGGTTTGAATCGCTGACAGGGTATGGGTGTTCTTTGTTAGTGGCCCTTCATCAACTTCATCATTCATCAGTAAAAAGTAGCAGAAAACTGAAGTAATGTCAACAAAATCAATTAACCAATCAATAGAAGCCCTGCTTGGGCATTGGTGTTCGTTCTGTATATCCCTTCATCATTTATATCTTAGGCCGGGTTTAGACGGAAGCATTTTTTTTAACATTTTTGCTAGGATAAATGCTATGTAAATGCTTCCAAAAATCTTATAGAAGAAAATACTTTACACCAAAGCATTTCATGGAACATTTCGGTTAGCTTTTGCGATTTCAATGTAATACATACAGCCAGGCCCGTACCCAGGGGAGGGGCCACGGGGGCCATGGCCCTCTTCCCCTCGAACCATAAAATATTTAAATATGAATCTATAAAAAGAAACAAAGTAACATCGACGATTTTGCAAATATGTAAAAATTTCAATTTTGTTCTTGCATAAATGAATGTGTTTGTAATGTTGGGTAGTTTTAGTTTTATTATCATTGATGCAAGGCTATCAGATGTCCGATTTAGCGATTTACTCGGGACAGTACTTTTAATTCATGACACGACTTTTTTCAAACTGCAGTCGTGAGATACGAAAATGTTTCTTCCTTTTGTTAACTCACATTTAGACATGTTATTCATTGTAATAATACGCATTGTTAATACGCAATATTAAATTTAAAAATATATTATTTTCTAAACAGAATTATGAGTTTTCAATTGTGCTGGTATAAGAAAATTAATGGAAATATGAAAACATTGTTAATTTGCAGAACACAGAACTATTTGAATACTTCAGAGAATTGAATGTATGTATGTATGTATATATATATATATATATATATATATACATACATAATATATAACATTTTCAGATATGGCCCCTCCATCAAAACAATGCTGGGTACGGGCTTGGATACAGCACGAAAGGCACATCGAGTTACACCATCTATGCTGAGTGCACGGTAATGACAATTGAAACAACTAAAATATTCTTCCATACGTGTACAGTAAACGCTATAGAGTATGTATTAAATCAGCGCTATTCTTTTCTACCTAAAAACATTTAATTTGGAACGGAATTCCTCTCGGTTGAATAGTTATCGTATTTTAAAAATTTGAAGTGATACATTGTTTACAACTCACGCGGCCGCCATTACAACTGCACTCGTGACCTAGAGGTCGCTTCTGATTGGTTACGCTACGAAAAATGATTCGGACCGAGCCTATCCTTGAGAAATGCCATGAAATATGCCATGGCCATAAAATTTCCCACTTTACACGCTAGCAGTTTAGTCATGGCGTAAATACTAAGGAAAGTGCTTTCGTCTAAAGTGGGGTTTATCATAGGTGACATGTCCAGGATTTTTTAAAAGGAGGGGGTTATGTACACGTTTTTAGTAGTCTGCCCTCATCCCTCATTTTGGCATCTTTTCCTGTTTTTGGCGTTCTTTGTTTAGAAATACTGGGCCAAAGAGGGGAGTTATATCCCCCATCAAGCCCCCTTTGATACGCCACTGCATCATCACTCAACTGCATCTTCGCGATTGACCAAAACTGACAGAAAAGCGACGTAAAATAAATTAATCACAATTTTACTCGCAAGGGCTCTCAGAATTTCCAAATTTGTTATTTCTTCCCCTAAATGTACTTCTTAGTATATCACCCCCCTCCCCCTGAAAAGAGCAGGACTGTTCCGGACTACAAAATCTCTCCATGTTCCCTCGTAAACCCATTTCTCATGCTCTCCCCAACACGCTGTTTGCTTTTTGACCATCTGGGTCGGTCTCTTTGATCTTGCGAGCGCTCTGCGTGCACAGAATGCTGTATTGAGGGAAGACCGTTAAATGCCTTCGCATCCTCAACGGAGCTGGCTGGTGGGGAGATTGAGGGAAGTTTGAAAATGGATTTAGAAGCTGAATAATGCTTTGCACGTTCGCCGAGCTCCGTCTGCGCCAATGAGCGAAGGAGCTTGTCAAATTGCGGGAAAATGTCCCGCCAAAACAGAAATATCACTCCGAGGGGGAAATTTCACTTCAAAAATAAAAATGTTTAATCAAAAACTGATTTATTTTCCCCGCGGCGGGCATCTTACTCTCAAACGGGAACTTCTACTCCTTTTCAGCCGGGGAAGGGTGGGGGGGTTATCAAATTTGAGCCCCAAGACTATTCTTTATTTTGGGCCCTGCCGACATCATCATCAATATTATTATTATTACTATTATTATTATTATCAGTTTGCAGTGGCGGCGATTAGGGAGGGTGAGGGGGGCAGTTGCCCCCACTTTTTGCCTCCGCACTATTCTAAACCTTACCTACGAGGGAAAGTATACTCTCTTTGCCCCCTCCAGTTTTGGCACATTGCCACCCTAGTTTTGAAACACAATCGCTGCCACTGTCAGTTTGTTACTTTGTTACTGTCACTTTAAAATATAGACATTGTGACATACCTGAATAAGAAATATTCATTAATTATTCATGCTTCTTTCTGCCTTCTTTCATGAAATATGCAAATAAATGGGCAAGGCATGTTTTATTTTACGATTATGACAATTAAGAAATTTTAAAAGTCTATGGTCTCTGTCACTTCAGCCCTAACCTTGTGATCAGGTGTGTGTGTGTGTGTGTGTGTGTGTGTGTGTGTGTGTGTGTGTGTGTGTGTGCAGTGTTTTAATAAGCAAAGAAGCAAAATCTAATTTTATCTTGTAATGCGATCTTTTTTTAAAACAAAACACACCATTGTTACAAACTCAAAAAGACACAAACATGAGACTCCATAGCACATGCACAATATGGTACTCACAGTACGGAAGTTCATACTTTGTTCATTACTAAATAAATGTTAATCTAAATTTTAAAGAATTTTAATATCTCTATTTATCTTCTTAACTCTGTACTTTCCTGTGCAATACGTAAATCTTATGTTAAACCCCACATTTCACAATATAGCATATGTTTTCGCAACGTTATGCCTTACTTTGCGCTATCTGCGAAAAATACATCGTAATTAACACGGAGACAAGATGTAGATATTTAGGTATGTCAGCATTCTCTGACGTCATCATAAGTAGGCTAAAATATTACAAAGATGACAACAAGAACTATATATACTCGTGTTTTGTCCACAAGAAGGGTGTGTCACACGCTGTAAAGTTTTGACCTTGGTGAGATACAAGGGAAGCCATTATTAAGATCATCGTAGGATTAAACCTTCCGGCTTCTTGTTCTATGTTCCTTTCGTGATAATTAGCGTAATTTACGATCCTCTTCTTTTTTCCTTAATTACTCGTACTCTCGTTGCATTTTGCCTCAAGATTGTGTTTCCGGGAACCGTTCAGTGTCAGGATGTGTTTATGAAGTTGGCTTATCTTCATAATTTATCTTCAGAACCGTAGATCTAATTGCAATTGCAGTGAACATAATCCGGTATACGAGATATGGCCTCAATCGTGGAATAGTGGGGTCTCTAGCCAGTTCTCGGCTCGATCCGTTCTTGCGAAAGTGGGCTTTGACGGTAGACAGCATAAGCTAAAATTAATTCATTTTATCTCAAGTGCATTTACGTGTACTGTTATCTGTGAGTCAATTTGCAGTACGCTTCTTGTAGCAGTTTTAAAGAGTGTGGCCTTGTGAAGGTGCGATGGTGGTAGTGCTGCTAATCTGTGTTATTTAGAATTGAAACTAGGGTGTGATCTTTTCGGATGTCAATCTCTCTTCCACGTAATACAACCTGGTCTGCAGTTTGCAGACTAACGAGGTTCTGGCGTCCGGATTCATAGCTAGTATAATTCTCTGTGGGACTTGTATGCTGTCCATATGTGATTTGTCCTTTCTTCCCATCTTAACACCATTTGCATTTTACCAAAAGTGGCAGAAACGTGAAGTAAAACAAATCAGAGTTGGAACTGTGTTTACGGTACGTACTATTCTCTATGTTCTTTTTGGTGCTAATAAGTATACTGAGGCCTAGTTATGTGCCTCTACGTGCAGACAAAGTAGACTATGTAAGCAAGATGGACGTTGTAGAAAACAAACAGAATTATCTTGCGTTTCCAATTGTTGAAGTGTAAAATGCACCTTGTACTTTGCGATTACAAACGATTTTCTACTAAATGTCAGACAGAATGTGCTAAATATTCTCGTGATCAACTGGAAAAAGGTACTCCTTTTGCTTGACGATTGACAGTTGTTTATGGTGTATGCTTTATTTTTTGTCACAAGATGGCGCTTGGGAAACAATGTTAGAAGTTTTGTTGTAAATATGACTGTTTTAGTCTAGATGTGAATCAACGCGATTGGAAAATACACTTTCTTTTAAAACAGTGTCAAAAATTAATGGTTATAGTAGTTTATATTGTGTACGAGAACTATGTAAAACTGCAAGTAACTTTTGAGTAGATAAAGCGTTTAGACGAAGGCTTATATACTACTTCTGTGACACATTGGTTATAGTGCAGGAGGCCTTAGAAAGAGCGTTTCGCGGGCTAACAGCAGATGTCGCTCGCACACGCTATTGCCGATACTCTCGTGTCGTCTACTCCTCAGCCGAACAAACAGGCCGAGGTAGCAAGAGGCAGAGGTCACTCACCCTTCCAGAAGGATGCAGCGAGCTAGCTGTGGCAACCGGGCTCGCTCATTAGCGGACCTGATTGGTTCTCGTTGACACGGCCCCATATTGTCGTCTGCTGTAAGCCCGCGAAGCGATCTTTCTAAAAAGCCTCCTGCACTATAGCACAGGGCAAGGTCCGTCGAAGCCGACTTTCCCCCGCTCTAGAAGGTCTGGTCATAACAGGTATTTTTGTCAATCCCCGTGTTTACAACTTCGGCAGGGGTTCTGTGACGTCATCAGCATGATACTCTCTGCGTGTCTGCTATTTTCAGCACTGTAAAGCTTGCAACGCTCTTGTTTTTAAGAGAAAAAACACATAGTGAAGAGCATCGCAAAACAACTTACACAGAATACATGAAACTAATGGTGTATAGATGAATTATAAGTATGTAAAAGCATAAACTTACCCACGGCTAGTGCTGGAAAGAACTGGAAGAAGAGCAGCTCTGGGTCCACTGTTTTTGTTTCATGGCATTTCTCCTTTTTATTTCTTGGGTCCTGCGATTCAGATATCGAACTCTGAAAAATGTTCTTGCTCTACAAAACAACTTGAGCATCTTCGGATCTTCATGGGGAAACCTATTTTTCAGAATTTCAAACAGACTGCTTATTACTTTTGCTCTTCGATTTATTGTTTTTCCGTGGAACTGCCGGAATATTCCCTCACACTCTTTTATAACTTGCATCCAATTAGGAGAGGGAGACACAAGGCCACCCCGTGACAAAGTTTCTATCCATCCTCCACCCGATGAATTTGATGCACAAATTTCACCAGCTTCGACATTCCTACATTTTCTTGCGATATAGCCCGCAACATATTGCAGAGCCTCCTTTTCTTCATTTCTCATCAAGTAAAGCATGTCACTGTTTTCATCTGGCAAGTCTACAGATGATGACGTAAAGGTCACTTCTTGTCTTTGGTCAGTTGTTTGAGAATCGACGAGACCATCAAACAATGAAGCAAGCATCGTGGTCTCCCCAGCATCTTCCACAGGAGCACTCCGCGGGTGAGGCAGGCGGCAACCTAGTATCAATAAGCGCAACCTGTGCTTCACTTCTACCGGTAGCGGATTGTTGAGAGAAAAGTTTCTCCAGAGCATCTTGGTTCAGCTTTCTGGTAAGAATGTATTTAAAATCTTTTGATTTTAAATCAAGGTATAATCCTCTTAGGCTGCGGATGGAGACAAGAAATCCTTGTTGGAATGGAAGAAGATTGCGTTTTCCCATAACTCTTGCCTCTGATATTGCTTTCTCCATTTCACTAAGCACTTCCATTTGTTCGTCATAATGTATGCCAACGCCACATTTGATTTTATTGCTAGAATTCAGTGGCACACCTGAATTCATGACGTCAATAAAATTGTTAGTGAGATGGAAAAAATTTGCCTCAACCTCATTCTCTGGGAAGACATACTCAATAAGAGCAGCAGTGTGCCTGGAGAAAAGTTCCATTGCTGGGGCAACCCTTTGTCTGTCGTTCTGTTGCACTGATATGTGCATCCAATTTAACTTTGGAGCAAGCCTGAGTTCGGAAGAATCCATTTTGAGTATCCTTTCTATGATATTTTTCTTCATAACTGTTTCATTCCACTGGATCCCATTATCGATAAAATGATTCCTCAATAATTTTATTAAGTGTGGCAAATCCGCAAAAGCCCAAATTTTCTCCCCTGACAATGGAACTGAAAAAAAACGGCTGCTCACAATTGACACTAAGATCGTTCCATAGTTTTCTATTACTTCCACCTAGATCCGAAACTATAGCGACTATTTTATACCCAGCTACCCCAACCATGGATATAATATCAAACAACAAAGCCTTGGTCATAGCCGTATCAAAGTTATAGTATACTGGCTGTTTCCATTCACCTGTCAATCCTCGAAGCATTGCAACCTGAACATTTCTATGGGGACCCAAAACTCTGTCATTTTCACTGTCGTAGCACACTCGTCCGTTAACATTCATTTCATCAAACAACAGGACACACAGTTTTTCCACTTCAGTCAAACACTGTCCCTGTTGTTTCGTAATATTCAAAACTGGTGCAAGAATTCCCGGTGGGAGTCTCAATTTCTGCGCCCAGCGACGAAGTGTTGCAATGCTGGGTAATGGAATTCCGACCTCTGATCTCATGTGGGTATACAATCGTTCACTGATCGCCATTTGTGTTAATGCAGGAATTATATATCTTCCTGTTTCCACCTCTGCTTTCTATTCCCCTTAATTAACATGTTGATTTGCCCTGGAGTAAAGGTTTTGCTCAAAATTTGTCTCACTTTTTTGTTCACGATAGTTTTCACTTTCTTCCGCTCCCTTGTTTTTAAAGCCACTTTTGACTGCAATACCTTCTTATACCTTGCTTGCCATTTTTGCAAATTGATTTTAAGGTTTTTGATTTCCTCATGACAATTATTTATATCTGTCTTTAGCTTTTCATTTTCCCCACGAAGCACTTACAGTTGTTTTGTGTTTTCGATTTTTTCACTTTCTATTGAATAAACAAATGACAACACAGATAAAGGCTTTTGTTCTTGAGGTGGCACGCTGCTGTTCACTAATAATTGTTCACTTACCTTAGAGAGAACCCTTTTCCTAGCACATCTTGCCTTTGCATGGCTTGCACGAACGCTGTTGTCGTCACTGACCTGCACATGTGTGACTGGAAGTAACAGTGTAGGAATGGCATCTTTCTTCAGTCTCTTCTTTGGTGTAATTCCTAATAATTCCGATTTTAAATCGCGTTCGTAACATTCTGGTGAAAAATTTGAAGAACAAATACTCGAGTTAGCAACCTGAAATTTGTCTTTTCGATAACATTTGCTCTCCCAGATTTTTCGGAACTTCTCGTTGGGAGGAAATTTACGGTAAACTATATCAAAATTTTTAGTTTTCCTGAGATAGTTTCGACATGTGCTCACAGCACAGTTAGACATTATTATTATCACTCACATTACAATATTAAAACACAACAAAATGACTAAAAATACACGCGAATACACGAATACAAGAGCAAGGAAAGAACACAGAAACACGTTTCCCCTGCTAAAACTAGCGGATACTAAACTTTCCCCAGCGACCTGTCATGTCTATGACGTCACAGTTTTACAACCACCTCGGCTTGCTCAAAGGCGCGTTATGAACGGACCTTCCAAAGCGAGCGGCAAACACAGGTCAACGGACCTTGGCACAGGGGACTATAACAGTAGTGATATCTATACCGCGTTTGTTAGAACCTGTCCCGTTTCCCGCGCTAGGGATCGCTCGACAGTTTCGGTGCCAATGAGAAACGAGGAAAAAAATCGTCTGCTGGACAGCGAGGAGCGAATGGAAGCCAGCAGAGAGGCGCTTACGTAGAGGCTGCTGCCACGTTGCGTATTTTAATTGGCTGCCTGGCTTTGACTTTACCCAGCACGTAGAAAAGCCAGCGATCAGCTAGCGCGGGAACCGGGACAGGTTGTAACAAACGCGGTATAGGCACTCGTGTATATACAGGATTTTTCAGGAGGGGCTGGAATTGTAAACAGAGCCGCATTTACGCGCAGCTTATCTAGGCTGCAGCCTATGGGCCCGCACCAAAAAAAAACTGTTTAAGAATTTTAATTTTGAATAGACTAAAATATAAAAATGTATTTGTTTTAATACTGTGGTGCGGGCTCTCTTCTAATCATAATTGACGTCGACGCAGTTATTTTGTGTGTTGTGTGGACTAATTCGCTGAACTCTTCAGTGGACAGCTGATATGAGTTGAGTCAGCATTCAGGAATCTCGATCGCTTGGAAAATGACATTGGATTGTGGCCGGATTTTTTGACACCAGGTAATATAGATTACTGCATAAAAATGGGCGCCACAGCACTTCAAAATTGTGACGGTGATCTATTTGACTTTAAAATCTTTCAAAGTGATAGAAGTTCGGAAAAAATTTTACAAGAAAATGCCAAACAAGTTTTGGTAACATTATAGTATAGGGGTGACGGATTTCTTCAAATTTACAGGAGAAAGTACTTACGGAAATCATTTTCTGTAGCGTTGTGGAAGTTCGTGAATCCAGTTTTGATCCATTTCAATGCGAATCCATGTTGTTTTCTGCGAAAATCTCTGTCCGACACGCTGTTTCTGCTGCCGCCATTTGCTTTCTGCACGAGAGCACAATGTTCCCCGTAGTCAGTGTTTCAAACTCGCCGTGTTTTCACTAGAACATGACGTGTCGAGTATTTTTCATTTTTCAATTATTTTTTTTAACTATGCTTGCCTAACCTAACTTAACCTAACCATACCTTACGGAAAATTGTTTTTGGGGCTAACGTCAATGGTTTGTGGGGCTAACGTCAATGGTTTGTGAGGCTAACGTAAATGGTTTGTGAGGCTAACGTCAATGGTTTGCGAGGTATTAGCATAATTTCAAATCCGGGCACGAAAGTAGTAGGTATTTTCCGGTGAACGAGGTTGCAACACTGCATAAATCGACAAAGCACTCGCACAACGCGCCCTGAACCAGTACGCTATCGCCCGCCATAATGTATTACAGAATCGAAATAACAAGTAACAGTAAGTACTCGTAAATGTGAGAAATATACATTATCTTGGTTAGAAATGCATATCTTAGGAAATGTTCCGCATTCCAAAATAGTACGTTAGCAATGTAAAAAAGTGCGAAATATATATAAGTTTTTTTATGCGAGAAACACGGAACGGTGAAACCATAAAACGTCCATGCCTCTGTTTTTCTCCTAGCAATGGACATAGATCAATTTGAATCTTCATTGCAGCAGTGGCTTCGGGCATACAAACTAGTTGATATCAGTTTTGGGTTTCTCAACAAGTTGAATAAACTTACTAATGAAGCAGCTCAAAACTTAGTAGAAATATATAACAATGACTTAGACGGTCAATTGGGAAATGAACTGATTCAGTTCAAGGCTTTTTACCACGAGTTTCAAAAAGATGATGAGGAAAATTAAAAAGTCATTAGTCAGGAGAGGTGGATGTATAAACTCCTCCTAGAAAAAAACCATCAAAGATTGTTTTCCTAATATTGAGGTCGCTCTAAGAATGTACCAGTCACTTATAGTCACAAACAGCAGTGGAGAAAGGTCATTTTCAAAATTGAAGTTGATCAAAAACAGGCTTCGAACCTCCATGTTAGAAGACAGGCTCAACGTTTTGGCTATGCTTAGCATTGAAAGTGATATTTTAAGAGAACTAAGTTATGAAGATATTATAAGTAGCTTCATTAGTATTACAGCGCCTTGAGTAACGTAGTGTGGAAAACGACCCAAGAAACTAGTTCACCAGACGGATGACAAACATAGATGGCAGTGCGATCAGTACGAATGCTAATTTTCTTATGAAAGTAATGCGGCTTGGTTAGTTTTTGGAATATATTGTGTAGATTTGTTTGTCTTGAAATGCTGTACGTGAATTGATGGAAACAGTTATATTTGTGGAGTGATTTGCAGTCACGAAACGGCATTAATTTGGAAAGAAAAGTAAAATAAAATTAATAAATAAATAGCATGCATAACACAAGGAGAAACATCGCAATGTGATTCCGGACGTCAGGTCTTGGACTGTGTACTAGAGTTATTTTTCTATGTTATTAGAATATAAATAGTATCCTGAGAGATATTTCATACCAAGGCGACAAACCACAAGTGTCGCTTGGAAGCGAGCACTCCGTAATCAATGCAGCCTTTCGAACTGTAGGGACACAAGTTCTGACTGCACAGTTTCCTCAAGGAGATTTTACACCAAAGCGACACACGACAAACGATACGAGGATTTCAGCGACACGGGTCCTTCGGTCCAAGGCAACTTTCATACCGAAACTACACATGTTGCTTCGAAACGAGCCAATCAAGAGCAACATTTCACACCGTAGCGGCATGACGGGAAGCACAGGCCAGCGTTCGGTTGGTGAAATCCTCAAGCGATAAGTGTCGCGTGCCGCTTGTCGCTTTGGTGCGCAATCTCCCTAAAGCAATACACTCATTGCATCGCGCATGCGCGAACAACAAACCACGGCAACATGTTGCAAGCTATTGAGGAAATGGCCCAGTTTGAGCGACGCACAAGCGACAAAGCGACACGTGTGGCTTATCGTGTCGCCTAGATCTGTTGTTGTAATGTGCGGTTTGTCGTGTCGCCTATCTGTTGTTCGCACAATTAGCAGCGAACGCTTGCTAATAGACTGAAGGCACCATGTCGCTTGTCACTTGGGAAATCCCCCTTTAGCGCGTCGCTTCGGTCTGACCACCATTCCTTTAAGGAGCTTTCCGACCGAAGTAACAAGTAGCACGCGAATACGCCATATGAACGTGCCGTTTGCTGTTTGGACCCTCATGTGCAATGAATGCTATTTTGCAGTCTGGAAGTGTGTGTCACTAGTGTGACAGTGTGAACATCCCGTATCGCTTGTCCCATTGGTTTGAAAGTTTCCTTACACTCATGTCGATGGCACTAAGAAAGTTTTGTGGGGTTCCCCTTGTCGTTTCATGCAATCATCATTATCATCATCGCCGCGACTAGTTTAAAGCGGAAGAAAGGAGACAGTAAATATCAAAAATACAAATGCTTCAGTGTATATATCTTTAAAAGAAATGATGATGATAATAATAATGAACCTAATTCTTACACAAAAATTTAGTTGCCAAGAGCATTCCACGCGTATTTTTTTCTCCCGTATTATTAACGAAAGTATGACGATAACAGGACGTGGTCGACTGTCTAGAATGTTCGTTAATATCTTCGCGACCACTGTACCAAATATCATAGCAATTATCACATTCATAGAAATGCTTCATGTAAAAGAATCAGACGTTGCAGCGAAAACTCCATTTACTTCCATTATAAGCAGACGAATACTAAGCACCGGGATCAACACCAGCGCCTCTAGCGGCTGGAACCTGCCAGAGAGGCCAAAACCGTCCGTTTTCCACACTACATTATTCAAGGCACTGTAATTAGTATGAAGTGTAGGCGCAAACCAATTAGCCACCAAGGTTATTTGACACTTTCATTTTAAGTCTGGTTGTTTGGGAAAGTACTGTATATGAATTAAATATAAGTAAAATTTGTTTGTTTGTTACATTCCTTTTTCTTTTATCTTGCATTTGCCTAACATGTTTACTTAAAATTACAATCTGTTATTTTTAAAATTAAAATATTATTTTCAAACAATTTGCCTAACATGTTTACTTAAAATTGCAATACGTTATATTTTCAATTGAAACATTATTTTCAAAAAAATTCCCCCGGTAGGGCCCGCACCACAAGTTCGGCCTAGGGGGTCTACAGATCCTAAATACGACCCTGATTGTAAAGATGGATGCTTTCTACGGGGGTGGGTTACACAATAAGATATTTCGTCCATTAAAACTTTCAGCTCTCAAAAATGACATTTATGGGTCATTTTAAGGGGGCTTGAATTTACCACTCTGGCTTTAACCCGAGTTCTTGACTGTTTTTGTTTGAAAAATGTTAATTTTCTAAAACATTTTAGAGGTGTCTGTAGCCTCATGAGCCCGTCCACCAATCTGCATAAGCCAGTGCGTCCAGGTTTGAATCCCGACCTGGCCATGGCTGTTCCTTGTGAGTGTCCCATCAATTTCATCATATCATCACTCATCCCCCCGATAACGCAGTGGTATGTTCGGTGCCTTGTAATCTAGGGGTCCCGGCGGAGGCACATAGTGGTTCAGATTCCACTTTAAACTGTAGGTGCAGTCCCGATTAGCCTTACTGTGCATAAAGTGGGCTTAAAACACCTAATCGATCAATCTCACTTATCCCACATCTTCGCGGGTAGTCAGTGCGCAGTGGTTCGAATCTCACTTCAAACCACTGGCGTACGCGGGGCTGAAGGGGTTTCAGCCCCCTCCGAAATTTTGAGAAATCAACTTTTTCTAATAAAAACACTGAGAACTCTGGAAAGAAAACAGAGTGGCAAATTAAGCCCGACTAATTGCCATTTATGAGAGTGGAACGTTCTAAATATACGAAATATGTTTTTGTGTACGCCACCCACTAGAAAGTAGCCAGGAGCGCCAACTTTTGAAAAGCGTTGGGTTATTAAAAGATAAAAAAATCTCATTTTCCCTTCCATGTATTATGATATTAATACCGGCCATACTTGCTATTTTAAATCTTATATTTACTGATTCCAATATGCAAATATATAACAATAACAATTATAATAATATTATTAATAATAATAACACAAGTTAGTACGTAGGCTATGTCCCCACGGGCCTCTGAAAGCATCCACCTATACAATTCAGACCCTCCAGAAAAATCCTGCATACGCCAGTGCTTCAAAGTGTATGTCTATTCGCTTATCTGAGAATAAAGTAGACTTACACTGGCAAACTTTTGAGATGGAACGTTAATCCGGTTCCTCGAGATAACTAATCGGCAGGGAGACTTCACAATCTGTATGGGTGCATTATGGAAGAAAGAGGGGCATTATCTATTTACTAAACCCAGAAAAATGCAGCGTGGTCACTTACTCAAAACGCAAAGCACCATACGTTTTCCATACCGTATCAAAAATATACAAATCACACGCAAGAATGAAATTAAAAACCTCGGAGTGACCTTCGACTCCAAGCTCAAATTTAATAAGCATATTGAAGTTGTCACTAACGACGCTTTCAGAAACTTAGGTTTTTTAACCCGGTCACGCGACGACTTCACGAAAATAGAACCAGTGAAAATACTTTACTATTCCCTCGTACGGTCAAAACTAGAATATGCGTCAGTAATCTGGAATCCCACTCAAATAGACTTAATTCATAGACTAGAACGTATTCAGTCAAAGTTCCTTAGATACCTGAAATTCAAAACCTGTGGAGAATATCCAACATTCGATTCATACATAGGCGCCGACTCCATGGGGCTTGGGGTGTTCGAGCAACCCCCCCCCCCCCCCGAATGTTGTCGATGTGGGGGCAGAGTCCACCAAATAATTTTGCTTAAGAGGATCTAATGTATTATTTTGCTTCTCTTGTAAAGTTTACTCTGAATTGTGCCACATGAACTTAACTTTAAATACACATTTGAAATGTTATAGACCATCAACTTTGGGGGGCTATGACCAGAGACAGCAAAACACATGACTTATTACTATATACTAAGTATATAATTATGAGTATTGTTAACATTTTTACTAAAAAGAGTTTCAAAAGAAGATGTGCATGAACTAGGAGAGTGGATGGGACGTTCGGACTACAAATGGCTCTCACATGACATTCAGAACGAGATCATTGATATATTAGGGAGATCTGTTTTGCGTTCCGTGGTAGCAGATATTAAATGTCGGGAATATTTTGCTATTATGGTTGACGAAACTTGTGACATATCCATCCGTGAACAATTGACATTTTGCATTCGAACTGTAAATGAACATTTTAATATTTTTGAGGAATTCATGGGCTTTTACGAGATTCCGAACACTGAGGCCAAAACTTAAAAAAGGGAGGGTGGGAGTCATTCATTAATTTATTTTATAGATCAGAGCCCCCCCAATAATTTTGACAAGTCGGCGCCCCTGGATTCATACGATAACAACTTCAGCAAACAAGCACTCCGGCGGGCGACAAGTAAATGACCTGCTCTTTTTGTATAAAGTAATAAACGGTATAATAGGCGGTTCCAACTTGTTATCAGCCGTATCATTCAATGTTCCCGTTTCCAGAACGCGTCCCAAGCACAAAATCTTTCATTGCCAGAGAGCGAAAACGTCAATTCTTTCTACCTCTCCGTTGTGGTGAGCGTGCAACTCTTTCAACACAATTTCAAGTGTAAATAACAGAATCGATATTTTTGCAATGAGTTTCTACAATTTTAAAAATACTATTCCTGGAACACTGAATCTATTGTAGTAATATTATGTAATTAGAGCACAATAATTGGGCTCGGTCTGTTGAGCTCTATAAATAAAATGAAATAAAATAAAACACACCAAATTACGATCTGGATGCAAGAGGTCAAGCTGCGAGCGCCAGGAATAGTCTGCCCATTCGATATGACCTCTTATCGACTCGCTCTAGATCGATTGTCTCGAGAAATGAGCGAGAGAGACAACCCATCAACAAACGTCCGTTATGATTGAGTTCCTGGCCCAAGGACCACGTGGAGGTTTTCTCATAGCCGTCAAGGCTGGTGGGGTAAAAGGATGGAACCTTTATTTTTGGTCTCAAGAGGACAAAAACCGACAACACAACAGTTCCATCTTAGATCCCTTTCAATCAGCTCCCTCTAGCTCGTATTTCTCCAGAAATAATCTTGTAAATACCACGTCAGTCGTGGCAGCAGTTGACAACCGACTACAATGGCAAGATCGACCTTGATCCCAGTGTCATATTCTCTATGTTACCGCGTTTTTCGCCGGTAAATAAAGTTTTTTCATATACAGGGTGAGGCAGTCAAACGGGAATATTTTAAAAAATCACAAAAATATAGAGAGAGCAAATATTATTAATTTTTTGAACATGAATGTACTGTACATGAGTGGAAATTACTAGTGTACCTGAAAAATGTTCATTTTTTGAATATGGTATCAGTAAGATGGCGTCCTTTATTTTGCACACATTGTCGGAGTCTCAGAGTAAATCCGCGTTGCGAGAGGCAGTCAGACGGGAAGATTTCAGGAATGGCTGGCGGGCATGGTTGTGTTTATGATAGTGCTCGATTCGCCCTGTACATGCTAACACGCTGGACGTTATGATGACAGTTGGTAACCTTTTCCCTGCCTGCCTACACTCTTCCAGCAAGATGGTGCAACTAGCCATACTGCCAGAGTGCCTATGGATGTGCTTAGACTCGCATTTCCTGGTCGTCTCATCAGCAGATTCCACGATATTCCGTGGCCTGCCCGTTCACCCGACTTACCGGCTCCTGACTTTTTTCTTTGGGGTTACCTCAAATCCAAAGAAACATGAGACTCCATAGCACATGCACAATATGGTACTCACAGTACGGAAGTTCATACTTTGTTCATTACTAAATAAATGTTAATCTAAGTTTTAAAGAATTTTAATATCTCTATTTATCTTCTTAACTCTGTACTTTCCTGTGCAATACGTAAATCTTATGTTAAACCCCACATTTTACAATATAGCATATGTTGATTTGAAGGAGCGAATTCGGCAAGAGATCCACAACATTCCGTTGGAGATGCTACGCAACGTCATGGGCGGATTTACTCTGATACTCCGACAATGTGTGCAACACCTAGGACGCCATCTTATTGACACCATATTCAAAAAATTAACATTTGTCAGGTACACTAGTAATTTCCACTCATGTACAGTACATTGATGTTCAAAAAATAAATAATATATTCTCTCTATATATTTTGATTTTTTTAAATCTTCCCGCTTGACTGCGTCACCCTGTATTTTCATACATTTAGTATTAATTGTACAAGTAATACCTCATTATAATTATGCAAACTATTAAAACAAGCTTCTAAACCAGTATATTATTTAAAGAACTTAATGTACGTTATTTGTCGGAAAGCGTAGTCCCGTTCCAGTTTGTAATCCAAACTTTCGTTGGTTGGACAGGTGTGAAACTGGATAAACACTCACCGTATGAAGGATACATGTTTAATAACTCAAACGTATACATCGATACATAAAAACATTCCCTGTTGCACAAACAACAAGGGATAAATATGCACGAGCACAACGACGTCTTGCAGCCATGATGCTGCTTCTTCGAAGACAAGCGTTTCCAACACCTATTTGGCAATTATCGATCACAAAGAAGTCTTGGCCGCCATATTGGGTCCAAAGACATGATGGGGGCCAAGACCACTGAACGTCCTCCAGCGCACTCTTCTGACGACCGGGTGTCCTCCCCGATTGTACACTCAACGGCAAAAGAAATAGAAGGCGGATTGTGCACCACAATTTTAATTCAGTCCGTCCACAATGTGATGATGATGAATTGAAGCAAAAACGTCAATAGGCAGAGAAGAACGTCTACTTTGCATGAACAGAGTTCCCTTCCTTAAAACAACATAGGATGTAGAATAAAATAGTGATGGACAATTTGCGTACTATTATCCTTGCCGTTGACTGTACACAGAGAACCGAAGAGAAGTGGGTGGTCTGCGTGGTCAGTTGCAAACAACGTTGGCGGGAGAACACTGCTTGTTTCTGCCTGATTTCTGTGCCGCGCCTCGCAGTGTTTCTACATGAAGGAAAATTTACTCACGATGGTGGATGGCCAACGGTTCAATACACTGGCTGAAATCTCACTTTAATGAATCAACTAATGCGTTTAGTACATGCACCTTCCTGCGTTTTCCGATATACAGATTTTGTCCGGAAAGTAATGCAATTTTTCTTTCCCGCATCTCATCCTGGTGGCAGCGCGTTCGGACTGGTTGGGTTAGGTGGGGAGACTCTTAGCTTCACAACGCTTCCAAGCTCCAAGGATCGTTGGTTTCCGTGAATCTTCTATTAGTGCTTCTGTCACGACGTGCAATGGAGAAAATGCTCGAACAACGTTACGCGATCAAGTTCTGTGCTAAACTTAACAAAAGCCTCGCCGACACCCACCAAATGATTCAGCAAGCCTACGGAGACTCTGCTCTCTCCTATTCTCAAGTTTCCAGGTGGTAGAAGTTGTTTAAAAATGGCCGGGAAGAGGTGGAGGAAGACCCCCGCTCTGGACGCCCGTCAACCAGCGTCGGGGAGTTCCTGGCCGAGCAAAGATTGGCAACGTTGCCCCAGCCCCCCCTACATTACTGACCTACCTCAGGCAGTCTTCTTTATGTTCCCGAGGATCAAGACCGCCCTGAAAGGATCCCGTTTTGGAACCATTGACGCGATCCAAACTGCCGTGACAAAGGCTCTAAAAAAGGTCCTCGTCGAAGCCTTCCAAAATGCGTACCGTGCATGGAAAAGTCGCTGGCAAAAGTGTATGGATGCCCAAGGGGCGTACTTTGAAGAATTTTAAACGTTCGTAACGATACCTTGACTATTTTTTTTACGAACTTAATTGCATTACTTTCCGGACAAACCCTGTATGCACTTAAACATTTTGTCCGAACCACAGATTTTATGCATTTTATTTTCACTTTCAACTCATGCATTTACTTTTCTGCACGTAAAAACACGAACTTAGTGTATTTTGCGGAGCTGTAAGAAAAATCGTTCCGTTCATAAAAAACATGCGTAATTAAGCTTGGGAAACCATTTTTTCCCGTTTTGAAAATTCCGCGCAAGGGCGGCACAACATTCCAGTGAGGTTAGTTTAGCCGCAGTGGGTTAATGGACCAGCTGTTTCTGTGGGAACCATATATCAGAATTTTGAGTTTCTGGCCGTAGCAATCTCACAAATAATGCAGTATTTTTGCCACTATGGGGTCAGAGTTTGGAATTCAAACTTGAATTATTGTTCCATATGGTGTAATCATGCAGTGCATGCACTCGTCCACGCTTGCTGAAAAATGTGGGAGTTGTTGTAACAGTTACCAGCATGTGCTTCATTCCTCTTTTGCAACCAGCCGCCACAGAGATATACGTTGCCAATATCTTCAGTAACAATGAAAATGGTTCAAAATAGGGTGACCATAATATTTTGACCTAAAAACGTTACATCCCTATTCATGAAAAATCGGTTAATCCTAATTATAAAATTATTGTTATAATTAACGTATTCTTCTTCTCCTTTCCTGGCACTATAGACCGTCACAAACCCTGGCTTCCTTCAGAATCTTTCGCCATCCATCTCTATTCACAACCTTTATTCTCCAACCCCTAATTCCCAACACACTCAGGTCCTCTTCCACCGAATCAACCCACCTTAATGGTGGTCTTCCTACTTTCCTTCTCCCATCCATATTCGTAAATGTGATCCTCTTACACACCATGTTGTCTGGCATTCGGAATATATGCCCAAACCACCTTAGTCGTACTAAGTATTAGTTTAATTTCCTTCACAATTTCTATATCCTCATAAAGCTGATATAGTTCCATATTATATCTACTTCTCCATAATCCATTTTCATACATCGGCCTCCTCAGAATCTTCCTTTCAGAGCTTCCGATCATTGACTCAGCCTTCTTGGTTATTTTCCATGATTCACATCCATACATTACAGAAGGTCGATCCGCGTATATGTGTCCGATTTTGGACTAACTCTTGCCTTATGAAAATCCATGGACTACCATCGGTTGGCCTCAACGTGATCACCGTGTGTCTTGGCAATTGCCCTGCACCGTAACTTCCATTGTAGGAGGCTACGATGAAGTACAGGAAGTGGAATGTTCTGCCATTCCTCCTGACAGGCTTTCCACAGGCCCCGGAGAGTGGTGACACGACGAGAGGAAAGTGGGTTTGGTCTACTGAAACGGGCACTTATGAAAATCCATGGGACTCGCATCCGGTGACTTCACCGGTATATCGTGAAATGGAATAGCCCGAATGCCGATGTTGTCGCCATATGTGGCAGAAAGTTCTTAGTAGAACGAGATGTATGTGATGAGACCTTACACAGATAGGCCTCACTGAGGTAATGTTCACGGCTTTTAAATCCTTCCGGAGGTTTAATTTATCACACAGGGTGTGGTTCACAGTTGACTGGGCCACGTGGAGTCGTGTGGCCATCACACGTTGCGTCGGGAGGTTTCCTTTAGTGCCATTCGATGCAGCTTCCGAGACACGGGTGGCATCACTGCAGTGCACGCTCCCTTCCTCGTCCCCCTGGTGGGCGACCGAATAGCTGGAACCTCGTGGGTTTTTTTATGCCGCTTGATTATGTTCTTGATGGTCGTCGAACCCAAGGCACATCCATATTCTTTGCACTGTTTCTGAATTTTTGACACTGAATATTTGGCGTGGAAAAGTGCAACTACGTACTCTTCCCAAAAGCGGTTCACCTGTGGAGCCATGATGCACACAACACACACTCGTGATAGTGCCACGATACTAGAGGCTCTAACCGTCCTCCCATGCTTTTAACCGCTTGGATCGGTCTATTCTGTGCACAGGGGTGACGGTTCAAAATCGGACACATATACGCGGATCAACCTTCTGTAAAATAGGTCTTATTAACGTTTTGTATAGTTTAACTTTTGTTTTCCTTCTGATGCACTGACACTTCATATGTTTCCCGAGTCCAAAATAACTTCTATTTGCCATACTTAGCCTGTGTTTAATCTCTGTCAGAGAATCTCCCTTCTCCGTTATATATGCGCCAAGATATTTAAATTCCTGAACTCTCATAAAAGAGAGTCCGTTAACTTCAAAGGTTGCAGTATTAGTAGGCACTTTAGTTATTTCCATATATTTTGTTTTAGCTGCATTTACTGTGAGCCCCATTTTTAGTGCTGCAGTGAGAAGGTTAGCTACAGCTTCACGTAATGGTCTTGTTGTTCTGGCTATTATTACTATATCATCTGCATATGCCATAATTTGTTTATTATTATTATTATTTGAAATATGATCTCCCGTTGTCGAAAGGTATTAATTATTATAATCTCGGTATGACTTAACCAGTGTTTCTTGTCCTTTTGTGTTAGTCCTGAATTTGAGGAGTGCCAGAAGTATACAGGGTGATTCAAGAAGGACTTTACAATTTTGAGAGCATATAGGAATGTATTCAGATAACTTACAGAGTCGGTTGAGGTGCCAATGCAACACATCAAGTTTGTCACACAACATTCAAGTTCGGTCGATGTGGCTACCATTTGTAATGCGGCATACATCCCACCTAATGTCAATTTCATTCCAGACTTTCACCAGTAGGTCAGGCGTCACTTCTGCAGCGACGGCGTTAATTCGAAGTCTCAGCTCAGCAAGATCAGCAGGTAAAGGTGGTACAAAAACCAGATCTTTAATGAAACCCCACAAGAAAAAATCTAGCGGGGTTCAAATCTGGGGAGCGAGGTGGCCATGCAATTGGACCTGCACGTCCAATCCACCGACCTGGGAATCGGGTATCAACAATATCTCGCACTTACGATACTCCGTACGAAACTTACGTTGCAATGCAGTTGCTGATTGCGTCTCGTGAAACCAAAACACACAGCGAGCACGTTCCGCACCAGTAAAAGTAGCCATTTTCAAGAACAATGCTGACAGTGCTACTGGTTGGTGAGTTCAGTACTAACAGACTACGTGAATCAAAACGTGATGTGTTTTGCTTTGCACTCAACCTACTCTGTAAGTTATCTCTATCTGAATACATTTCTATATGCTTTCAAAGTTGTAAAGTCCTTTTTGAATCACCCTGTATATAAGAAGAAACAATCTTCTAGAGAGCAGCTTTATTCTTCGCCAACAGTTTATAAATCACCCCGAAAACCTTATCCCAGATATCAGACACACAACGCGAGATATGTCTTCTGGGTATGTGTCAAGACGCAGGAACTTTAAATTCTTGTTGCAATTGAAACTGCACGCACGCTTCTTGGCTGCTTATTCACTGCTCTACAAATAACGAAACACACACAAAACAATACGATATATTTATTTTAGCATGAAATGTCTCTCAAATTTAGACTTGGTTTTCAAGATGACTCCTAGACTTTTATAAAACGGGACAAATGGTGGCTTTTTAATCATATCGACGGGACGACCGGGACACGTTTCTGGAACGGGACTGTCTCGGTCAAAACGGGGCGTAGTTCCAAGGACCTTAACCATGGGCGTATGTATATAGTTCGCGTAAGGGGAGGGTTCAACTTTTGGTATGATTAGGGTTGCATTACTTCATAAGTGAAAATCCATGACACTGCTGACCGGAAGCTTGTTGGGGAGCAGGGCGGGTTTGATGGACACGACAAGGTTGTGTGTATGTAGTCACGGTCACGCTGTCACGGTATCTAGTGACATGTGAAACGCAGTTCGATATAAATTATTTTTTGTTTATTGATTCATTTTATGCACAAACATGAAAGTGTGAGGTTTGATTTATTTTGTGAATAAACTTGTATCCGAGCCAGACGTCGGGAGTTGGGGACGAGTTTTTCTTGAGTGACAGCCGCCGCTTAGAACAGGACATATTTGCACCAACGCGGAGATAAGGAAAGATTATTTTCGCCGCTACCGGGCTTGAGTCGCAGCAGGCGTTCGAACCCATGTTCACGGATGACCAGGAAAACCAGCTGGAGCCCAAGCCTGAAAGGATCCAGGACGCGTCGCTGACCGCGTTTCAAGACAATGGAGAGAGGTCATTTCCATCCCTCTGAAACAGAAGCCAAGCCACTAGAGCGTCCTTTTCAACGGAAGAATTCGAATCTCTTATATATAGGCAGTACTATGATTCCAGACACAGTTTTTACGCGGATTTCACCGAGAGAGCATCTCCGCGCTACACTCTCGCGTGATTATTGTTTTGTGTCCTTGGACTTTGTTTCTTTACGTACCGCGAGCGAGTTGCAGATAGGGAGTTACCAGTGTGCGCCTTATTTTGGTGAAGATTACGCGGTGATTTGTTTTTTGCCAAGCGTTAACTACATAATCATGGGCGGCTAAAGGAGATTGAGAAGGGAGTCTGTCGATTTCCCTGACCCCGCAACGAGGCATCGCCATCTTCCGATGAAGCCAGTCAGCCAACGCCAAAGACGACATCAAAGCCAAACACTGCCCAAAGCCCGAAGGACGTCTTCAGAACGACGCCGATCGAAGCCCGTCACCAGAGAGAGAGATTGAAGGACGACTCCGGAACGACGCCAATCGAAGCCAGAGGGAGAGATTGAAGGACGACTCCAGAACGACGCTTCCAGAACGACGCTTCCAGAACGACGCTTCCAGAACGACGCCGAATCGAAGCCCGTCACCAGAGAGATTCCGAACCGACGCGTGACTACGTACACCCGATGCTAGTGACAAGAGGAACGCCCGAAGTACTGAGGAGGTGCAAGTACACCATGTCGTCGCAATTATTCCTCGTCGCGATCGACCTCGGAGGACAATTTCGCCACAAAGGAACCGTGTGCAAGTCCCGCGTCCAGGAGAGATGAATGACCACGCCATGTAGCAGAGTCTGGTACAGTATACTTCAGAGGGTCTCATGTCCATGTAAACGTGCGTCGTCAGTATCAACACCGTACAGTTAACGCCGAAGTCTCACTTATTCGCAAAGTTACTCAGGAAACCCCGAACCTAACCCCCGCGTCTGATAATTTTTGGTATTGTTATAAAAAAGGGTAATTTCATGTTCAGATGTTCTAATTTAATTGTCTGCATTCAGCGTTAGAAGCTCCATTTCATTTCTTTAATATTTAGTGTAAATTGTCAAAGTGTGCTCCATTTTTTTTGTGTAACCGACCGCCCCGTCGCGCCATTTAATTTGTCAATACTTGACTGATGAGTCCTTTTTAATTGTGGAAAGTGTAAATTTTATTGCAAGGTCGTGCGCATGAAGTAGTATTATTTGTTGCATAGTGGTTTTTAAGGTAATTTTTGCTCGCGCCGACGATTGACTAGTGTATTCCGGCAGCTGGAGCCAATTAAGTTTTTGCATCACTATGTAATTGAGTAGTTGTTCTCATTGGACGAGAGAGGCTTGTGTGTAATACCCCCGTCCGAGAAACTTGTATAATGTCGTGCTTACGACTCGATGCACACGTTCATTCGAACGAAAGATTTAACCACGCCGACCCATTGTCTTAGTTAACCGGTTTCCGAGAGCTGGCACTTAAGTTAATTTAAAAGAGCACAGGAGCTGGCAGACAAATGCCCTAAATTCACATAAAGGTTTAGAAATTAAAAGGAATGATATGTTAATGAGATCCATGACTTGTATCCATACTTCACATGTAAAAATACCTCATGTGTGTGAAAGAGATAGCGTGAATGTTGTGAGAGTGAGGAGGCTTTGTAAACAGTTGTTGATTGCAATATTTTTTTGTTGTTACAATATATATTCACCTTTTTTACCGTTCGTCAGTGTTGTTATTTGACGTTTTTCAGGTACCAGATATTATGCTATTAGTGTTTTATGATTGTTCGAATCTACATATCAAAGGTAAACAAAACAGTGTAACTTTTCAAGGTATTAATCTCCGCCTCGCAATAGTATGACAATAAACGACCGTCTCAGTACCGAACTTGATAACTGGACCGTGAGTCACGACCGGTTTCCCGTACACATAACGACGTTTGGCCCCGTGCCGGGGTATGATTGACACGTCATTTCGGGGACCGTGAGTGCACTCGTTACAACGCTACCTTTCTGAACTTTTCTGTTCATCTTGTGTCAAACAACTTGACAGTGTTACAATGTTTACCTGGTTTTCTTGCATTGCGTTTTTAAAAACCAAATTTCTTTAATAAGACTGGATGGAAAAAATGATAACTGATTTGACATCCCAATGTAGTTTCTTATCGCAGAAATTCCGAAACTTTCAAGAAATTGCAGACATTTGGTACGTAGTCAGTGATGTGCGTCTACGCGTAAACAACGATATTCTACATTCTACACGTAGACTATTTTATACACGTAGATTACGTAATCTCTGTAAACAACATGGCGAAAGGTGATAACTTAGCAAAGGGCGTCGTGAAATTAAAATAAAATTATACTACGTATCAGTTGCTAATGTGTGAGGAGAACTTTTCATACTCTTTCTTCCAAATTCGAACAATTTCTCACCTAATATAGGAAATATTCTAGTGTTTTATGGGGGAAAAACACTCTTGCCTCACGACTGCTATCTGTTGTTGTTTTTGCATACTATTTATCTTTTTCCAATAGAAGAGAAGATAAATTTTGTTGTAAATAGGATTCTTTTCATTTCGTTAGGAACCAATATAGTTGAAAATGTCACTTTCCTTTCATGAAACCCTTGAAAATTAATTTTAATTTACTTTAGATTGTCTACATAGTCTATGTAAACTACAACCCAATGTAATCTACGCGTAGATTACGTGTAGACAACGCATGTAGACGTAAACTTATAGTCTACGGCACATCACTGTCCGTAGTCCCATCTGGTGTGTGGAATTACGTAATTTCCTTCCCGTCCATATCTCGCCCTATACGTCTCGAATTTAGGAAAATAAAATAACCGAAGAAATTTTTATGAACAAGCGGATAGAACAGGTAATCTGGTAATTTTACTGAACCAAAGGAAGGGGGTTTGGACCCCTTAAATACGCCATGATCTTAACCACAAAAATTGCTGGTGTCATTCTTACCAAACGAAGAAAGTATGCACTCAAACAACTTTGGTAGCAGAGTTCATATGATTGGGGTTTAGGAGGGGAGAGATTGACAAAATTAAATAAGGTAATGCGCGCGCGCGCGCGCGTGTGTGTGGGTGTGTGTGTGTGTGGGTGTGTGTGTGTGTGTGTGTGCGTGTGTGTGTGTGTGTGTGCGTGTGTGTGTGTGTGTGTGTGTGTGTGTCTGTGTGTGTGTTGCAACGAACGGGCTAAGGAAGAATTCAATCCGGAGCGACAAGAGAAAGCGGCATATGCCGCTTGGGAACGAGCCAATCAGCAGCAACGTTTCACACTGTAGCGGCATGACAAGCTGCGCGTGCCTGCATTCAATGTATTCTTCGGAAAATTGTCCACGACTATTTTCATTAATTTTTCTCTTGCATCATCGTCCGTGTTTTTGAGGAATTGATTTGCACGTATGCTGTTCCAGAAGTTGCCACCAGCTGGTTTGGTGTATTGTTTCAATTCTTGAAATAATCATTTCGTAAAATAAAGAGAATAACATATGGACAGTTTGCTTTGTAATCCTACTTGTGTAATCCCAATGTACAGTAGGATCTATGAGTATTACCGTGCAAATTGTCCATGTTCGTGCACTTATTTTGACCCAATGAGAGCTTCAAGAATTTTAAAAAAACTCAAAACAAGCTGTTGATAACTTCTGCACCAGCATACATAAATATCCATTGCTTAAAAACACACAGGATGTAAGAGAAAAATTAATGAAAATAGTCATGGACAATTTGCACAGTAAAACTCAAGGATCCAACAAGCTAGACTTACTAGAGAACTATTTGAGAAACTGGTAGCTATTGAAACTTTAATAATCTTTTGATATTATATATATATATATATATATATATATATGTATGTATGTATGTATGTATGTATGTATGTATGTATGTATGTATGTATGTATGTATGTATGTATGTATGTATGTATGTGTGTGTGTGTGTGTGTATGTGTGTGTGTGTGTGTGTGTGTGTGTGTGTGTGTGTGTGGGTGGGTGGGTGTAGGTAGATTTATTTTATCCCTCCAAAAATGGACATTGCGATGACAGCTGGGAATTTAGAGTTAAAATTAAGTAGATTGGTCAATAGGGTTAGAGTTCGTAATCTCGATGTTGGATTGATTGATTATACACCTTTTACCAGAACTACAAATTGTAGAATTATAAATAAACTGCCGCTTTCATGCAAAAGATATTGAAAATTCATGTACGCGTGAAATTAAACAAAGAGTTAATCACTTTTGATACGTACTGACGTTTGCTAATCCCTTTTTTTAAAAAAAAAACGTTGCTCGAAATGAATTCATCAATTCTTCCATGTTGTTGGTTTGTTCGAAATTTAGGTCTGCTGTCCAAACAGAGAAGTCAAGGTATGAGCAGTCTACTTGTTTGTTTAATCCAAATCACTTGCTCGCTTGATTACATGTGGTTGATGGTAAATTGTGCTTTCGCCTTTCCAAATGTGAAATAAAAATGGCATCCATTAAATCATACCCTGATTGGTTATTGATTGGGTTTCATGCTCTTGTCCACTGCTGTTACGGTTTACTATTTTGTTTATCCAAGTAAATAATTTGAATATCAAAACTAAAAAAAATGTTTGTATCCAATGTCATTGATGCAGGATTAATATGTGCATGTACCGATTGAGGATACTATATATGTAAGATTATTCGGGCTAACCTTTCTATTGATTACAAAACTCTGCTCTAAGAAGTCTCAAAGCAGACACTTTGAGTTTGATCGCTCTAAGCAAAGGTAGAAACCTCTATTTCATTATTATTAAGTTGATGTACAGAGAGAATGAAATCCAAGTGTAGAGAGAAAATAAAAATTCTTTGTAGCATACAACTGAATTTTTCCCTGTTTCACCTGCAGAAATGATTAGCTATTTTACTTTCTGCACGGAATCTTGCAATAGTGAGTGGTGCTTCTCGTCTTGAATTGTATGAATACCGGAAAATGAACCAACATCATTCAATAAATAACCGGAAAAGTAGTATAAAAAATCTAAAATACGACCGTGATTGTTATATGTTTGTTAATTTGTGTAGGCGTATGAAAGGTATTCATAGCTGGGGTTGGCACGCCTGCCTCATGCACGGGACGCTAGAAAAAAGTTGGACAAGATGGCGGCACCCTTGCAGGAGTTCTCCAAGCTTGAGCAGCGAAGTGTCGTGAGACTTTTGTTGAGTGAAGGCGTGAAACCGACAGAAATTCATCGCCACATGACAGTTCAGTACGGTTCTAGTATTTCCAATATTTCACAGAAGTTTTGGAAAGGCAGATTTTAATTCGTTTTCTAAACATTAAGCACGTTATCCGCTGATTATTGGATTAATTTCAAGTAAGTACAGTTGCCATTCACAAAGAAATGTATTAGCTAGGCAGCATACATTATTGTGATCTATCTTTCTGACTTCATCGGAGTTGTTAGTTTCGGTTTTAGACGGTAGTGGCGCTATTGAATGGACCCTTTGAATGTAGTGTTCATATGCATGTTGCATATGGATAATTGAAATGCGAAGTTAATCTCGTCATTTGGTTAGCTTGTGACAAACTTTTCATCATAGCTTCTTGTGCCGCCATTCCAGGAGATGTGTGTCTGCTGGAACAGGCACTGTTTGACCTCAAAACGTAGAAGATAAGACTGCGCGATGATTTGGCAGTCTTTGCAGAATCTATTCTCGAAGCTGTTATCCCACAACTTCACGGCCGAGTTATTAGTTCCTTGACGGTTTTATTGCCTCGTAAGCCGGTATCTGGCCTTTCTCGACTCGCTTAGTTCTTCCAATCATTGCTGGCCGTTCTCCATTATCAGGCCGTCCACTGCTCAGTTCTCCATTCATCTTGCGCTGTCCCCCTCCTCCTTATGGGACTTGCTAGGGACCTAAAAGGTTCTATAAACATACAAATACCATTTATTGCTTGCTTGTCTGTGCTGAATTTAGCAAGGACGCTTCCAGACGTGCCCAATGGACTCGTACCATCACTGAAGTAAGCCGTTTGAAGATTTTTCCAATACTGAGCATAGATGGCGCTACAACTCTGTCCTGGGAATGTATGCAGAAAGCGAGCGAAAACATGTCCTCTGTGCAGGGGGTAGTGAGTGTATGGAGGGGAAAACGTGGCTGCAGAAGAGAGAGGGGAAGAAAGAGAGAGAGAGAATATATAAAGAGGAAGAGAGGAAGGGATGGAGATGAGAGAAAGACAGAGAGAGAGAGAACGCATGATAGGGAAAGTAAGTGTATGGAGGGGAAAACGCGGCTGCAACTACACTCATGCTTTAATCACTTACAAGTCTCCTGTGTGTATGCAACCCAACACAACAAATGATGGTGTGTGTGTGTGTGTGTGTGTGGTGCTTCTCAGAGTTGCCATTGGCGCCCAGCTTGGGAGTCTTAACAAAATAAAAGCCAAAAGAAAAATCATACTGTCGACATTCTGATATGATCCCAAAGTTTGTTTTAAGCCCACTTCATGCTCTGATAGGCTAATAGGTACTGGAATTGTGATTTCAACCACTGTGAATTGTGCCTCTAGCGGAAATCGAAGACGGAAATGATTAAATATCAAAGTTGGAAAGAAAAAACCTAAGTTCGAAAAATTTGAAAGCAGTTCCCACAATGCTCATTGTGTATTGTGTTGTATTTTTGTAATTATGAGGAGCATTAATATCACTTTTCGTAGTCGCAACGATGACGACGATTGATGATTACGTGGAATTGATGAAAGCATGCTCTGAAAGAACATCCATGCCCAGGCCGGGAGTCGAATCTGGAGACTCCGGTGACGAGATCGAAAGTCGACAATTTATCGCGCTCGGCAACTACTCACTATAGAAACGTTCAACGGTATTTGTAGTCCGTCTGTGACTAGACATCTTCTTTGAGTGATTGACTTCGTTTATTTTACTTCGCTTTTATACCACCTTTGGCTAATCGCAAAGATTAGGATGAGTGATGATATGATGAAATTGATGAAGGGGCGCTCAGAAGGAACACTCATGCCCAGCCATGATTCGAACCCGGGACTCCTGATGTTCTAGCGCGCTGTGCTAGCCACTTCGCCACGGAGCTCGGCTAGACATCATTTTTCAAACTTAGGGAAGAAAGTACACCTTGGAGTACTTTCTAGATTTGCACTTGGACGAAATTGATGGACACATCTCAATATTCGAACTTTGTAATCAGGCTGGGTGAAATATGTTTGACGCAGTTAGTACGCGGACGACACATTTTTCATCAATGTTGCCAGAAGATACATTACCTTGATAATAGAGTGCTGCAATGAGCGTTTTTCGCTCGAGCGGCAAATGGTTCGCACGGGCAACGCTCGAGCGAAAAACGACCGAACGAGCGAAATACACTCAAACTCTCGAACCCAATTAGTACACGTATTTCCGTCATTTGTCTATGGTAATGGGTCCTCAAGCAAAAGACGAAGTGAAATTGAAAAATGAGTGAACGTACTCATCATATCCATGTTAAAATGCAGTTTTGTGTAAATTAACGAGATATGTGAAAATGAAATAGATGATTATGGGCTGAAACTGCTTAGGCTGATATTTTATGTTTCTACAATTTGTCACTTTGAAGTGATGTTCGAATGAATGTTATAACTGCATTTTATTATTTCGCTGAATATGATTATCCTTTTCGGCAAGTGAACAATGATGTACATGTATTTGTTGCACTGTGATACGATATTTGTAATTGCTTAGACAGGTCTGTCAGCATGTGTATCCATTTTACGTTTCGGTCTGTAGATATTGCATACTTTCATATGTTCTGTCTTTGCGTCTTATATAATATACGGAATTATCATTTAGAATTGTAATTGCATAGTGTGGTTTCATTCCATGTATGGGTTTTAAGTTGACAGTGCTGCGTATTAGGTTCTGAAATACGGGACGTTGCAAATAATTCCACTACGAGTGCGGTACGATCGAGCATAGCACGCTCGAGCGTGGGAGATTCGAACGAGTTTGAGCTAGCGAAAGTGGTCCGATGCAGTACTCTATTCGATAAGCTACAATCAATAAAGGTACCTTGAGCCACAACAACCGATTTATCATATATATATCCCCAATCCCACCACTCACTTACTGGCTGACATAAATTTTCTTTCTCCATGAAGGACGCTCCAGAGGCAAAAAATGGCCGATTACGACCCCCCGTGAAATCGTCCCAAAAGAACGAGAAAATTAAAAAATCACTCAATTGGCCCTTTTCCAAGGGTGAAAATGCAATTTTTTCATGTCCTTAGCAACCCGTTTCCACGGGCATTTTTTTTTTTTTGCTCACATTGTTTGATTCATCCTTCATTGTCTAGCTACATTATTTCTCACAGATCAATAACAGATAAAACAACTCCTTGTTTGAAAAGGTGCTTCAAACAAGAGTGACATCACATACGGAGATTCAGTCCAGATACAATTAGATAGTAGTAATCTATACAAATATATCTACATCGTGGTTCTTTAAATTAAATGTTTAGAGGCATGACAAACAATTCTTTAGAGCTTGCCATGCTTGTTGTTGTCCATGGAAACGGACGTTACTAGGGAACATAAGAAAGTTTATTTTCATCCATGGTAATTGAGTTGTAATAGACTTTTCGTATTTCAAAATATGAGCGTCAGAAATTATTAAAGAGGGAAAGTGTTAATTTGAGGGGAATGACTGAAAACAATCATTTTCCAATTATCTTTAAAAAGTGAAAATGACATAAGGCGTTAATATGGCTATTCCAATTTAGTGTCGCTATTGAATTCGTTTATGCAAAACCTGTAAGTAATTATTTTGAAACGGATATTGCTTACCCAATGTATAATTTAATAAATAGACAATTTTGAATATTTTGTATATTTGTACAATATTAAAGCCCGTACATGTATAACTTTATGTTCTAAACTATTCAAATAAGAGAACATACTGACTCGTTTCCCTTCCTCCAATAATGCACTCCTATATTTTCAAATATCATTGAGGAACCCCAAACTTTGTCTAACTTTACGCATGCGAGCGCACAGCCACGTCAAAAGTGAGCGAGTCACAATTATAAGTATTGTATGCTTCTTTTTGATAGTATGCCACGATTTTTTGTGCTCAACACAGACTACAACCTTCTAAATTTTTACATGAGAGGCAAGTAAAGTTGCCCACTCTGGCGTCAAAACTTGGAAGTCTTTACTGGTTTTGTCATTCCTTTCGCCTGACAACTTGTCTTGTCGAGAGACCGTTTTAAGAAGCTGCATGAAGACTTGTTAATGAAGAACCGTCTCGATAGAATTCATTCCAGAGCCTTTGTGCAATGCATGTTGAAGAGCATGGAACGTTCAAGTTACAAGGCAACGTTTTCCCAGTGGCAGCGCTTTTGGGAGGCAGTTGCCCCAACCACTTCTTGTCATTTTTTATCCTCGCACCATGGCCTCGTAATGGTAAGCCTTGTCTACCAATAGAAAATGAAGTCTTGCTCCCCCCAGTTTTGGCACCCAATTGCCGCCACTGGTTTCTAAGTACGTTTCCTTCCATTTTTCTCGAGAACACATTCTATGACGTAATAATTTGATCAGTATTTTGAAAATTACTTTTTTTAAAGTAATAGATTTACAGATACTTCACCCCAAAACTAACTCAAGTTCTTTAATCAATCGAGAGAGTAACTTATTTTCAGGTATGGAGAAAGAGAGGAAGCAAGAAATAAGTATAGAGAAAGAGAGGAAGCAAGAAATAAGTAGAGAGAAAGGTAGTAAGCAAGAAATAAGTATGGAGAGAGAGAGGAAGCAAGAAATAAGTATAGAGAAAGAGAGGAAGGAAGAAATAAGTATAGAGAAAGAGAGGAAAGGAAGAAATAAGTGTAGAGAAAGAAAGGAAGAAAGAAATAAGTATAGAGAAAGAGAGGAAGCAAGAAATAAGTAGAGAGAAAGGTAGTAAGCAAGAAATAAGTATGGAGAAAAAGAGGAAGCAAGAAATAAGTAGATGGAAAGGTAGTAAGCAAGAAATAAGTATGGAGAAAGAGAGGAAGCAAGAAATAAGTATAGAGAAAGGTAGTAAGCAAGAAATAAGTATGGAGAAAGAGAGGAAGCAAGAAATAAGTATAGAGAAAGAGAGGAAGGAAGAAATAAGTATAGAGAAAGAGAGGAAAGGAAGAAATAAGTGTAGAGAAAGAAAGGAAGAAAGAAATAAGTATAGAGAAAGAGAGGAAGCAAGAAATAAGTAGATGGAAAGGTAGTAAGCAAGAAATAAGTATGGAGAAAGAGAGGAAGCAAGAAATAAGTATAGAGAAATAGAGGAAGGAAGAAATAAGTATAGAGAAATAGAGGAAGGAAGAAATAAGTATAGAGAAAGAGAGGAAGGAAGAAATAAGTATAGAGAAAGGGAGGAAGGAAGAAATAAGTATAGAGAAAGAGAGGAAGCAAGAAATAAGTATAGAGAAATAGAGGAAGGAAGAAATAAGTATAGAGAAATAGAGGAAGGAATAAATAAGTATAGAGAAAGAGAGGAAGGAAGAAATAAGTATAGAGAAAGAGAGGAAGCAAGAAATAAGTAGATGGAAAGGTAGTAAGCAAGAAATAAGTATGGAGAAAGAGAGGAAGCAAGAAATAAGTATAGAGAAATAGAGGAAGGAAGAAATAAGTATAGAGAAATAGAGGAAGGAAGAAATAAGTATAGAGAAAGAGAGGAAGGAAGAAATAAGTATAGAGAAAGAGAGGAAGCAAGAAATAAGTAGATGGAAAGGTAGTAAGCAAGAAATAAGTATGGAGAAAGAGAGGAAGCAAGAAATAAGTATAGAGAAATAGAGGAAGGAAGAAATAAGTATAGAGAAATAGAGGAAGGAAGAAATAAGTATAGAGAAAGAGAGGAAGCAAGAAATAAGTAGATGGAAAGGTAGTAAGCAAGAAATAAGTATGGAGAAAGAGAGGAAGCAAGAAATAAGTAGAGAGAAACGTAGTAAGCAAGAAATAAGTATGGAGAAAGAGAGGAAGCAAGAAATAAGTATAGAGAAATAGAGGAAGCAAGAAATAAGTATAGAGAAATAGAGGAAGGAAGAAATAAGTATAGAGAAAGAGAGGAAAGGAAGAAATAAGTGTAGAGAAAGAAAGGAAGAAAGAAATAAGTATAGAGAAAGGGAGGAAGGAAGAAATAAGTATAAAGAAAGAGAGGAGTAAGAAATGTGTAGAGAAAGAGAGGATGAAGAAATATGTGTAGAGAAAGGGAGGAAGGAAGAAATAAGTATAGAGAAAGAGAGGAAGCAAGAAATAGAGAAAGAGAGGAAAGGAAGAAATAAGTGTAGAGAAAGAAAGGAAGAAAGAAATAAGTATAGAGAAAGGGAGGAAGGAAGAAAATTGTAGAGAAAGAAAGGCAGAAAGTAATAAGTATAGAGAAACGGAGGAAGCAAAAAATAAGTATAGAGAAATAGAGGAAAGAAGAAATATGTGTAGAGAGAGAGAGAGGAAGGGAGAAATAAGTATAGAGTAATAGATGAAAAAGAAATAAGTAGAGATACCGGGGAAGGAAGAGACAAGTGTAGAGAAAGAAAGAGAAATATAGATAAAGACAAGAAGAACGAAAGAAGAAGTAAACATAGTGATATTAGAACTAAAGAACGGATGTAAGGAAGACAGATAGACGGCAAAGAGGGAGAGAATATTATCAACCTTGACCAACCTTGCTGTCCACCTGAAATTTCTTGAGCCAACCCAAACGAAATTCTCTGGCGATAACGACGACGAACCCCCACAGATATAAAACATACTTGAAGAGGACACCATAGACTAGTTATCCCAAAGACTAATAAGAGTAACGTGACTCCTGTGCGTCTTGCGCTCATTCCATGATAAAGGTCTGTGGATGTAGAACATGCTCACCTCATAAACACGAGAGTGATGCTTTCAACCCTATCCAGCAACATGAAACTTCCCTCATTAACCGGAAAGTTTTTCAATAGCTGTGTTGTTCCGCGCGCAACACCTATCTTCTTGGGAGATATTACAAACCCGATACAACCCTCTGTGCGCCTTTGAAGGGAGCGGAAAATGAAACCTCACTCAGAAAGTTGGAGCCAACACAATCTGCTCCTAGCAGGATGGGCAGTGTCGCCGAGTACCAAAACTGGGAGTTGAAGGACAGTTTGCTTCCTCTTGGTATAGGTTTCTTTCTACAATTACAGCGGGCCCTCTATATGCTGGCAAGGGAAGTGGGAAGCGATCAATGCAGCACGATAAGAGACGCAGCAGCCAGTAGACCAAGGTACACTTAAGCCCCTATCACACGGAACTGGATTTCTAGTAGGAATGCCCTAGTTGGCGCTGAACTAACTTTCTAGGTAGCAATCATGGCCGCCTGGCTGACTGCTTGACTGGTTTGGAGGAATAGGACATGTTCTAATTGCTACTTGCTTTCCTCGACTGGATTTTGTGGAACAGCCAATCAGAGCAAAGTTTCGCCATGTGAGTGTGCAAACGAGCGTTTTTGTCTGTGGTTTCCGAGTGTTACTCCAGCAATGTATAACGTATACAGCATGAAATACGCGTTGAGTTACACCATCTATGCTGAGTGCACGGTGTTTACATTTGAAACAACTAAAATATTATTCCATACGTGTACAGTAAACGTTGTAAAGTATGTATTTAAGCAGCGCCATTGTTTTATATCTAATAACGTTTTATACGAAACGTTATTCCTCTCTGTTGAATAGTTATCGGCTTTTAAAAATGTGAAGTGATACATTGTTTACTTCTCACGCGGCCGCCATTACAACTTCTCTCGTATTGGAACACAAGTCTATCGACAAGTACGCTGATAAGTATCGTGTGAGGCGAAAACTAGCCAATTGAAAGCAAGTCCAGCGCCAACTAGGGCATACCTACTGGAAATCCAGTTCCGTGTGATGCGGGCTTTAGTACATCATACTGCCGCGTCGTAACTCTTGGCGCCACCGCTGTTGTGTAGTTGGTCTGCGCCGTATTCCCCACTTCCCTCGCCAGCATGAGGACCGGCCGCCGTAACGGTACAAAAGACCTATAGCAGGACTGTGCTAGGCAGTGAGTTTGTTTTCAAGACCACTTTATGCACAGATATAATAGGCTAATGGGGACTGGACCTACAGTTTAAAAGTGGGAACCGAACCAATATGTGCCTCCACCGGGTATCGAACCCGAGACCCCTTGATTACAAGGCTTCGGTTACCCCCTTTGTGGCAAATTCATTCATATCTGTACACTGTGATCACATGTAAGAATTCGACTACCGAAAGTGTTTTTCCCCCATCCATTGTCACTATCTGATAGTTTTTGGAAATAATTGTCAAACGACAACCTAAAAAAATCCAAAATAGCTGAATTTCGATGCGCCCTGGGGGGCAGGGGGCGCTCCCCGAACAAAAATTTCGAAATTACCCCCATAGTTTCTATAACTGGGAACAAAAATGCTATCCTCGAATTTTCGTAGATAGCACCGTTTAGGCTCTTCTCGTACGGTCTACGGCTACGTGTGACGTCACTCCCATATGCGACGAAAATGATGCAATTTTCAAACTTTTTGCAGAGCTTCACTAAATCATGAACTGCAACTACACTATCAAAGCTAAAGACGGGCAATTTTGCAGGCGGGCGCAGGAAATTGCACGCTACGACCCCAAATCAAAATGGCGCCCTCTACACATCAGCAACTTGCAATGGAGGCCTCCGAACCGTATGGTGACGTCATCAGCTCAACCTCCACGCTATACATCAAGACGATCTGAGCGCCACACGGTGAACACTGGAGCAACCAAAAAAAATCACCATGCAGGGGACATGTTGGGCAACTCTTTCTTGTTGCGTTGTTCCTGATGAAGGAACCTGTGTAGTCACAAACTGTCCACTTACACAATTTGAGCAAATTGTCTAATTGCTTACTTTCTGGTGAGAAATTGTTCACACACAATCTGTGTAAGTTGCAAATTGTGGTTCTTATCACTAATAAAAATTGATGGTGGGAAATCATTTTATGCGTATTTAGTGCCAGGTAACTGCAGAAAAATGACCGTACTCAACTCCTTATCAAATTTAGTCTCTTCGCGTTGCTCTGAACAATTGTGAACAACCACGTGCGCATCTTGTTTTCTGGCAATCTCCGCTGTTACGGTTGGTAGTAAATGATTTTCATTTCCAAGCAGCGAGACACGTCACATTATCCGTATCTCTTCTTGCAATTCAGTCCAACTCGGATGCTGCAGCAGAGAAAAATCTGGAGTGCCCTCCCCTCTTCCCTGACATCTCTCCAGCTGACTGACACGTGGATGGGAATTCTCCCGACATTGTCACACTCAATTTTCTTGTCGGGTTTTCCTGCGTTCAAGGGTCTGTCGAGAGATCAGAATGAAATTTTCTCCACCTCTCTCTCTCTCTCTCTCTCTCTCTCTCTCTCTCTCTCTCTCTCTCTCTCTCTCTCTCTCTCTCTCTCTCTTTGAGGAAGTAAGAGAAAGCTGCGTGGAAAATGAAACAGTATTCTCTCAATGTGTTTACTTTGTTAGTGCCCTTTGCAGAACCATCTATCTGACAGAAGGAAGATTATTGAAAGATAAGATAATTGATTAAGTAAATTTTAGCTTGAAATTCGTATACAATTAATAATTTTTCGTAGATTTGTTTATCTCTGAACATATGTGACTTCTGTTTGTAGATGTATTTAGAGTCCCTCTCTCTTTCTCTCTCTCTCTGTCTCTCTTCTTCTTCTCTCTCTCTCCCTCTCTGTCTCTCTCCCTCCCTCACTCCCTCTCCCTCTCTCTGTCCCTCTCTCTGTCTCTGTCTCTCTCTCCCTCCATCTCCCCCCTCTCTCTCTCTCTCTCTCCCTCTCTCTCTCCCTCTCTGTCTCTCTCCCTCCCTCACTCCCTCTCCCTCTCTCTCTCTCTCTCTCCCTCTCTCTCTCTGTCTCCCTCTCCCTCTTCTTCTCTGTCTCTCTCTTCTTCTCTCTCTCTCTCCCTCTCTCTCTCTGTCTCCCTCTCCATCTCTCTCCCTCTCTGTCTCTCTCTTCTTCTTCTCTCTTCTTCTTCTTCTTCTTCTTCTCTCTCTCCCTCCCTCTGTGTCTCTCTCTCCTTCTCTCTCTCTTTGCGCGGGACAGATGCTAATGCGAAGTTTTTAATAAAAGTCGTGTCATAGACATTTCTGTCTTTATCGCCACGTTTCATCTGTATTAATACTTTCGTATTCGGAATGAACTCGCTGCGTCTGTTTTGGAGTAAAACAACCAAAAAAAATGGAACATTATTTGAAATTGTCACGAAGGGAAGCATGGGCCAATTTTCGTTTAAGTTATAAAGCAGATGTGCGCAAGCTTTGCTTTTGGAGAAGCTTCAAATCGTTCTTAAACATTGTCGTGTCTTGGGGTGAATGTGTGCCCAACGTTCCTTCCAACAAGGAAATAATGCTGAAACTTATTGTCTACTTTTTAATGACTTAAATCACTCCCCCTACAAATTTCTGAAAGTCTACAAACACTTTCGGGGTGTAAGGGATGTAGTATACACCCCGCTAACTCCAGTCTTGTACGCCAACGAGGCTGTGACGTCTGGACCTACGACCAGCATAATCTTCGTAGGACCCTGTTGTCCTGTGTTTTGTCCTTATGTGTGCTGAGAGCCCATTTACAGCCTCAGCTTTTAAATTAGGTAAGGAGCTTTCGGTACTCTTTTGATTTAGTAATCGTGAGAGGCTTGTGATGCGTGCAAACAACCTAAGTACTGACACCCCCAACATTTTCATTTCAATCAATCTACCAGCACTTTCCTATTTCTGTCTCCTTAATTTATTTATTTTCAAAGTCTCTAGTTACTTATCATCCTTCAGAGCGATTAGTATAACAATAAATAAATGAAACACAAAATATGGTTAGTGCGAAGCAAAGTCTACTTTAAAAATAAATTAGGGCATGAAGTGGTATTCTAAACCCAATAGGTCTTCGAGGTTAGCTTCTTAACTACAAAGCACTACATTTTGTGCAAAAGTAATGTGGTGTCCGGACAGTGGCCAGTGGGGGGGACACTCCTCTCTCTCTCTCGGGAGTCCTGTGTTCGATACCCTGTGGAGACCTCTAGTGGTTCGGATCTCACTCTACACTATAGGTCCAATCCCAATAAGTCTATCCGTGTCTAAAGTGGATTTAAGACAGAAACTCGGAAAACTCAAATTCGTATCCATTCATGATTCGTTGAAATCGTTGTGATTAGCCAAAAGTTGCAGAAAAGCGATATCCTGTATGTATAGGATTACATTAATAGACTCTATAGATATGCATTACACAAATACCAGGAATGTCAAATTGTGTTCGTTTTCGTGGGACAGCACGTTTTGGAAACAAATAGGTCGCTTAACATCCCCCCCCCTTCCCTCCTCTCCCGAGCCAATCCTGTTGACAACCACGGACAGGCACCGAGATCTGTGCTCGAATCCCATACACCGCGCCGGGCTTGGTTGTTTGTGAATGTCCATTCCTCAATTTCATCATTTCATCAATCATCCCCATCTTCGCAAATTAGCCAAGAGGCACAAAACGCGAAGTAAAATAAACTAAATCAATCAAACCATGCACCGCATTCCTTTAATTCAATTCGGCATTGTAACTTTATTTGTCGTCTCGCTGTCAACCTTCGGGTGTGGGGATGCGACCTTAAAGGTGACAAAGCGAATGAAGACGTCGTATTTTCTACCAGAACATATTTACAGCGTTCATAACGTGGAAGAAATACGACGGCGATCCTCATAAACTTTGCATTTATGATCCTAGAATATTTCGTTTATTTTTTAAAAGACTTGCGTCTCGCCGTTAAACCTACGCGCTTATTTACCCAGTTTCAACTAGTCAGAAATAAAACTCAAAGAAAATTCACTTTCCCTGTGTCAGTGGACAATTTAGCACACTAACATATTTTTCATCCTTTCCCAAGAAGGATTATTACAAGTTGTCTTGAAACTGCAAGTTGTCCCGGTCGAGGAAACGTTATTAAGGAACAGCATGGGTTCTCCGAAAGAGCACTTAAGAAGCTCAAGAGTTCTCCGGTTCACAAGATCTCCCGAGCAGAACACACGCTATGAAGAGTGTAACCCTTCTATAGGGTTTTTATGTCGCGTGTTATACCTGTCAACAGCTCCTCTGTGGACTATAAAATAAAATAATGGCCCTGTCCTGATGAAAAGGGTCTCTTCGCTTTTTGTGAGGATGAGCACGTTTTCATGGTCTCCATCCTCTACTTCGAAATTTTCCTTCTAGATAGCTTCAATTGTTGCAAAACTCTCTGGTTGTCTCCAAATGTTCTTCTTGAATGGCCTCAATTGTTGTGAAATTCAGTGACCGCTTCGAATTTTTCTTGTTCCATGCTCTAGATTCTTCAGACAGTTTCTACTTCCCTCGTAATGTTATTTTTGCATGTCCTCGATTGCTGTTAAATTTTCTGCTAGCCTCTAAATTTTCAACTTGTATGACCTTGATTCTTGTGGAATTCTCTGCTTGTCTCTAAATTTTCTTGTTACGTGTTCTCTATTCTTGTGGAATTCTCTGCTTGCCTCTAAATTCTCTTCTTGCACCTCCTCGATTCTTGTGGGATTCTCTACTTGTTTCGAAATTTTATTATTGCATATTCCTCGAATCTTATGGAATTCTCTGCTTGCCTCTAAATCATCTTCTTGCATGTCCTCGATTCTTGTGGCATTCTCTGCTTGTTTCTAAATTTTCTTGTTGCATGTCCTCGATTATAGTGGATTGCTTGCCTCTAAATTTTCAACTTGCATGATCTTGATTCTTGTGGAATTCTCTGCTTGCCTCTAAGTCTTCATCTTGCATGTCCTCGATTCTTGTGGAATTCACTTCTTGCCAATGAAGTTCTTACCGCATGACCTTAATTGTATAATGATACTGCATCCCGCTACTAACCAAGCTGCCTTAAGTTCGAATTACACTCCAAGAATTGATGTTTCTTTGTCTTTGTTCAACGATTTTATGAGTTTATCACATATCATTATCCAACGATAAAGATTTGTCTGAGTCGAAATGTTCTTGCTTTTATTTTCAAATTTTGTGAAATTCTCTTATTGGCCTCGAAATGTTCATATCGAATGTTTTAGATTCATTTTGGCAGTTCCTATTATCTTAGAAAGCACTTTTCATTTCTTACTGTCTTTGGCTGCGGTATTTACTAGCCTTGGAAGTAAGAAGACTTTCCTTATTTATTATATTTTATTATTTTGAGGCTCTATTTTCAGGTTGAAATATTGGAATTTTATAACTTAGGGCTAACTTACGTAGGTTAGTTAGTAAGTAGGTCACAAACGTTTATTTAAAAAATACTAGGCGAGATACTGTATAATCTCCACCAACATTGATACACTTATCCCATCACCTTTTCAGTTCCCAAAAACCTGCTGCATGAAAGTCTTTAGGCTGTATCCCAACCACAGTCGCACCTCATGTTCAACACCTTCATCACCAGCGAAACGCGTGCCGCCACCACCGTGCTCACACCTTTCACAAATTCAAACGATTATGATGTAGACTAAACCATGGGAACACTATTGCGGTTGCTTTGTCTATTCGACACTGTCTGTCAGCTCGAATCATCTCCTCCACCCGTACCATCTCTACGTACAGTCCTCGAGCACAGTCTCCATTTTTACACTGAGCTACCCATGCGAGCGTCTGCTATCTAGCGACTGCTAACTGAATATCGTTAAGCTGGATTGTGCTGCCACGTATTGGCACCTTTAGAAACTACTCACTACTATTTTCAGCTATCCCACATCAGTTTGTGACCTATTTACTGGCTTGCCCTCGTATTATGTTGACTGAACTGAAGAGATGATATCATATTTGTCAGTTTTGAAAATAATTATAGAGATTTTCCATTAATGCACATAATGTTTGCGGGATTTTAATGAAGACTTCCTATTCTGTTTTCGCAGGTGGACCAAGCTCAAGTTCATTATCTGAATGACGGAGGATTATTTACTCAACATCGTCACGGAACGTGAAGTAGAGTGTCCAGTCGAAAACGTCACACAAGGTGAGTTGTAGATCCTACGTTATATTTGAAAAAGCCTTTCCTGCTCCTGTACCAAATATGCCTATCCGTGGTAGTGTTATTTGCAACTTTGCCATAGTTTTTATTGACGTCACTAGTTACTGACCTTCCTGAAATTGAAATGAGAGATTCTCTCGGTTTAATAAAACAGCTGAGATCTAGAGCATTTTCCAAGTTTTAGAGCTACGCTAGAATCAAATTTTCAAGGTCAAACTTCGGCTCCTTGCCCCAAGCTACGTTTCACCCTCGTTGCAGTGTTGCCAGTGGAGTTGTAATGATTCTATTTTTTTCAGTATATTGTTAAATAAAATTAATAGTGTAATTCCAGAAAAGCATCAACATTGAAGGTCAAAATTACATATCAGTGAAGAGCAATGTACTGTACAATTTTCAAAGAACATCTTTAGATTGCGAATATACAATACATGTTTTTCTAACTCTAAAATTTGCCTGTCAAGAATTACCTCATCAGGTACTATTCCACTAACTCTGATTCAGAAGAATCCAGATTCACAAGTTGCCAATCAGTCTGTTACCTTCAAGTTTATTTTTATATAGTGCTGGCAGATTATATTTAAAGAAATTTTGCTATGCAAGAAGAAAAGACTACTACTTGTAAATTTCCTGAGTTACATTTTTCATTATATGTTTCATAAATCATGTGCAAGGATATAAAATATGAATGAAACTGCTTCTAAAATGTCTGTTACCTTTGGAATTATATTACATTTACTGTTCCTCACTTGTTTGAGCGTTAGGACGATTAAGAATCAAGTGTTTCCTAATGTTTCGTGCTGTCATAATGAAATGATGACATAACGTATTTATATTTAGTTCAAGTGTGGTCTATATATCTTAATTTTTAACTCATGCTTGAAAACTTATGCTTAAAAAACTCATTACATGTTACGTGTCCATAGGAACGATAAAGGGAAAATGTTTAACTTAGCCAATAACAGATGGCAGCACCAGTGACAAAGGATAAAACTAATTTTAACAAAGTAGAAAGGTGTAAAGGATGATTAAAACAAAGATGGAAGTTAGATAATTACAATGAGTGATTGAATCAACTCGAATGTGCAACAATGAATTATAAGAAAGGAGGAAAATGTGAAAGATAGTGGACATATACACTTACGATATAGGGCAATGCTCTGAAAAGTGAAACTAGGATATCAAATAACGAAATAAAGTGCGCGTCAAATCTCCTGCATATAGCGATAGCCAATAGCAGCGCATTGCAGCGGTGCCATGTCGAAATCTCACACGGAAAAAAGACAGCGTGGTTGAGAAAAACGCCTTGTCACGGAACTAGGCAACGCCGCACGTCTGTGATTCGCTGGTGCTGTTCAGTCGTTCAAGGCCGTATGAAGGAGATTTGACGCGCACTAATTATGTATTCATGATATTTACATAGAGTACAATCCAAACCATCATGAAAAACAAAAAACAGGTAAATAATTAGAAAACATTAAAATAAATCTGTAAAGTTGAAGGTCAATTTACAAGTGAAAAACTCTTAAACTTTATCTCAGGTACGGATATATTTTATAGATATATATATAATTAACATATTTGAATTATTTTTATTTATCAAATAAAGGGTTACTTAGCTGAATATTGAATATGGAAATAAACGAATTACTAGTATTTTAATACATCTGCAAAACTGGCATTTTTAAGGTACTCCGCGGCCTTGTCTCTTGCATCACGCAAAATATTATTTTTTTCTTGTGGAGAAAGATTTTTTTGTAGAAAAACATTTCGAAACTAAAATATACTTTCAATACACAGCATAAAGTACTGGAAATGCAATTATTACAATTTCATTCAAGCCACTGAAACACCAGTGGAAATAATTTTTGTGTCCCGTGCATCACACTTCAAAGCATAACATCTTGAAGCTTGAACTGTTCTCTGGAATAAACTATGAGAGGAGGCCTTTTTTTGCCTGGTTGGGTACAATAACTTATTAGTCTTCAAAGGCCACTTCCAGTGGTTGGTTTGATTAAATTTGATTTGGTTTGGTTTATTTACTTGGTTTTTCTGCCACTTTTGGCTAATAGCGAAGATGGTGATGAGTGATGATAAAATCCATGAATGGACACTCACAAACACCTATGCCCAAGACGGGATTCGAACCCGGAACCGCTGGCGTCGTAGCACGATTGCTAACCACTCCGCCACGGAGATGGAGCGTTATCAGGGGTATATAAATATCTACCTTGAACAGCTTTTATGGTATGTATAGATTTGGTGCCTACAATTGGCTGAGCATCATCCCAACTTCTCTCTCGTGAAATGCTTCTTCATTTATCAAAATAACTTTAGTTTTGGGCATGAAATTTCTAATTACTCCTGAAAAATCTGAACTAGTCTGTACAATTGGTGTAGATTTACATTTGCGCATTACATGAGTACGAATAAGTGATTTTGCTTGTCCGCTAATTCCATCTACTACTCCCTTCCCATGTGAAGTTGCAAAATACTTCCGGATTAATGTTTTTCTGTATTTGCAAGAAAGTTCTTGCAAAAACAGGGCTTTGAACTTTTGAATTCTGAAGATGTTTGTTCATTCGACCATACAACTTCATCAATATTGGTGATGGTCTCTGATTTAGGATCAATTGCTTCATACACAGTACCAACAAACCAAGTAACAGTATTTTTTCCTTAAACTATGTATCTTAGCACACAAGATATGTCTGACATTCACCCTGGAATGTTGAAGCAGCTGTGAACAATGTACAGGATATAGGATCGGTTGGTTGATTTGGTGCTGTAAGTCAACTTTATGCACAGTAAGGCTAATCGGGACTGGACCTACAGTTTAAAGTGGGATTGGAAGCACTATGTACCTCCACTGGGTATCCCCTTTGATTACAAGGGAACGATCCTACCACTGCGCCATCGGGAAGGCCCTTAGGATATAGGAGTTTAGTCCTACCCTGTTATCTGAAAATCTGCAATACCATTATGCAGAATTAAATAACAGATAGTAGAATATTTTTGAGGTAATTTTTTTAAGGGCTTAAAATACCAAATCTTTTGTCCTTGAGATACTTTAAAAAAAGTGTTTCCACCTTTTGAAAGAGTTTATGGAACCAGACATCACCTGCAGTGGAGTGACAACATAAGGGAGAAAAATGTCCCGTGCATCACATATTAAATGTCCCGTGCGTCACACAAGAAAAAAAATATTAAGAAAATTGTTTTTATAAATATAAAAATGTTGTTCATTGCATATTGTAGTACAAAGCCTGTAGCAAACTGTGTCTAAATATGGTACCCTGAAACTTCTTCAAATCACAGAAATAATCAATTAGAAAGAACTATGTGCTTCTCGCGTGTTTTTCTGAGTCCCGTGCATCACCCAGCTTTTTTATTTAATTTTGCATTGTTAATTTGAGAAAATATTATATTTCCTGGCATACGGTAAGCAACCATCCAGTATTAAAACAATGAATATGAAAGATCAGTGCAATATCAATTAACCAGCATACCAGACTCATTTAACCATGTGCGGAATGTCCCGTGCATCACGTAGAGAATCGCCTTATAGTGTTATATACACTAATCGTTTTTGTTTTAAAAAAATTGCTATAATTCGGCATCGTACACATGAAAAGAATTTACAAAAATCCATGTAATATTGTGACACAGCTGGCCTTTGTAAATACAAGGATCTTCCTTCTTTATGGAAGTTAGTTCATTCGTCAACAGAGGCCTGCACAAGACCTGGAGCAGACCCGTTCGCGAGACATCGCTCCTAAAATGCCATGCAACCTGCGCAACACCCCCGCTTGAGCAGCTTGTCTGTTCACCTGCCCAGATCGTTCCTGGCAGGCATTGTAGACCCGCCGGGTACCCGCAGTCTTACGATACCTAGTAGGTCTCAGTTCGTTCTTTCCATCAACTGCAGACCCCTCCCTCTGCATGACGTAGTTGCTTCGAGTAGAAACTGCACCGGGCCCACACCGTTCTGCAGTGTTGCCAACTGCAATAGATTTTCACTATTTCAAAAAGGGAACTCAAAGCTTCGTAAGCCACATCACCAATGAAATGAGATTTACGAATGTTGCTACCCCCCCCCCACACACACACACACATTGAAATAGGTTTTCCGTGGCACAGGATCCATAAGTATATGTCGTAAACAACCAATATACGTATATATAGTGATATAGGGCAGGACTGAAACATGTCACGTTCGACGCTGAGGTTGCGAGTCGAACAACACACTGTTTTACTGCGAACACCAGGGCCGTAGCCAGCCAGGGGCATTGCCGTTACCCTCGTTTGGGGTGGGGGGGGGCAAGTACTTGGATAAACGTGCCAACAACAACAATCACAATAATAGTAATAAAGTAGCATGAAAGGCATTATTATCCTCATAAATCATGCAAAAAGGGGGTAGAAGTCGGTTCTCACGCATTTGTGTTGAAACAGAGGATTAGAAGTATTTTTTTTCAACACGTCAATTTCACATTAGTTAATAATGGAAAACAAGCACACAAACTGTTTTTGAAAGAAAGAAAGTGCATGATAAATGCATTCCGAATGTACATACATATGACATGTAAAATTTCCATCTACAATATTTTCTTTTCATATGGAGCGACGTATTACATAATCAATTCATCCAACTCGTAACAAACCAATATTAATAGCAAATAATATCACGGGCCGCCATAGCATTCTCTGTTTTAAAATTTTTTTCACTTAGATCGCTTGGCGCTCAGGACCGTCTCCCGCTACCCCTTTGCTACGGCATTGAACTTGATGAGACTGTATAATATTTTATAATATATTTCTACTTTCATAAAATTTGAAATCAAGGGGTTGCAATTACCCCTCCATTCCCCCTCTGCAGGTGCCCTTGGCCGTCTGGAAGGAAAATGCAAGAAAAATATGAAAATTAATTCCATCTTGAGTACCCTTTAGCCCTGCTACTATTTAATTCTGCTAGCCTGTTTTTTCTTGTGCTTTAATGTTTGACCCCCACCCTGACCCCTCCGCTAGACTTAATTTCCGTCCAAGGTTGTAAGCAATGCCCCCTGCCCCCCTCTGGTTGCTCCACTGCGTGCCTGGTTAAGGCACCATGCAATGAAAAACAATTAGTTTTCAGTGAGGAGATTTTTGTTTGCTCGATCATTCATTTAGATAAATTAAACTGTAATATTGCATGCATTTCCTGGCAATAAGATAAAAACTGCTTACGCTGAACTGAAATCGCTAAGTATATAAATTCTCCTTGGAGGAGAGAGCTCGTCATAGGACTTCGTAGGATTTAGTAGCTACGTAAGTAGGCAACACTGGCTGCAGCCGTCCACGTGGTGATGAAACACCTGGAGCGACACGCTGCCGGAGGGCTGTTTCCTTCCAGCAGGTTTTGCAGGCGCCCGGGTCTTGTTGAATGCCCAGTTACCTTGTAAGCGCAGAGCGCCTTGAAGACCAATAACCCGGGTAAAGACGCAAGTCGACTTGTTGCCGTGGGCAGGCGAGCAGGTATACCTGTCCTCGCGGGCAAGCGGGCAGTGGGTAGGTTAAAGGCAGACTATGCAGGCCTCTATTCGTCAAAGCAATTTTCCATTCTCACAAAGCCGAGTAATTAATTCTCTTCTTTGTGTAAGAAGTTCTTTGTAGAATATACATCCATCATGGCATCTCAAAAGCGAGAAATTAATTGCAAACTTTTCAATCGAATACATGTGTTCACGGTGTACTTTTCCATATCTTTCTAAGCGAAATTCTTTCCAAATATAAATGGATGTAGTCGTCCAAATTTCTTCGAATAATTTAACGTGAAAACTCAGAGCAACGCGAAGAGATGCTTTTAAGAGTGGGCTAATCAAAAATTGAAAAGCGATGTGTCTAAAAGAAGTTCTTGACTTTGAATGAATAAGTACGAAAGCGGAAAAGAAGGGTGGCTTGACGGTTTGGCTCAAACATTCGAGAAAAGTTGGACTGTAGAAGAAAAACGTTTGGAGATTGATATGAACGATTGTCATGCCATCTGCGGACAAGAGCGAAACGAAAAAGTGTCTTCCACGCTTGAACTAAAGTGAAACGAATAGTTATTTGCGACTTAAACGTGGCACAAAGGGACGTCCCTGTGCTCTCCAATGAAATCACTCTTACTGGTAATGGTCAAACCTTGTTATAAATAATGACGAACAGTAGAATCGAAATACATTGCTTTTGCAGCAATTCGCATGGCCATTGATTAAATAAATACTAATGCAAGCTCAGGGACTACGTATACATTATTAATGATGAAATGCAAATCCATGTTAATGACACAATCAGTGATATCATGCATGGGGAAGAAATATGAGAATGAAAGTTAATGGAATATAATGGCGCTGTTGTTGTTTGAGATCTTGAAACTGCTACGTCACTCAAAAGCATTAGGAACCAAAATAGGAACCAATACAACTCGCCATATACGACGGCTCATTGTTCCGTATGCGCGGTACACAATGGAGAGTCACGTGACTGCTACAGCCAATCCGCTTCCCTTCCATTGAAACTGCTTCTACCGAAGGCACTGTAGCCAAGAATTCTGGTAACGTCATTGGTCTTCAGCATTGTTTCTCTCTCTGCCTGTGATGTCATCGGGCATCGCATGTGGCAAGCTGTATAGTCGAACTTAGTACTGATTTGAGGCATAAGAATTTTGGAAGTAATACTGATTTTGTGCATGCATTCCAAACAAGTAAGATATCTAGTCAGGGGCTCTTTGGCATAATCTCCCTGAAATGTATTTGAAGCCCCCCCAAAAATGTATCACCTGTTGACTAAACAAAATAATACTTTTGTTAACATGAGTATAATATGAGTGCCTCCCTGGTGGACGAGCATCTAGCTACAGAAATTAAAGGTTCAAATCCTGTTTTGGACAAGGGTGTTCTTTTGCAAGTGTCCCTTCGTCAATTTCAAGTAATCATTATAAATCCTCATCGTCATGATTATCCTACGGGCCATTCCATTATATACTGACATGCCAATTTTGTGACAGAATGAATGCAATATTGTATTTTTGAAATAAAAATTGCCTGGGTGTTTTAATAAATATACCTCAAGTAGTATTAACACAATTTGACCCGGTGTGGATACATAGCGGTTCGGATCCCACTTTAAACTGTAGGTCCCGTCCCGATTAGCCTTATTGTGCATAAAGTGGACTTCAAACACCAACTCAATCAATCAACACAATTTGAACTAGCTTGTATTAGATTAGTCATGAGAGTTAATTATTATCTTCGAACTTTATGATATTTCTTGATTGATTTATTCCTTACTTCCTCGTAGTATAACCTGGACTGCATTTGAAAACTCTGGCGTCCTGACTCACAGCCAGTATAATCCTATGTTAGACTTGCGTTGAGTACTGTATGACACTCTTCCTCGGCTTGCTGAATGACACGGTCATATATTTCTTTAAAAAGGAATAATGAATATGGTTTTAAATCTTTACATGATAAGATACGAGAAATTCAAGTTTAAGATTTTATATGTTGTAAAATTACTGGCACAATAAATTGTTCACTTTTGAAAATATAAGGAAAATTACGAAAATCAAGTGTTAACGAACGATGTATTTAAACAAATTAAACAACTGAGTTTTCAAGTTCATACATAAATTCAGTACACATTCATATATATATAATGAAGCATAAATATTGCATTACGTTAACTTTTTCACATATTACACGTTTGTCTTCACATTTATTGCTTCAAGTCAATTTAATACCATGTATAATTGCTTCCGATCTTGCGTAGATTTTAACGAGAAAATCGGCACCAAAACGCTCGATTATGAACAGTAGAATCCAAGACGAATTATGTGTATTTATACGTTTAACAGATTTTCCACATTCAGAGTGCACACTTTATGTATATTAACAAACTAGGCCTTTCATTTATGTAGCTACATATATATCCACAATACTTATCTGTTGGCTCGTTATGAAGATAAGATGGCTGCCATTTTTACGTCCTATGGACCGGTCACTTTTTAATGTCCTATTCACTTTTTAGGTTCTTCACGGCCTTTCTGAAGATCGAAAAACCATTACTGCTCTTTTTGTGACATTTTTGTCACCTTTTCTGGACAAATCTTGTTGTTTTACATAAAATATTTCCAATTTAGGTCTCCGAAATATTTAGTGACTCCATTCTAGTCGTCCGTGATCTTAAAGATGAAGCAGTGTCTCCAAACTCACACTGTTACAACCTTCAGCACAGAATACAAACTTGCGAATACTTTTCAAATGACAATTATTGAATTGTACAGATATTATACATGAAAACGCATGTAAAATAAATTAGATACAATAAAATAGATATTACAATATTCTATCACATGTTTATGTATTTTCTTTTTACCTTTTTCAGTAATTTTAAGTTTTACAATTTTGGTGGGAAAAAGGTTATTTATGCACAACTTAGATTTTTCCCTTTATGTGAGTTGGCTATGTTTCCAATTTTAGGATTACTTCACATTTTTAGGATTACTCTTCAAGGCGCTCATTTTAACAAATCGTAACTTTATCGTCGAAATTCTGCCAAAACTTATCTTAAATGGTTTGTACGTGTTAGTAATACATATTAAATACATGTTTGTATCCATATAGTAATGAAAGAGCAAATAAAAGCTGTTGAAACCAAACATATTTGTGATTATGCATAAATTGGCAATTTTTCATGATAGTTCATTAACCAAGTTACATCGCTGAGACATAAAATATTTTAAATACGTGCAGTTTACATACGTACTTCAATTAAAACAAAGCCAAAGTGATGTAAATTAAATTTATACAAATATAAACTACCAAATACGAACTCAAATCGTATATTTCAAGTGATAAAATTATTTTATTTTTCACATTATGATGGTACTCATTCTGATACCGTCATACTGGCGCCCAATGGGCTTACCCACGCCAAACTATTGTTTACAATTTTATAAACTTATAACAGCATTTGAGATTAAAATATGATCTATTATATCGAAGAAACCAAGATAATTAAAAGAATAGAGTAACCATACAACACAATTCGATATCTGTTAGGAAACAATAACATACAGCAGTGTGTGAAGCTAGCGTGCATTTATGTTTCGATATGACAATGATATCATTAGAGTAAAACGTCTTAGCATGTTCTAAAGCGTACTTCTCCTTATAACATAAGTTAATACATATTAAATATGAAGCTCAAACTTCAAAGTTATGGTGAAGTTCAATAAGATATCGAATATTATATGTCAAATGACAAATAAAAGCAAAGATTAATACGTTGACACATTTGTAGCCACATGATTACTAGTAAAGTGAGCTACACAATATTATACAACAACACTTTAGTTAAATGAATACAAAACATAATATTAACATAACCTAGCGTTAATATGACAGAATACTCACAAACTTCACCATTCATAACATGGTTACTGCTCAAAATTATTTATTGTCAATCTTCACCATTCAAGACATATGGTTACTGCTCATTACATATTGACAAACACAAAAAAAACACAATATTGAAATAAACAACTTGCAAAGTTATCATATCACAAGTTTGCTTGTTTACTATGTAACATACATTTACACTAAATATTTAAATTATATTTGACTCAACACTACCAACATATGTGTTACATTTATCATATTAATTATTATGAACGAAAACATTGTTGAGAGGAAATTCACACTGCTGTGGACGTGAGAAAACTTTCAATTGAAAATTAAATCAGTATTTTGGAGCTTAATCTTATTGTATGCACTGTGATTTCAAGGAGCATGACCATTTACTAGATGTAAATGTTACTAATTTAAGCAATCAATACCCCAAAAAGCCAGGTACTATTAAGTATGCGAAACATTTCATGAAGTCAATCTTAACGTTCCAGTACTACTCATCTGCCCAGTACAAATTATGTCTTACTCACCTAACCCAACCATACAAAAAGAAATTGCTTTAGCAAAGTTTCAACTTGTGAAGAAAATGTACCATCCAATATTCTATGCTAATTAAATTTATACACTTTTCATTTTAAGTTTTTTGTCAATCTTCGCCACTTAAAACAAAATGGTTACTGCTCAATAATATTGACAAAAAATAATAATAACATTTTTCATATTCAGTTTCATGAGTGGCACTATAGGACTTACTTATTGCCTTTACGTGAACCTACCCCAAGTTTTTATGCTCTATGGCATGTCAGCATGTGCAACAAGCTCGGATCAACTCATGGATCTGTTTGCTTACCTTTTGCAACATACTGTGAGTATTTGATTCTGCTTATGAAATCAAATAACTCAAAATAATTCACATTAAAATTAGCATTTGAATACATGGTACCATTCCCTAGGTATCATAAACAAAAACTTGAGTAACTTGTACCTTAGATAAATATATATGAAATTATATGCTAAGACAGTTTAACTAACAAATATTGCTAAAGCGTGAATTTGATGCACTGAATTGTTTCACCTTTTATTAAGTATCTCAGAATCCACAAGGTAAATCCTAACAACAAAATGTATATTGTTACTATAATAGAAAATGTATTTAAAGTACGACCATTTATAGGCCAACCATAAGAAAAATGAATAACTACGAGAGTTATCTAACAAAGTATTACTTCTTGTAGAAGGTATATTACCAACTTTAGGCCAACCTCATTAACACTGAAGAACCACAAGAGTCATCAACCTTAAAATATTTTTATTTCATGCACAAGGTATACTACCACTTACGGGCCAACCTTTAAAAGCATGGAATAACTACCAGAGTTTTTAAGCACATTATAAATTCTTGTACGAGGTGTACTACCGACTTTGGCTAACCTCAATAATGGTAAGTTTGTTTCAAGAACAAACTGTACACACATCTGTAATGACAGATGAAGAAACATCATCCTTTTCTTGCATTAATGCTTCAAGTAGATTTTGCACCACATCTTTATGTGTGCTACTTGCATTTTGCAAAGTGTTCAACCAAGAAATTTTCTTGTCTGTGGAACATTTCCATAATTTTACATGTTCTATAGCAATGTTTTCCAGAAGAATCCCATCACTGCAACGTAAGGCAGATATACGAGAGTCACCAAAGTTTTTTATACATAAGTATGGACCTTCATACAGAAAACAATATTTTTTAATTGGATTATCATCCATATCTCTTTGTCTATTTCTGATAAAAACAAGATTTCCAGAAGAAATTGATATTTTATCCTGGTGTTTACTATTCAATTTGTTTAACTTATTGGATCTAGCTGCATGACTTTTAATCTGAGCCATAAGCAGTTTGTCATTCCATGACTGATGTGTACCAACATCAAATATGACATTTCCTATTTGTAGGTTAGGCTCTTTATTTAACCTTAATTCTATTGGAGCGAAACCAGTTTGTGAGGAGATAGCATTGTTTAACCAATGCAAAGCCATGGTTACTTGCTGTGGCCATTTTGCATGGTTATCTATGCACAATACTCTCATTAAACGGTTAAGTTCCGAATGATATCGTTCAACCATGTTGGATGAAGGATGGTAAGGTGGAGTAAACATAAGTTTGACACCATATTCTTTCATTTTAGTATTAAAAAGACATGAACGAAACTGTGGTCCATTATCCGAAATTATTTTCTCTGGAATACCCAGATGAACAAAATATACTTGACACAATTTATTCAGTACCGTAACAGCATTGCTGTTTGTCACTGGATATGCCACCAAATACCTGGATGCTGCATCCAATATGGTAAATAAGAATCGTTCACGTTTAGGACCCATGGTGAATGGACCTTGTAAATCAATGAACAATATTTTCCCAGGCTTGTCGGTAATGTGTACTTTGGCTAAATGTTTAGACGGATGCTTGTTCGGTTTAGTACGAATGCATAAATCACAGTCTGCTACATATTGTTGTACATCTTTCTTCATACCTTTCCATTGGAAGTATTTATATATTTGAGAAAGTGTACGACTAGCACCAAAGTGTCCCGATAAGTCATGAAATTTATTCAAAATTGAACCTACCAATGTAATTGGAACACAAATTCTAATTTTTTGCACGTTGTGAAAGTCTCTAACACACAAAATATTGTCTCTTAGAAGATAACGTTCATTCCAAGTTCTACTTCTTGGATTATCATTAAGAATTGAGGAGTGCAAAATATACTGCTTAATTTCCTTCAATTCTTCATCCTTTTCTTGGGCTATTATCAAATCTTCTATATCAATGAAAGGTTCTACTATTTCCTTAAATTGCAAAGAATTTACATGATACAAGAGGCCTTCTTGCATCGGAAATGTTCTACTTAGAACATCAGCAATTATATTTTCCGACCCTTTACAGTATTGAACCTGGAAGGAATACTGTTGTAATTGTACAAACCAACGAGTTAAACGTGCATTCCATGTGTGCGCCGTTTCTAACCAGGTAAGTGCCTTGTGGTCAGTTATGATAATAAAATGTCTGCCTTTTAACAGAGAACAGAACTTATCAATAGTAAACAATATGGCTAAAACCTCCAACTCGGTAGAAGTGTATGATTTTTCATAACTTCTGAGCAATCTACTCACGAAACCGAGAGGTCTAATAATACCATCTATCATCTGATAGCAGTATCCTGCAACACCTATTATTGATGCATCAGTTTGTACATAAAAAGTGTGTGAAAAATTAGGAAAAGATAAAAGTACTTGTTCACTAACTTTATCTTTTAGTATTTTAAAAGCTGTAGAAGCTTGGTCATTCCATTGCCATTTCTTACCAGCCTTCAATAAGTCATACATAGGTTGTGCTATGATGGCATAATTTTTTATGTATTTACTCAACCAATTAAAACAACCTAGGACTTTTTGCAGTTGCTTAACTGAATTGGGCACAGGCAAATTGACAATGGAATCTACATACTTAGGATCTTTCTTATACCCCTGCGAAGTAATAATGTGACCCAAAAATTTAATTTCTGATCTACAAAACTCACATTTTTCAAGTTTCAATGTCATGCCTGCCTGCTTCAATTTTTCAAGAACTGTTCTTACATGCATTATGTGAGATGCAAAATCTTGAGACTTTATGATAACATCATCAACATAAACTACAACGAAATCTCTACAGTCCTTAAGCACACGATTTAACGCATCGACGAATACAGCTGTACCATTCACTGAACCAAATACAACCCTTTTAAAATGATACAAGATACCTTCGAACATAAACGCAGTATACTTTCTGCTGTCAGGATGCAGGTTAATTTGCCAAAAAGCATTCAATAGATCCACCGAAGTGAAGAATTTACAATTTTGGAATTCTACCAATAAGTCTTGTATTTTTATGGGATGCACTTGAATAAGCTTAACATGTTGGTTTACTCGTTTAAGGTCTACACATAAGCGGATACCTCCCCCAGATTTAGGAACTACTAAAAGTGGAGACAGATATTCTGAATTAGACAACTCAATAACATCCCAATCAAGCATGATTTTTATTTGTTCACGTACTTGATCTCTATAAGCAAAAGGTATAGGATAATTTTTGCCTACAATAGGTAGATCTGTATCTAAAACCATTTTGTGAACATAATCGTTACACAAACCAGGCTTATTAGAAAATATTTCTTGATATTCGAGTAGTAACTCTATGAACAATGTTTTTTGTTCGTTTGTAAGTGAATCAGCCCTATTCATACAATCTTTAAACTTAATGGATTTTTCCTCAAAGCCATTATATTTATTGACATGAGAACATTCAAAATAAGACAAATTATTGCTATCTTCAACAATTGGCATGAAGCGCGCGAAAGTGCGTTCTTCATCGGAGCCACATGTTATTGTTTGATCTTTAAAATTTAATGATGCTTGAAGTGCATATAACACATCTAATCCCAAAATGATATCCACTTGTAAATTGTGAACCACCAAAAACTGAACGTAACATTGCAAATTACTTATTTGAATGATAAGTTTAACCATACCTAATACTTTGGTTTTCTTATTACCCGAAAAATCGACCAATCTCACATTGTCCGCAGGTGTGAGCCTGGGTCTACTGGCCTTAATATTAATTTCTTTCCAAATAGTATTAGAAAGCAGACTAATTTCTGCGCCAGTGTCGCAGAGAGCAGTATAAAATTTATCAAATATTAAAACTTTTAATTTTGCAGTAAGAGTGTTACTGCCGAGAGCATTAATTGGTGTTGGAATTTCTTTTGATGCATACCCATCACTGTAATGCAATTCTTCCCATTTACTTAGATTAATGTTATCAGTAGTGGGATTATTAACTTGACCTTCATCACCCACATTAAAACAAAGGTCGCTTGTTAGTTTTTCCGCAAAGACAAAACGTTATCCTCATCGGGATAACTATCAATGCTGTTTGCATCCCTAAAATGACCAACATTGACATTGTGCACGGTAGCTTGCACTTTTATATCTCTACCCACTTTATCATTAGATGTACAAGGTGTACAGCCAAAACCCATACTGTACAAAAATTGTTTAACCTTAGTCATTCCCGCATAATTCCAATGTACCATATCTACTCTACCTCTGGACGGGTGACCAAGGAATTTCTGGTACAATGAGTTATCTATGCAATCATTCTCTAAGAAGAATAAAGGCGCTATATTGTATACTTTTACTTTAAACTCGTCGTGTAATGACATCAAATATAAATTGAAATTATTCCATGTCTGCCAAAAATTTTCATGAGGAGATGACATATATTTAGGAAGAGGTGGCAAACACAGTATCGAGATCTCAGCACATTTACCTTTCAATGTAATCATGAGTTTACTGAAAGATACTTGCATTTGTTCTAGGCTACGTTTCCTAATTAAATCATTGGTGCCTATCATTATTAATATTTTGTTTGAAATTTTCGTAACACTTAACACACGTTTATGAAGATCTTCAATGGTTTGTCCCGAGACACACAAACCTATGAATCTGGAAGCAGATTCATTCATATTCCATCTATAACCTAAGATACTGTTAGAATACCTTACTAACATACTGTCACCAAGTAATTGATGATCTCCTAACTTAGGAACGAACTCACCTAAATCACAATGATGATCATTATTTATTTCACTTGAGTGTGCATTATTTTGAGCTTTGGGAAAAGGAGGATTTTCAACCACTTTGATGCTCGAGACACCTCCTGTATCAGGAGCATCTAACAGTTTTCCTGCCTCGAACCAAGATTTACCCTTCTAGAAATTTGATCATTATTTACCCATGTCCTACCATTCTCATAGGATTTACGAACAGATCCAACATCATTGTTATACCTCGAGTTTCTTAGCTCTTTTCTGTTAGACATACCTTGGTTATTGTGCTCCTTAATCATAGATACATTAGCTATTTTAGATTTATTCTTTTGGTTACCAAAAGTTTTACTAAAATCCATATACCTAATTGGATTATTTTTTAAAGACTGAAAATTTTCTATGGCCTGCAATGTTTGTCTCAGTGTATGAATATTATTCACCACCAAGTGTTCACTTATTTTGTAAGGTAACAACGAAGATAACTGAGCAATAAGATGTGCTTCGTCAGCATGTGGTTGTATAGATTTTAGTTTTTTTTTGTAATTCTTATTCGCAAACTGCAATAAGTTCTCCTTGCTGTCCTTTTCATAAGGAGAATTTAACACTTTAGTCAAATTTACAGATTTCCATCTATCGTTTTGATAATGGGATAAGAAATCTGTCTTAAACTCAGGATAAGACTTAAACTTTAATTTATTTTCAATGTACCAGGTACGCGCACAATCTGTGAGTAATTTAGGTAAATAAGTCAAATATTCACTTTCATGAATATTGTAAATTTCCAGGTTTTCCTCTACCTTTTCTATAAATTCGGATGGTATTATATCAGAAGAAACACAATCAAAATGAGGAAAATGCCTCAAATCTTGTGGTTTGATTTTTGGCTTATACCTAACCTTGAATGTATCTCTCGACGGATCAACTTCCGAATGTTTAACGTTTGAAACACTTGTCGGAGGAGTCAACTTAGATGTATTACTTACATGCCGTCCAACTCTACTAGTTGACTTGTCATGCTTTAACTTATTTCGTTTATTAGCTAGTCTAGTATTACAATAAGGACCATCATCTACGCATGTACTATCATGAACTGAGTTGACATCACAATCAGTTTCCGAATCAGAAATTCCACCCGAAAGGTGTCTACTTTTACCGTAGTCATGCGGAATGTAACCAACACTAGGTCGACTTACCCCTTCATGGCTTTCATGATTTAGATCAACCTGTCTAGAATCAAGCTCATGAAAAACACCCTGCTTTGAATTCACATTTCCATTCTTTGATGTCATATTTGTTCTGACCGTAACAGGAGTCAGTACATTATTGACCATGGTTGCTAAACTAGACTCGATCAGTGACATAGCCTTTCTAATGTTAACATTTGAAGGGCCAGGGGGAAAAACGATGAATGTTCATTCGAGACAATTTGCCAGGAAATGAAAAACAAAGTATTTCTTTTCATAAGAACGTTAATATATGCCAAAATAATAATGCGTTTTTCAGGCACTTCTCATCGTTTCCCAACCAAGGCCGTTCTCATTCTTATAGTACAGCTTCTGAACTATCAGATGGCGTTGCGATCTCAAAATGGGCGAAAAATCGACATTCATCGTTTTTCCCCCTGGGTCTTCATTTAAATAAGAAACTGCACCATCAGTCAACATGTCACTATTTGGAGCAATCTTAACATATTGTACATTACTACCATCTTCACTACGATTATTAACATTAGGTGGAAGTTTGGATGACTGAATGACGTGACTTACGACATCGGATTCGTAATCAACATCACTCTTATCAAGCTGATCACCCCTAGCTGTCATGTTTACAAATGGTCTATTCAACTGTAATTGATCTAATGCAGTATGTACCTGTCCTATATCCTTCCTAACAGTACATAAAGACAGATCATTCTCCTCACAAGCCTTGAAACATTTCTCTAGCTTCATGTCAAATTGCCTTGACAGGTCGTCTAAAGCACTCTCGATTTTGCTATCGACATCATCTGCTAACGATACCAATTCTACATTCACTTTCTTGTCTAGAGCATGCAAATCTTTCACTACTTTCTCATACCTAAGCATACATTCATTTCTAAATTGACCTATATCAATTTTGAGATCTTTAAACTCATTAGTATGAGCCTTACTTGCTTCGGTTAGTGCATGAAAAGCTGTGTCTATTTTGGTATTATGTTCTGCTTGCACCTGCAAAGCAGTCTTAACATCACTATTATATTCTGCTTGCACTTGCAAAGCAGTGTCTAGTTTACTACTATGTACCTGCAAAGCAGTGTCTAGTTTACTACTTTGTGCATTAATTAACCCTACAATATCCGCCAGTGTGAAATTTCCTTCAACAACTTGTGTCATTGTTAAGATATGAAAACAGACTTGGTAATTATTTATACAGATATAGAATTTGAACAATTTACATATTCGAGTTTTACTATTCGTATAATAGGTACACTACAATTTCAACATCATCATCTTATAAATGGAAAATGAGTCGATATAATTTAATATTATTGAGACAAGATGAGTCTCATCAATCTTATATATAAATGAGACAAATTGAGTTACATGAATCTTGATGTGATCGACCTTTTATGAGACTTTTAAAAAGCACAAAAATGAGTCTCAGTAATCTTATATATATGACACTCTTCCTCGGCTTGCTGAATGACACGGTCATATATTTCTTTAAAAAGGAATAATGAATATGGTTTTAAATCTTTACATGATAAGATACGAGAAATTCAAGTTTAAGATTTTATATGTTGTAAAATTACTGGCACAATAAATTGTTCACTTTTGAAAATATAAGGAAAATTACGAAAATCAAGTGTTAACGAACGATGTATTTAAACAAATTAAACAACTGAGTTTTCAAGTTCATACATAAATTCAGTACACATTCATATATATATAATGAAGCATAAATATTGCATTACGTTAACTTTTTCACATATTACACGTTTGTCTTCACATTTATTGCTTCAAGTCAATTTAATACCATGTATAATTGCTTCCGATCTTGCGTAGATTTTAACGAGAAAATCGGCACCAAAACGCTCGATTATGAACAGTAGAATCCAAGACGAATTATGTGTATTTATACGTTTAACAGATTTTCCACATTCAGAGTGCACACTTTATGTATATTAACAAACTAGGCCTTTCATTTATGTAGCTACATATATATCCACAATACTTATCTGTTGGCTCGTTATGAAGATAAGATGGCTGCCATTTTTACGTCCTATGGACCGGTCACTTTTTAATGTCCTATTCACTTTTTAGGTTCTTCACGGCCTTTCTGAAGATCGAAAAACCATTACTGCTCTTTTTGTGACATTTTTGTCACCTTTTCTGGACAAATCTTGTTGTTTTACATAAAATATTTCCAATTTAGGTCTCCGAAATATTTAGTGACTCCATTCTAGTCGTCCGTGATCTTAAAGATGAAGCAGTGTCTCCAAACTCACACTGTTACAACCTTCAGCACAGAATACAAACTTGCGAATACTTTTCAAATGACAATTATTGAATTGTACAGATATTATACATGAAAACGCATGTAAAATAAATTAGATACAATAAAATAGATATTACAATATTCTATCACATGTTTATGTATTTTCTTTTTACCTTTTTCAGTAATTTTAAGTTTTACAATTTTGGTGGGAAAAAGGTTATTTATGCACAACTTAGATTTTTCCCTTTATGTGAGTTGGCTATGTTTCCAATTTTAGGATTACTTCACATTTTTAGGATTACTCTTCAAGGCGCTCATTTTAACAAATCGTAACTTTATCGTCGAAATTCTGCCAAAACTTATCTTAAATGGTTTGTACGTGTTAGTAATACATATTAAATACATGTTTGTATCCATATAGTAATGAAAGAGCAAATAAAAGCTGTTGAAACCAAACATATTTGTGATTATGCATAAATTGGCAATTTTTCATGATAGTTCATTAACCAAGTTACATCGCTGAGACATAAAATATTTTAAATACGTGCAGTTTACATACGTACTTCAATTAAAACAAAGCCAAAGTGATGTAAATTAAATTTATACAAATATAAACTACCAAATACGAACTCAAATCGTATATTTCAAGTGATAAAATTATTTTATTTTTCACATTATGATGGTACTCATTCTGATACCGTCATACTGGCGCCCAATGGGCTTACCCACGCCAAACTATTGTTTACAATTTTATAAACTTATAACAGCATTTGAGATTAAAATATGATCTATTATATCGAAGAAACCAAGATAATTAAAAGAATAGAGTAACCATACAACACAATTCGATATCTGTTAGGAAACAATAACATACAGCAGTGTGTGAAGCTAGCGTGCATTTATGTTTCGATATGACAATGATATCATTAGAGTAAAACGTCTTAGCATGTTCTAAAGCGTACTTCTCCTTATAACATAAGTTAATACATATTAAATATGAAGCTCAAACTTCAAAGTTATGGTGAAGTTCAATAAGATATCGAATATTATATGTCAAATGACAAATAAAAGCAAAGATTAATACGTTGACACATTTGTAGCCACATGATTACTAGTAAAGTGAGCTACACAATATTATACAACAACACTTTAGTTAAACACTTCATTTAGATAAATTAAACTGTAATATTGCATGCATTTCCTGGCAATAAGATAAAAACTGCTTACGCTGAACTGAAATCGCTAAGTATATAAATTCTCCTTGGAGGAGAGAGCTCGTCATAGGACTTCGTAGGATTTAGTAGCTACGTAAGTAGGCAACACTGGCTGCAGCCGTCCACGTGGTGATGAAACACCTGGAGCGACACGCTGCCGGAGGGCTGTTTCCTTCCAGCAGGTTTTGCAGGCGCCCGGGTCTTGTTGAATGCCCAGTTACCTTGTAAGCGCAGAGCGCCTTGAAGACCAATAACCCGGGTAAAGACGCAAGTCGACTTGTTGCCGTGGGCAGGCGAGCAGGTATACCTGTCCTCGCGGGCAAGCGGGCAGTGGGTAGGTTAAAGGCAGACTATGCAGGCCTCTATTCGTCAAAGCAATTTTCCATTCTCACAAAGCCGAGTAATTAATTCTCTTCTTTGTGTAAGAAGTTCTTTGTAGAATATACATCCATCATGGCATCTCAAAAGCGAGAAATTAATTGCAAACTTTTCAATCGAATACATGTGTTCACGGTGTACTTTTCCATATCTTTCTAAGCGAAATTCTTTCCAAATATAAATGGATGTAGTCGTCCAAATTTCTTCGAATAATTTAACGTGAAAACTCAGAGCAACGCGAAGAGATGCTTTTAAGAGTGGGCTAATCAAAAATTGAAAAGCGATGTGTCTAAAAGAAGTTCTTGACTTTGAATGAATAAGTACGAAAGCGGAAAAGAAGGGTGGCTTGACGGTTTGGCTCAAACATTCGAGAAAAGTTGGACTGTAGAAGAAAAACGTTTGGAGATTGATATGAACGATTGTCATGCCATCTGCGGACAAGAGCGAAACGAAAAAGTGTCTTCCACGCTTGAACTAAAGTGAAACGAATAGTTATTTGCGACTTAAACGTGGCACAAAGGGACGTCCCTGTGCTCTCCAATGAAATCACTCTTACTGGTAATGGTCAAACCTTGTTATAAATAATGACGAACAGTAGAATCGAAATACATTGCTTTTGCAGCAATTCGCATGGCCATTGATTAAATAAATACTAATGCAAGCTCAGGGACTACGTATACATTATTAATGATGAAATGCAAATCCATGTTAATGACACAATCAGTGATATCATGCATGGGGAAGAAATATGAGAATGAAAGTTAATGGAATATAATGGCGCTGTTGTTGTTTGAGATCTTGAAACTGCTACGTCACTCAAAAGCATTAGGAACCAAAATAGGAACCAATACAACTCGCCATATACGACGGCTCATTGTTCCGTATGCGCGGTACACAATGGAGAGTCACGTGACTGCTACAGCCAATCCGCTTCCCTTCCATTGAAACTGCTTCTACCGAAGGCACTGTAGCCAAGAATTCTGGTAACGTCATTGGTCTTCAGCATTGTTTCTCTCTCTGCCTGTGATGTCATCGGGCATCGCATGTGGCAAGCTGTATAGTCGAACTTAGTACTGATTTGAGGCATAAGAATTTTGGAAGTAATACTGATTTTGTGCATGCATTCCAAACAAGTAAGATATCTAGTCAGGGGCTCTTTGGCATAATCTCCCTGAAATGTATTTGAAGCCCCCCCAAAAATGTATCACCTGTTGACTAAACAAAATAATACTTTTGTTAACATGAGTATAATATGAGTGCCTCCCTGGTGGACGAGCATCTAGCTACAGAAATTAAAGGTTCAAATCCTGTTTTGGACAAGGGTGTTCTTTTGCAAGTGTCCCTTCGTCAATTTCAAGTAATCATTATAAATCCTCATCGTCATGATTATCCTACGGGCCATTCCATTATATACTGACATGCCAATTTTGTGACAGAATGAATGCAATATTGTATTTTTGAAATAAAAATTGCCTGGGTGTTTTAATAAATATACCTCAAGTAGTATTAACACAATTTGACCCGGTGTGGATACATAGCGGTTCGGATCCCACTTTAAACTGTAGGTCCCGTCCCGATTAGCCTTATTGTGCATAAAGTGGACTTCAAACACCAACTCAATCAATCAACACAATTTGAACTAGCTTGTATTAGATTAGTCATGAGAGTTAATTATTATCTTCGAACTTTATGATATTTCTTGATTGATTTATTCCTTACTTCCTCGTAGTATAACCTGGACTGCATTTGAAAACTCTGGCGTCCTGACTCACAGCCAGTATAATCCTATGTTAGACTTGCGTTGAGTACTGTATGACACTCTTCCTCGGCTTGCTGAATGACACGGTCATATATTTCTTTAAAAAGGAATAATGAATATGGTTTTAAATCTTTACATGATAAGATACGAGAAATTCAAGTTTAAGATTTTATATGTTGTAAAATTACTGGCACAATAAATTGTTCACTTTTGAAAATATAAGGAAAATTACGAAAATCAAGTGTTAACGAACGATGTATTTAAACAAATTAAACAACTGAGTTTTCAAGTTCATACATAAATTCAGTACACATTCATATATATATAATGAAGCATAAATATTGCATTACGTTAACTTTTTCACATATTACACGTTTGTCTTCACATTTATTGCTTCAAGTCAATTTAATACCATGTATAATTGCTTCCGATCTTGCGTAGATTTTAACGAGAAAATCGGCACCAAAACGCTCGATTATGAACAGTAGAATCCAAGACGAATTATGTGTATTTATACGTTTAACAGATTTTCCACATTCAGAGTGCACACTTTATGTATATTAACAAACTAGGCCTTTCATTTATGTAGCTACATATATATCCACAATACTTATCTGTTGGCTCGTTATGAAGATAAGATGGCTGCCATTTTTACGTCCTATGGACCGGTCACTTTTTAATGTCCTATTCACTTTTTAGGTTCTTCACGGCCTTTCTGAAGATCGAAAAACCATTACTGCTCTTTTTGTGACATTTTTGTCACCTTTTCTGGACAAATCTTGTTGTTTTACATAAAATATTTCCAATTTAGGTCTCCGAAATATTTAGTGACTCCATTCTAGTCGTCCGTGATCTTAAAGATGAAGCAGTGTCTCCAAACTCACACTGTTACAACCTTCAGCACAGAATACAAACTTGCGAATACTTTTCAAATGACAATTATTGAATTGTACAGATATTATACATGAAAACGCATGTAAAATAAATTAGATACAATAAAATAGATATTACAATATTCTATCACATGTTTATGTATTTTCTTTTTACCTTTTTCAGTAATTTTAAGTTTTACAATTTTGGTGGGAAAAAGGTTATTTATGCACAACTTAGATTTTTCCCTTTATGTGAGTTGGCTATGTTTCCAATTTTAGGATTACTTCACATTTTTAGGATTACTCTTCAAGGCGCTCATTTTAACAAATCGTAACTTTATCGTCGAAATTCTGCCAAAACTTATCTTAAATGGTTTGTACGTGTTAGTAATACATATTAAATACATGTTTGTATCCATATAGTAATGAAAGAGCAAATAAAAGCTGTTGAAACCAAACATATTTGTGATTATGCATAAATTGGCAATTTTTCATGATAGTTCATTAACCAAGTTACATCGCTGAGACATAAAATATTTTAAATACGTGCAGTTTACATACGTACTTCAATTAAAACAAAGCCAAAGTGATGTAAATTAAATTTATACAAATATAAACTACCAAATACGAACTTAAATCGTATATTTCAAGTGATAAAATTATTTTATTTTTCACATTATGATGGTACTCATTCTGATACCGTCATAACTGTTCATATGTGATTGTCATCTTCTTCTTCGTAATTAGCCAAAAGTGGCAGTGAAGCAATATATCCATCGATTTACTTATTTAATGTTGTTTTATCTGTAATTTTTGTGCGTCCCTTTCTATTTTACTGCATATTTATCCGCTTTCTCGCAACATATTTATTTGACTGTACGTTCTGTCTTTCAGATGGTTACTGTCCTACTGTATTCGACGGATGGTCCTGTATCAATCGGACACCTTCAGGGGCGATAGCCAATGTATCCTGCCCGTTCTTCATTGTTGGATTTGACCCGAAGAGTGAGTATTAAGTTTAAAATCATCTCCGCTTCAAATACGTGTTCAAATCATGAAATCTTGATCCATGTATATCTGGCGCCAAAGACACATGACATAAGTGCAATGCGAATCCTTAATAGAGTATTATAACGGTAGAATAAGTGTTGGAATTACCGGCTCGCGTTAATTGGTAAATGTTTAGTTTCGTCACCGAAGTTTGAGGGTTCAAATCCCAGCCTGGTCATAAATATTCTCAGCACTGTTTCTTTTTACCCTTTTCGTGCATAGGCAATATACAGTAAGTTTTTACTTTTTGTTTTTACTCATACAATATACACTACGAAAAATCCAAGAAAATAGAGTTTTAAGAAAATAGAGTTTTTTAAGCCTAGAAGCGCTTCACCTCTTCACACGGAACGAATACAATCAATCAAGCCTATAATACAGAAGCGAAAAATCATTTTCGTGCAAAATAAATAATGACAAAGCATACATTATTATTCTGTGTATTGAGTCTTGTCCTTTACTGTAATGGATTCCGTTCCTTCTCTTGTACTTCACTGTACACCTTCCCGATGGTGTAGAGGTAAGATCATAATCAAGAAATACAGGGTTCGATAACGGGTGGAGGCATATAGTGCTTTGGATCCCACTTTAAACTGTAGGTCTAGTCCCAAGTAACCTTTCTGTGCATAAAGTGGACTAAAAGAAAACATATGTAAGGCTACTGAATTTAGCCTGAATAGCCCTTTCTTTCAAATCCCTTATTTTTTGCTTCAATAGATTACAATGAAAAAGGTAAAGTGCTCCCCTGTGCATAGCACCACGCCATGAAGGCGTATAGGGGGTGTGGGGGTAACGCCCCACACTTTCTTGATCCGGTCGTGAGTGGGGGTGATGTGATCAGCATTACGCCCCTGACCGCCTTTACCCCCCAGGGTTTCCCCCAGGTACCCATGTTATTCGACGCTGGGTGGGCGCCGGGGCCGCTTCCATCGTTAGAAAAGTTCCCGGATTTGAACCGGCCGGGGATCGAACCCAGGACCTTTAGCATGGTAGTCAGACGCGTTACCGACTGAGCCACCGCGGCCTCAAGAGAAGGAATAGACTAGATTAGAATAAAGGACAAGGGAATGAAGGGATGAAGAACAAGAGAAGAAATGAAATGGATTAAAAGTAAGGACAAGAGAAGAAATTGGGTAACACTGAAGAAGAAAGGAAGGAATGAAATATATTAAAAGATGGAACGGAATAGATTACAATGAAGGGCAAGAGAAGGAATGGATGAAGAACAACAGAAGGGATTACAATGAATAACAAGAGAAGGAACGGAATAGATGACGATGAAGGGAAATAGAAGGGAAGGAATAGAAGCTGTGACGTCATTATAGGCTTATTCCCCTCACTGATTCTCCATATTCGTCGTTTTAATGAGTTTAAAAAAAGTATTGATTTCTCGTTCTGAAAAATCTTAGTCCTATGTTTCGATTACCGTAAATTTCTGCAATGTTTCGGTTTCCTCAACATTTCGTTATGAGTTCTAAAAAACTACTAACTAGGAAATGATATAACTAATCATTATTATGATAAAAGTGTTATCATATTATATGTGGCCGTTTCTATGGGTACTTGCACCATTTGTAGTCTTGGTCTGTGACCTCAAAACAAATATAGAGAGAAGTTATTGTGTTAATTCGAGGTTCATTACTTAACGGCATTAAAAAGTAATGCAACACCGGCAAAAATGTTTGTTAAACGCTGAAAATAAAGATCGACTTTAATAACCAGGGTAATTAAGGACGGCGCTAATCAGTATAATTGTCGTAGTAATTAATGTGGTTCTGGAAGTGTGTTCAGAGCGCAGGGAAAACTCTTGGGCCGGTTGGGGCCATTTGTTCATATTCAGCCTCTCGCCAACGTTAGAGCCAACAAGGAACTATTCGTTGTTAACCTGGCGCTCGAATTGTCCGACTTCAACCCAAAGCATTCCAAGTTGGTAATGAACCTGCACAGTGCGGAAGGTGGTGTCAGACTTTAGCAGGTTGTGTGTGTATGTGTAGGTATGTGTGCGTGCATGCATGGGCGTCACCAGAAATTTTGAAGCGAGGATCATTCCATTGCTAAAACTTGATTAGTAGAAATAACAACTATTATTATTATTATTATTACCACGGTTATAATTGTCATTTTACGATGATAATAATAATAAATCAATAAAAGCCAATTCTATTATTATGGAGAATTTGCTACTCAATGCACCAGATGAATGAACATCAAGCACAACTGTTTTCCATTATTATTATTATTATTATGGTAAATGTTTACTATCCTTCGGACACCTATAACTTCTGAGTTTCGTCAATTTTTGACATTTGTACTTACCTATCTGCTTCGCGGATCATTTTTTAACGCGTATTCCCGTTTTTTTTATCATTTTTTTTTTTAAAAAAAAAGTGTTTTTGTAACTGAAGAACGTACGTTTCCGCAAATGGTTTGTGGGGCTATGTGTCAATGGTTCGTGGGGCTATGCGAGAATGGTGTGTGGGGCTACGCATATTTTTTTCTAAACCAATTTTTAACTATTGTAACCTATTGTGACCCTACCTAACCTAACCTTACCGGAAATGGTTCGTGGGGCCATGCGTCAATGGTTGAATTTCCGCTATGAAACATTCCCACATCACACAAAACACCTTCCAGATGTTAGACAATACTACAGGAACTTATTACGGTAAGTAGTTTCTTCTGTACAAATGAAGAAATCTGTCCGAAGGATAGTAAACTAGTACCTTTATTATTATTATCATATCAAAAAATTGAAAGTATTTTAACAAATAATGATGTCGCTCATCTTCAAGCTGATTTCGATAGATTGACATATTGGTGCAAGATTAATGAAATGGAAATTAACTTGAAAAAGTGTAAAGTTTTAAGATGTACTAAGAAAGTTCATTATATAGTCTCCAACTATTAGGCTTATATTTATCAAAATAAAATCCCAGTGTGCGACAGTCATAAGGACTTAGAAATATTAATAGACTCTCATATTTGATGAGCACATTTCAGAAATTTGAAAAACCGCAAAGAAGATGCTTGGTTATATACTTTTCAGTTCAAAAACTTTTTATCAGGTTATTATGACCAAAGTTAAAAAAAAATATACTATGACCAACATTACTCTGAATGGTTAACACAGTTGAATATGTTTACCTTAGAGTAAAAATGAAAGAATACATTTTGTAGAGATCTTAAGTTTCCAAGTTGACAGTACACAGTTAATTGCACAATGTTATATAACAATGAAGAATTATTAGTATCAGAAATATAATAGATCTCGTTGAAAACTGTAACTTGAAGTGTAAATATGCTAACTTGTTATGTTATGTTATTCTACAGCTTACGTATTTTATTCGTGTAACTTTGTACTTTTTTATTTGACTTGGTGCTGTATTAGGTTTTGTCCTGTGCTCAACACTTAAAATAAACGATTATCATTATTTTAATTTCATAAAGCTGTGTACTGAAGTTCTTAGTTATTATATTTTATTTAAATTTTATAAACCTCGTTCAAAAAAAAGGTTTTAAAACTTAAGGGGGGGGATTTTACTAATGAAGCTTATGTTTTGTACCCTCTCACATAAGACTATATTTTTTTGGAAGCTTAGGAATTATTTGTATTAAATGGTAGAATATGAAAATTTAACCTGTTTCCTGTATTTGATACTAATTTTTTTTCATCTAATACATCTTTTACTTTGGTTATTCTGTTCGATTATTAATTGAAAAGGGTATACGTATTTCTGTTATTAACAATAAAAGTAACAGTCTTTCTGATTTTTGTAACTTGAAATAAATTAATCCCGCGACGCCCATGTGTGTGTGTGCGTGTAAGAGTTGGTGTGTAGGGGTGGGGGTGCCCTCTGCAACTGACTAGAAACGGAGAGAAATTTCCATACTTTTCTTTTCCGATTTTGAAGCCACTTCATGTCCAAATTGGACAGAAAACTCTGAAAGCAGTGAATATGCTGAAGAAGGTAATTGAGGGGAAAGAGAATTGCGAATCGACAAAGAATTGGGCCACAGAGAAACATGCTCAACTGAAGAACTCAAGATTTAGTTGACTCAAGATTCCTTCTCTTGTCGTCCTTTGCGTCCAAAACTTTCCAGAGAAAGAACCCGATATAGAAGAAGATGTCAATTTCCTTTGGACTCCATTTTTTCCGTTTTCTCAATTTTCCCAATGGTATCAACCTCTTATTTCGGCTGGCATTTCCTTTGCATTTGTCATTGATTTTTTGGAGAAGCATCTCAGAGTTTCTCCTTCCACCTGGTAGATGTCGTTGATCTTGAAAGCAACTGAGCACCACCATCAAAATAACTATTATCCAGCATGATTGATCCAGACCGGAGGACCACTTCCCTAGACTCCTCGGTCACTAGATATAAACCACCTTACTTTTTGTCTCTAAAGTGAATGAATGATACATTTGACTGCCACGCCGGGGACTCTTTTTTCCATTCCATTTGTTGATGATGAATATGTATAAGCAGCTCTAAGACCCACCCAGCCTCTCATCAACGGATAACTGGTGGATCAGAGTTTGGTACCTCTCATATCAACTTCACTATGGAAGAGGTGGGGAATGTGAGGCAGCGTACATCCCTCTGTAGTTCTGTAGCACAACGCAATGCCCAGAGGGGAACCTTCATTTGCATGTGAAAGATGCAAACATATAAAATTAACATTCAGATCGGAATCTAAAATTGCATGATTGCAAGAAGATTTGGGAAAAAGCTGCGGACTTGAGTTTAACCCTTAACTTTGCCAACACCCTAATCAATCCATTTATATTCTGTGAGCATATTTCAATACCTTTCGGCGAAAACTTTAAAGAGAGGTGCAATATTAGATGTCCTTGATATTCATACGTAGATTCCAGTGCCTCACATTATCATGCCAGTCAAGAACGTTCTCTCCAAGGAAAAAGAACCGGTTTGCTGCCTTTTGGGGGGCGTGCTGGTCCCAAATCAAAAAACTAGGTTTATTTTCCACATAAATCCATCCTGGACGTGCAGTTTTGATCTACGTGATTCCAGATGATGGAAGACTCCAGAGACCTGGAGGAAATCAGTTTCCGAAGCTTCCAGAGGTCGCTTTGTTATCAGCACGGGCTGGGAGGAGGAGGGAGGAAAACTTCGAACAAACAACAACGTTTGCCTTCGTGACGTGGTCGTCATTCAAGAAGTTTGCCTCTTGAAGCGCCGCTAAAATGCGTCAAGTTGGATGATCAGATGTTGTCCGGACGATCGCTTTTTGTTGTAAGTGGGAGAGAAGTTGTCCTAAGCACTCCTTAATCAGTTGATGCTGGACGGAGTTTCGATCAACGGGTTTGGAAATAGATTGGCAGTAGTTTCTAGGGACATGCTCGTAATGTTTTTCCCAAAAACTTGTTCGTTGTTGCCAGTGTGGTATTTGAAGGGGTGAATAGGGGGCAATTCCCACCCTCTGGTTTCCAATTGTAAACATTACGAGTTCCCCCCCCCCCACTCCCGCTATTTTCTTTTCAAATACCGCACCGCAATGATCGTTACTGTCAAGTTAACTGCAAAGAGGAATTTGCGGAAAGGGACGAGGAATATGTACCATGTTAAGGCGGACATACACGTCGAGGTCATTAAATTTTTTCACGCAACGTAGAAATCCGATAGTGACCTGCGGGTGGTACGCACCGTAATTTTCGTACGCACCACTGTAATTTTCATACGGCCTTAACTTAGGAGGCCTTAACTTTACTGCGTATACGCATGCGTAAAGGCGGCTGGAGATAAAATGGCAGGTTGGGACTGGAAGAAACCAGCAGAGATAATTGCCCTGCTATTGTGAACAACGATAATCCGTGAGGTTCCACCGTTGAAAGATAGGTCCCTGGAGACCCCCTTTGTAGAAAGCAGGTTACGGGACTACCTGAGCTCGTGCTTGGAAGAACTGGGTTTCGAGGGAAGGGTGTACGGATATCTACGGGGTGTCGCAGTGTATGTCTCGGCAATCTGGCGTAACGTACTTGCGTAAATAAGCAGCGGATTTACGTCGCGTATTTGCACGTTAGTATTTGGGCCGCTTTAGAGTTAATAATACAAGGGTGGTTTGAAAAGTTCTCAGCCTAACAATGAAACAACAAATTTATAATTTCAGAATTATTATGATTTTCCAGCAGAGTGTTACATTGTTGGATCTGAGCCTCACCGATGGCGCAGTGGTAGCGTCGTCGCCTTGAAATCAAGGGGTCTCGGGTTCGATACCCGGTGGAGGCACATAGTGGTACGGATCCCACTTTAAACTGTAGGTCCAGTCCCGATTTGCCTTACTGTGCATAAATTGTTGGATCTCAAAGAACTTGTATTACAGTTTTTATCTTGGCTGAACTTATGTAAAATCTTAACAACTTTATGCATAATTGTTAAATAAATTATTAAAGTTCAAATCAACAACCCTGAGACCTTCTGTAAACAAATCCACGTGCATGCAGAAAGCATTGCAAACTCATAGAAGTAAAATAATCCACACGAAAATCCAGCGTTGCTACAGTATTCATTACGTAAGGTAAAACAACGACTAATTTGTAGTATGGGATACGCTGTCGCAAATGATGTGTCACTTAAAACCCGATGCTCTTTCTTCTGTACTTATTGCTTCACCTTTATGGTTAACTCTGTGCACCAGTAATCATTTCCCATAAATTTGGCTTCTTTCTTGCATGCGAATTGAATATATTTTACTTGCATTTTTTTAGACAAAATGATATAACATGGTAATGTATATTCCTAAGGTTTGATACAGATAGCAGTGTATTTGAAATTTTTTTGTGGACTTTATGTAAATTGTATCTTATGTAAATAAAATATATAATGGGCAAAAACAGCCATATGCAATAGTAGGTGGAACCCAACGTTCTGGAGCGGTCTTTTGACCTACTTTTCGCCTTACGATATTTTACTATAAGGCTGTCTCCCCTTACGATATTTTTCTGTAAGGCTAGACCGGTCCTTTGACCTACTTTTCGCCTTACGACATTTTACTATAAGGCTGTCTCCCCTTACGATATTTTTCTGTAAGCTCAGTTCTAGAGCGGTTCTTTGACCTACTTTTCGTGTAGACCCAAATGGAGAATTCAACGCCCGAAAATGGAGCTCGGTGGAGCTCGCCTTAATGGTTTGCTCTTGTAAGGCATGAGCTCCATTTTCTCGCAGTGTTACCAACTCCTCACTCGAAAAAATCACCAGGGTTTTTGTGTTTGGGTATAACCTAACCTAAAGCAAGGAGGTGGCAACCTTGCTTGAGGTATTTTCTCGCAGTGTTGCCAACTCCTCACTCGAAAAAAATCACCAAGGTTTTTTTTCTTGGTCTAACGTAACCTAAAGCAAGGAGGTGGCAATTTTGCTTGAGGCTTGCCTTACAGTGCATAAAGCAAGGTTGCCAACCCACTGGTACTTTTGCCATAGCCTTTTACAAGAAAAAAAAAAGAGAAAGGGAAGAGTTAAACAACCGACAGCTTACCCACAGCCTTTTTTGCTCTAACCTAACCTAAAGCAAGGAGCTGGCAACTTTGCTTGTGCAATCAACCCGGTCGACCGCCCTCAAGTGGAGATAAGCGTTGCCAACTCCTCACTCGAAAAAAAAAATCACCAAGGTTTTTTTGGTCTAACCTAACCTAAAGCAAGGAGGTGGCAATTTTGCTTGTGCAATCAACCCGGTTGACCGCCCTCAAGTAAAGATCAGCGTTGCCAACCTACATATACTAAACAAGGAGAGCCGGCACTGCCGTAAAAGAGAGAGAGAGATGGGTGGATGGTAATATAGTATGTGTGTGCGTGTGTGCGTATAATATGTAGCATTATTAACTAGAGTGTGTTGGCAATTTACTTACAACTAAAAAAAAATAGAGATGCCAACGTTGGTGTAAGATGAAGAGAGAGAGAGAGAGAGATTTATGGCTGGCAACAGTAACGAGCGAATGCGCCATATCGTAATTTTCCAACTCCGTATATCGTGATTTTTGTAAACCTCTCTCTCGGGGGAAACACGATGTGTTATACACACGCGCGCGCGCGCCTGTATTGTGACGCAAACAAACAAACAAAATAATAAATGTTGTCTTTTAGGATACCTGGCCCCCTATAACCTCGCGAGGGTGCGTGGTGCCCAACGCAGTTCTAATGGCCGCGGCTAACAAAGCCATGCCTTTGTAGAGTTTCATGGGTTCTTTTTTAACCCCCCCATAACTCCCTACAGAGGACCTCTGTGTGTAATGTGTGTGTTTTATGATTGAAGAGAAGAAAAAATTTTGGTTAAGAATAGAAAGTGTAAGAAGTAAAAAAGTTTCCGTAGGGTGCTGCATCTGAAAGAAAAAAAAATATCCTCAAAATAGTGTACATAATATGATAGAAAAATATAAAAAAAATGTGAATGCAAAAATTAGTGTGAATGATTGTTTTTTTTTAAAAAAAACGATAGAAAAATATAAAAAAAAGTGTGAATGATTATTTTTCTTTAAAAAAAATGATAGAAAAATATAAAAAAAAAGTGTGAATGCAAAAATTAGTCTGAATGATTGTTTTTTTTTAAAAAAAGTGGTGCAAGAAATAATACGTACTTTTTTTATGCAGAAGTCTAATGGTGCGAGCAGGTTTCTTCCTCGTCATGGCACCCCCATTCTCGGGTGTGGATGTTGCAGTCGAGTAGCCTCAATTTGGTGTCGTGGGGATCAAGCGCCACTTTGTTGATCGTGGATGTACGCAACTGGTCGATGGTGCTCGTGATCCGATGTTCGGTCATGCGTTTGATTTTTTTGTCGAACAAGCACGACTTGTAATCTTCTACGGTTAGTTTGTTTGTGCTCGAACGCCCCACCCCTTTTGCTTTTTTTATTTCGGTCTCGTCCTGGATTTTCACGGCATACATTTTCGCTCGAAGACCCGCAAACTCTGTGATGATGCGGCCGTTGACTTCATCCTTCATCTTCCCGATCGTCATTTTCTGGCTGTCGTCGAAGAGCGCGTGATTTTTTGGATAGTTCGAGAAGTCGAAATGGTGGCTCATGCTTTTTAGATCTTCGTATAGATCATCGGTGTGGATGTTGTACACGAAGCTGTCCGTGTCGGTGTACGCCACCTCGATCGCCTTTCCATAGCGTGGTTTCATGATGTCGTAGTGAAACTTGTACATGGCCAGCTTCAACAACTCGAGGATGGCGACTCCCACGGCGATTGGTTTGTCGAATGTTATGTGGCGGAGAGCACGTTCGATCAATACCAACGTGTCGCTCAGTATCGTGAAGTTCTTGTACGTGGGCTGAGCGACGAGCTTGTTTATTTTCTTCGGGTCGGAGACCAAGTTGATATTTCTTCTTTTCCTCGCATCTTCCATGCTCTTGCCGTAGATGCTGTTATTCATCAACTTGTATAGGTCTTTGTCTGCGGAAGAAGAAGCTGATGCTCGACGTTGAGTGTTGCCGTCGATATAGGGTGCTAGCCACCTGGTCTGTCTAAACTTCAATCCCGAGTGCACGCGCTTCAAAACCAATCCATGCTGGAGGTAGAATTGTAGGAGGCGATAATGCACCACGTAATTCTCTTTGCTCTTGAAGGTGAGCATCAGCTTCTTCTCCGGAGTCGATTCCATCACAGGTGCCATCGCAAATCCATGGTGTTCTCGATGAAGCGATGCAGGATATTCCAAATCTACTTTCAGGAAACATCCATTTTTATGATCTTCGCTCCATTCCAAACAATCTTGAAGTTCCTGCTCGCTCATCCATTCGTATTCTCCGATAGGCAGAGTCTCGGACATGGCATAACCATACAGATTGTTCATGTCCCAGTATGCCAAGAAGTTTGTCGGTTTCCCTGCATCGAAATCGGCAACATATGGATTGTTGGCCTTGACGTATCGAAGGGGACACTGGACGATTCCACCACGTTTTGCCTCTTCGACAAACAAAAGTTGATTGACGTTTTTGATGAGTTCTATCTTCACCTTCGTGGATTTTAACATCGCCTGCCAAGAATAACCCGGTGTGGTGTAGCTGAAAGCGGGGTCCAAACCATATGCTGCCATTCCTCTCGAGCGATTTAGATGAAAACGGTCGCTCAATAGCGTAACATCCAGCTTCAGATACAGATCGTGATAGTCACCCATGGTTTGACAAGAGAATGTAGACCACACGAGGTGAGCATGATGGTAGTCCTCTTCGCTGCAACAGGTGTCGCTAAGACGACTGTAGAATGCTTCTCTTGGTGGTAATGATGTTTCTGAGAATTTGGAAGCATCCGTCATGTATTCGTACGGGTAAACACCCTTGCGTCTCAACAGTGCTAAATGTTGGTCGCCGAAACATTTCCTGGTGGCGATCAAATCATCGTCGGTGAGTTGAGACGCGAGTGTCGCCAAACTCGAAGACAGAAAGTTGTAGGAGTCCAAGAAGCGAATTTCTACGCGATTGCCATTTCCAACGTCCACCTTCTTGCTGAATGAAATGAATTTCTCGTTGGTGCGAGCTATGACGCTAATGGGTTGAGCGTCGCATCCCATCTCCTTTATGAAGATTTTGGCGTCGTAGCCCTCCAAATTGTGAATGAATACTGGAATAAAATTCGGTTTTTTGATTTGTAGATTACAGTTGTTACACAGGGGGGGGGGGCACATATTTTCCCGTGTGATGATTGTGGTGGCGAACTTTGACATTTTCGAGGGTGAAGTTACTTTCGCACACATCACACTGAGAGGCAAGGTCGTATGCTTTCTTCTCTTCCTGGGTAAGAGGCTCCATTGCTTTGTCTTCTCTTAGTGGAGGAGCGAATTGTATGGCCATCTGCTTCAAGGTTTGAAGGAATATTTGTGGAGCATCATTGCCACGATGTAAAATAACATCGCCTGTGTTGTTGACCATCAATCCAAAAGCGCAGGCTTCGTGATGTAGAATTTCGGTGGTGCTCGATACGCTGGGATTCGGTTCGCATGTGGCGAGTGGAAGTTGGAAACTTTCAAAGTCGGCGCATATCACCACGGGATGCCAGAGTAATGCGGTGTAGTTGGAAAATGTCATGTCTCGAGAAGGCATTTTGATAGTCGTAGCCGAATGTTTACTACACATTTCATGATGATCTCGGAGTTCTTCATCAGCATTCTTTTTTCCTTGACCGTAGAATATACTCAGGCATCTGTCGCATACTCCAATTTTATGGTGATCTGTGGTAATTTGACTTCTTGTTAATTTTGGAAGATTCTGAATTAGACAGTAATGATAATTATCATCATCTTCGATCAGGAGTAATCTGATGACACGATTACTTTTAATGTTGCTGTGTCTGAGAACGTGGATGGTGTTGTTTTTGTCTAATCCGAAGATGTGTACTGCTATATTTTCGTTTTTATCTGTCTTGTACTGTGCCTCAAATTTACTAATGTCTCGTAGATTTACGGGGTAATTAATGCCAGCCATAGGTTTTTCAAATTCTGAGATATTCCGGCTTGTTGTAGTGGTATAAACGATGTTTGTCATCATTGGCTGGGTGATGATCGGCAATGATGCACCACAAAAAGCATCTGTTATCCTCATTTTGAATGTTGATGATGGCTTTCTTACTGGCTATTTCCGGGGGCAAATTGATGTAGCTGGATGCTCCCATCGGGTTGTATCGTGCCACCTTCAAAGTTAAAGTGTGAGACGAACCGAAAAGTGTCCAACCCGATCCACGTTTTTGGAAAGTCTCGTGCTTGTTCAACAAAGCGTCAATCATCTGGTTGCAAATGGCATCCACCTCATCGACGTCGGCGGCGTGGAGGCTCTTTACACCAGTGTAATGATGGAAAGTTTCTCGCTCTTTTTTTACGTTTTCGTAAATGGCGGAAACGATGAGGTGGATTTTCAACGAGCATTGCAACAAAGCTTCGGTGATAGACGAAATTAACTTGCTTTTGACCGAGCGAAAAAAGTTGTTTAGATCAGATGTTTCTTCAGATCGGAAAGTCTCCTCGGTTAAAATATTTCGAATACTTTCGCCGGCACTCTTCTGCTTCTTTCGTGGCGCTTGATCGTCAACATCGAGCTCTCTCTTACTTGATCCTTTGCCATGCACATCCTTCCGATGTCTTCTCAAGTTAGAAATGGATATATATTTCCCACATTGGTCGCATGCACGTTTTGCTTCCTTCTTCTCCATTCTTTTGCTAAGAAAAAAAGATGGTTACTAAATTGCACACATTTTTTTTTTTGTGGTGTTATTTATATTAGATACGTTCTCAATTTTTTCTTAAATAACCAACATGAATCTCTTTGGTTTCCGAAAGCAAACAATGGAGACTGTACACCGCACGACGACAGATCATGAATTTCTACCTTCCGTATTAACTAAACTCAACGGTCTGTTGATCATTCACCTCAACAGCATTTGGACGAAATTGGATGAGGACGTGGGCAAGATGTTTTATGTTTTTAATAACAATTTACATTTCTACGAAATTCCGATCGACGGGAAACTTCAAATCACCGTGAATCCGGAAAACGCAGGCGAAATCAAAATTTCTACCGGCAAGAACATTTTTCGAATCAAGCACGACAAGATGCTTTCTAACATTACGTACGATGTGTCTGCAGGAGATTATCTTTACGTGGAACTCCTCGGAGATTACGATAAACTTATTCCTCTCTTCGTAGAATTACGAATCGTCTATCCTATTATAAATAACCGTTAACCAAAAATGCCTAACGACATTTTCGGCAACACCAAGCGTGTAGACCACGCAGAAGAGATTCTCATGTTGGACATTCGAGTTAAGAAGTTGAGGACCGATTTGATTGCTTTGCAGGAGACCTTAAACAAAAGTTTAGAGTCGGAAATCGCTACGCTCCAAACGCAATGTCTCGACCCCATTCTGAAAATCGATTCCGAACTGAAAACGCTGATAAAAAATTATGTCGACGTACCTTCTTACGACAACGTTCAAAATATACAGTTGAGCGTGGATTCGCTTCAAAATGATTTGGCCAAATTACAGCAATTTCAAGCGAAAAATGAAGATTTGGAAAAATTGAAACTCGAAATCGAAGAACGAACTTCCGCAATAGAAAAGAATTTCTCTGAACTTCAAACCGTCGTGAACGATATTGATGTAGAACGCTTGCACGTCGTCGTTTCCAAATTACAAGAAGAATTCACCAGCACGTTGGAAGAAATTAAATCCAAGTTGCAGACTTTGGAAGATACAATGACGAACCTACCATCGTCGGACGAACTGCAGGTCATCGGTAAAAGCGTCGCGAACATAAAAATTCAATTGGAGGCCTATCAAGATTTCGAACACATTCAAACCACCATCGCCACGCTTCAGGCGTCCTTGGAATTGATCAACGAAGAAATTAAAAATATTCACGCTGAAGCGAGAGCGTTGACGAGCATTCAAGACACGTTAAGCACGGTTCAGCAGAAGATCGAATATTTAGAAAATTTAAACGTCGAAACGAATCTCGCTCATTTTCATCACGTACTCGACAACATACAGGGTGACTTGGAATCGTTACGGACGAGCGTGCCTTCGAGCGAAGATTTGGAAAAATTGAAAACGGCGGTGACAGCACTATCCGATTCGAACGACATCAAAAGTTCGTTGAGCGATCTCGAGAGTAAAGTGGCCAATCTCCCCACCTCCAAAGAATTGCACGCTTTGAAAAGAAACATATCTCGAATGCTGAAACGACTAGAAACGGAAACGGCGAACGTGGAACAGATTCGAGACAAAATTAGTTCGCTGGTGTCGACGCTGCCCACTTCGCAGAGCGTCGCCGACCTTCACACGCAGTTTACAGAGATGCGAAGCATCGTGAACGATCTTACTGAGAAGAGCTCGAAATTGAATCAAGTCGAGAACCTTCAGAACATTGTCGTCAACATCAGAGATCAAGTTGGAGTGCTGGAATCCACGCAGGAATCGACGCTGGCCTCTTTCGGTGCCAAGTTGCAAGAACTCAACGAAAACTACAAGCAGTTGAACGTGGAAGTGAAAATCAAACCGTCGTTTTCTGCCGTAACGGATACCATAGTCGAGCATTTGCTGCCCATCGAAAATAAACTCGGACAAGTTCACAGCAACCTCGTTAGCGTCGACACTAAATTCGCTAAACTGCATTCTCTGCAAGCCATCGAAATCAACAGCGTACCCAATCAACAGAGAATCTCCACGTTCGTCGAAGGTAACAAACTGTACATGTTACATCCTTATCATCCGTACTACAAGTTTCTCCTCGATGGCACGATTCAGATAAACGAATTTTCGTACTGGTCTCACGGTAGAAAAGCTAGCGTTCCCACCATGACCTTGATATCGAATCGTGGTGTCCAGAAAGCAGGAAACATTCCTCTGGCACGTTGGAACGAAACGCGCAACATATATGAAATACACGAAGACGAAGATCTCACCGTTTTCGACGTGAGTGCCGGCGATAAGCTGATCATTCAAAACACGAGCGAAGTGCCACCCTCTTTGAATCCCATCACGCTTGTGCTTCTCTTGAAACGCAATCTCTAAAAAAATGTCTAGGCAAGCCATCGTCGAAGAATTGCATAAACCTGCACGCCGCAACTACGAACGTTTGGCTGTGGTAACCAAGGGCATCGACGACCTCTGGCAAAGTGACCTCGTGGAGATGAGTAGCGGCAATTTGAAAAACATACATAAATTGAACAAGGGCAACAAGTACCTCCTCACCGTCATAGACACGTTTTCGAAATTCGCATGGGCTCTACCTTTGAAGGCGAAAACGGGAACGTGCGTCACGGAAGCATTCAAATTAATTTTTCGCGAAAGCGGTGGCAGACGACCACGGTTTCTGCAAACGGACAACGGTAAAGAATTTTACAACGCCGTATTCCAAAAGTTTATTCAAAAACACAAGATTCAACATTATTCGACCTTCAGTCACATCAAAGCCAGCATCGTGGAAAGATTCAATCGAACCTTGAAAACACACATGTGGAAACGATTCACGCTTCGGGGAAATTACAAATGGGTCGACATCCTGCCGGAACTCGTCGACACCTATAATGATACGGTACACAGAACGATAGGCATGAAGCCAGTTGACGTTACCAAGTCTGACGAGCAGCGTTTAATTTCTACAGTTTACTGTCCAAAGTACACACCCACGACAAAAAAAGCTAAATACAAAATTGGAGACCAGGTGAGGATCAGCAAATTCAAACGCACCTTCGAGAAGGGATTCACAAAAAATTGGAGCACGGAACTCTTTACGGTGGTTCGAGTTCTACCCGGAAACCGACACACGTATATAATAAAAGATAGTAGCGGCGAGATTTTGAAAGGAAGATTTTACGAAGAGGAACTCTCTAAAACAAAACACCCCGACACGTACCTCATCGAGAAAGTATTGCGTAGGAAAGGTGACAAACTGTTTGTCAAATGGCTGGGACTTCCGGAAAAGAGTTGGATCGACGCGAACGAAGTGATCTTGTGAGTACGTGGAACGTGGTGAAGCGTCTACCGGATCAGGAAAGTCAAACGAAGAAAAAGAACGGCGAGTTGCTTCCCGACAGCATCCGCTGTCTGATCGTAGGTCCTTCGGGGTGTGGGAAAACGACACTGCTCGTGGACAATTTTCTCCTCGCACCGAATTGGTTAGATTGGAAGAACAGGCACCTGTACGTGTTCTCGAAAAGTTTGGAGCAATCCAAATACCAGCAACTGATGAAACTGTACGATGGTCTGGACATTGCAACGTTCGCCTCGGAAATAAAACCACTCGACGATTGTCGTGAAAATTCAGTCGTTGTGTTCGACGACGCCATCCTAGAAAATCAAAATGAAATTCGCAACTTTTTCACGCAAGGTCGTCACAAAGAAATGGATTGCTTTTACCTAGCTCAAACGTTTTCCAAAATTCCAAAACAGTTACTACGCGACAACGCTAATTTCATATGTTTGTTTCGTCAAGATCACACCAACCTCAAGCACGCGTACGATGACTACGTAGGCGGAGACATGAACTACAATCAATTTTCGGAAGGCTGCTGTTCTACTTGCTGGAACGGTGACGATTTCGGATTCGCGACGATCGACATGACGAGGAAACCCAACGACGGAAAATACAGAAACAAAATCAACGATTTTCTAAACGTTGCAACGTTGTGAGAAACGACGTGTATAAATAAACGTCATGACGAAACGAAAAATCGAAGACGAAAATCTCAAGCTTCGCGATTACCTCGCGAAACGCTTCAAAGGTTGGAAATCCGAGAATCGCGGATTCTACGAAGAGAAGAAACGTCAGGATCAACCTGTGATCGATGCCATCAGCAGTCTAGGTAAAGAAATTAAAAGTGTCACGGAACAAAATAAAAATTTGATTAATGAACTCGTACCGCTCGCAGCTAAAAGTTACGCCGTACCCACGCCTATTTCGAGCATTCCTTCGACGCCGTTCGAACTGAAGGATGCACCGGCGCGACGTCGAGCCATAGGCAGCACGTCGTCTTCGGATAAAATCGAGTTGGGACCTTTGGCACGAGACTACCTGAGCACGGGGAAATTCGACAAGGATGAAGTGTTCGGATTGTATCCCAGCATGGAAACCAGCGAAGGCGGCGGTGTGGTGTGGAAGATTGGGAAATCGAAGGTAACCTTCGAAGGCAACGACATTAAAGTCAATTTAGGCGACAAGGATAGTTGGACCAGGTATCCGGGTACGGTGGGACTGTGGGAACTCGTCGCCAAAAAGCAGCCGAAAGATTACACCGACGAAGATTACCAAAGTTACAAGGAAATTCTGATCATGACGGATGCCTTGTACCAGAACAACGACGCCTCGCAGAATAGGGTGAAATCGAGCAGCGGCGAGAAGTACAGGAATCTCATCAAACCGATTTGGAACCAGGTCAAAACGGGCAGCGGCGTCAAACGCTACAACACGTTACCCAAAGAATTCGTTTGGGTGGACGACGTTAGGAAACTCGTGGACCGATTGTTGGTGATAGCCGGCGAAGAGAATGCAGGCAATCGTAATTTCTACAACGAGAAGGTTGGCATCGTGGACATGATCAGCACGAAACTTTCCAACTTCATCGTGAACGATGACAAGGGCATAGGTTACCTGATCAAAATCATCAACACGCTGCCTCCGAAATTTTGGAACGTGGCCGAAGGAAAGGGACTCGTGAACGACATCATCAACAAGTTACCTTTCGAGATGCATTTACCTGGCTACCAGTACTGCGGACCGGGTACCAAACTCGAGAAAAGATTGGAGAGAGGAGACAAGGGTGTGAATCCGTTGGACGCCGCATGCAAAGATCACGACATCGCCTACAACACCACGCAGACGGATCTGGATGCACGTCACGAAGCAGACAGAAAGTTAGAGCACGCAGGTTTCGAAAGATTCGTGAGTAGAGACGCATCGTTGGGTGAACGGGTCGCCGCACTAGGCACCACCATCGCCATGAACACGAAACAAAAATTGGGGTGGGGTATATAAATAACATACAGTAAAAAAACAACATGGATTGCATAACTAATTTGCCACCCGAGCTACTATCTAAAATATTCAAAAAGGTAGTTAACGGAGATGTTAATAAACTTGTAAACATAGCAAGAACAATGCCGGAATTTCGCATCCCTTGTGAAATGGTTCTCAAGGACCTTCTTCGGGAGATCAGCGGCCTGAGGTGCGGTGATCTCAACATTCTGCTTTTGGCTGCAGGGCAAAAATTGGACGATAGGTCGGACGAACTGTACGAGGCAAGGCAGGGAAGAAGACAGTATACTGATGATTGGTACAAGTCTATGCAGGAGACGGAAGATATCACTACGCACATCCTCGCGTTTTCCGAAGCACGAACTTTCTTCCTCTGTTAAAAAATAATAATATATATACGTGTCAAAAAAAACTTGATATATAAATAACACACATCGTGAAAAAAAAAATAATCTTCGGTATATATAAATAACACACATCGTGAAAAACAATTAAATTTCTCTCTAACACTTTGAAATTTTTCTTTGATATGACGACCGAAAAAATAAGTGATCTCCAAGCATTAAAACAAATGCTAAATTTGTCAGTCGAGTATGTAAAAATTCAGGAATTGGAAGTCGACAAACCTTACACGATAACTTCCGGTTCAATTGTTTCTACCCAGTATGGTCCCAAGGTACGCCTGTTGCTCAACGCACAATACAGTCTATTTTTACCAGATCGATACGCTAACATGTTATCCGACGAGAAGCTATCTATTTTAATCGAGAACAAAACTCGAATCGTGTACAAGGGGACAAAGGAACTTCTTGGCAAGAAAACGAAGCACGTAATAGAATTTGTGTAACGACAGCGAGGCCTTGAAAATATATAAATAACATACCGTAAAAAACTACACAAGAAAAAATCTCAGAATATATATATAAATAACATACCGTGAAAATAACACATAGAGCATCAACATGAAGCCCAAGGGTGTCGTGTACCAGATACCATACTCCAATCTAAAAAATCTAGGTGCTCTCGATGGGTTACTCACCAAGAAACAACGCGAGAAGAAACGTTCTTGCTTGTCAAAAGGACACGGAATGAAATTGCTGCTCAGCACACCTCAATTGAAAAGATTGCAACGTTCGCGGAAACAGCAAAAGATCGGAGGTTTCATATTCAGCATCCCGGCCATCCTAGCAGCATTGGGGGCCGTTGGAAGTTTGGCTGGCGGAAGTGCCGCCATCGCGAAAACCGTCATCGACTCGAAGAAGAACAAGGCGGAATTGGAAGAACAGAAACGTCACAACCTGGCCATGGAGAAGAAGGGGAAGGGCGTGATGAAAAAGTTTAAAAAAAAGAAACAGAAGCACTCACCAACCGAGACATTGAATCTCTGATCGAACCGTTACAAATCAAACACTTCAGAGGAGTTTTCATGTCCGACTCGTTACCTTCAACCGTCAAAAGAAGAGAATGCGGAGTAGTCAACTTGGACGGTCAAGAAAATCCAGGCACGCATTGGATATGTTACCACAAAAATGATGATAAAGCATTCGTTTTCGATTCTTTCGGAGGTGTTCCACCTACAAATTTAATTCATTATCTGAAAACGAACAAAACCTCCATATACTACAACGACGAACGCATTCAAAATTTCGGAGACGTGAACTGCGGTCATCTCTGCCTCTCCGTGCTCGCGTTTCTCTCTAAAATAAATAACCCTACGATCGAGGATTTCCAGAAAGCACTGTGGAACCTCAAACAGCATCACTAGGATGGGCGTGTTCCATCTCACGAGCGAATCTTCAATCTTGAAACTCACGCTGCACGACGACATCGTCTATCCTAAATCCGTGGCTCTGCGTGCATTCTACAGCATGTACCTCATACCTAACGTCACGCAGCACAACAACAAAATTAGCGTCGGAAGCGAACACATCGTCGTCACGCCAGGCCAATACAATCTTTCCACTTTGCAAGCTCAATTACCCAAAGGCACATACCTTTCTCAAAATTCGGTCACGCACAGAGTGGAAATCCTATCCGCGACGGAGACCGTGGACCTGGGCACCATGGGAGAACTTTTAGGTTTCGAGAACAACACCAAACTCGAAGCTGGCATCAGGCACACGGCAACCAACATTCCTAAATTCTTGGCCATAGAGACTCTGAACGTACACTGTAACGTGGCCGAAGGTATGATCACGAAATCTTCGGACGGATTGTTAGGAAGTCATAAGCAGACGGGAATCATAGCCACTTTCAAACCAAGTTCCGAGTTCATGGAACCGATCATCTACACGCCCTCTTCGCCGATCTATTTTCCGGTATGTCGCAACCGCATAGACGACATAGAGTTGGTGGTGACGAACGAGAAAGGAGACGTGGTGGATTTCGCAGGTGCCACTACGACGGCCATCGTGGAGATCAACGTATAATAAATAACCATACATGTAAAATGGAGCAAATCGAAAGTTACGAATTGCAATCTTTCCCTCCCAACCGTCGCACGTTCGCCAATCTCAACGAGGCGAACAGGGAGATCGAGTACGACGTGGACGTAGGCGATGGGTTCGTTCATCCTCACAGAGCAGACCTCTACCTTCAATTCGACGTGGTGAAGAAAGAAAGCGGAGACGCGTTTCCTGCAGCAGCAAACTTGATACTCGTGGACAACTTCGTGCCTCACCTGTTCTCGCAGGTGGAGGTGAGGAAACACAACACCGTCATCGACAGAATAGATTATCCAGGCATCACGTCGACGGCAGTGGGAACGTTGAAATTATCCAAAACGGACGCAGCGTACTACCAGGCCGGGGGATTCGAAGCCGGGACCAAAATATCGACGAGAAGTCACACGGTGCTCTTTCCCATGCGTCTGCTGCCGGGTTTCTTCTCCGATTACAAGGAGATCATGTGGAAGGGAGGACTGAGGGTTACGTTTCGAAGAGCGGCCAACGACAACGACGCACTGATGCGATACGCTACTTTGGGTCCGGACGGCACCACGCCGATAGCCAACACTCTACCCGAAGCAGCGAAATGCGTCATCCGGAGCATGGAATTGAGAATGCCGGTGGTGGAATACGAAACAAACTACGCCCTCAAGTACAAAGCGGAGATCTTGAAAAGTCCGCAGGTGGCGATTCACTTTCACGGTTACCAGTGCGTCCAGAAGGTGGCATCGGGAAGTCACATGGAATTCGACGTGACGACGCAGTTCAACAACATACAGTTCGACATGCCAGATTTCGTCGTAGTGCTTTTTCAGACCGGGCGCAATAACAATCAGGAAAAAGATTCCAGCAAGTTCGACGACTGCAAGATCAAGAACGTTTATCTGAAGAACGGACGCAACGAAGTGTTCCCGCGCGAGAATTACAACCTCGACGTGACCAAAAACGATTACCTCAAACTTTACGAAGCGTTTTCGGCTTACAAACGCGTGACCGAGGGGAGCGTGGACATGTACTACACGCCCAGCGAGTTCAAAGCACGGAGACCCATGACCGTCATCAACACATCTAAGAGAAAGAAGGTTGTGGTCAACGATCGAACCAACATCAAGGTCGTCTGCGAGTTCCACGATGCCTTGCCCGAGGATACCCTATGCAGTGTCATCCTGATTGCAGAGAAGTCCTTCGCCTACGACGTGAAAAACGAGAGGGTCACAGAGCAGTTTTAAAAAATATCGCCAACAAGCAAGAATAGCTTTTCTACATTCCCCAATTACAAAATTTTTAATCTAAAAACACATCCAAAGCACTCCAATAGGATGCAGAGTGTTTTTTAGGATCAAATCGAATTTCTTAAACAAATTGAGGGGGTGGGAGGAAAAAAAAAAGAACCCATGAAACTCTACAAAGGCATGGCTTTGTTAGCCGCGGCCATTAGAACTGCGTTGGGCACCACGCACCCTCGCGAGGTTATAGGGGGCCAGGTATCCTAAAAGACAACATTTATTATTTTGTTTGTTTGTTTGCGTCACAATACAGGCGCGCGCGCGCGTGTGTATAACACATCGTGTTTCCCCCGAGAGAGAGGTTTACAAAAATCACGATATACGGAGTTGGAAAATTACGATATGGCGCATTCGCTCGTTACTGTTGCCAGCCATAAATCTCTCTCTCTCTCTCTCTCTCTCTCTCTCTTCATCTTACACCAACGTTGGCATCTCTATTTTTTTAGTTGCAAGTAAATTGCCAACACACTCTAGTTAATAATGCTACATATTATACGCACACACGCACACACATACTATATTACCATCCACCCATCTCTCTCTCTCTTTTACGGCAGTGCCGGCTCTCCTTGTTTAGTATATGTAGGTTGGCAACGCTGATCTTTACTTGAGGGCGATCAACCGGGTTGATTGCACAAGCAAAATTGCCACCTCCTTGCTTTAGGTTAGGTTAGACCAAAAAAACCTTGGTGATTTTTTTTTTCGAGTGAGGAGTTGGCAACGCTTATCTCCACTTGAGGGCGGTCGACCGGGTTGATTGCACAAGCAAAGTTGCCAGCTCCTTGCTTTAGGTTAGGTTAGAGCAAAAAAGGCTGTGGGTAAGCTGTCGGTTGTTTAACTCTTCCCTTTCTCTTTTTTTTTTCTTGTAAAAGGCTATGGCAAAAGTACCAGTGGGTTGGCAACCTTGCTTTATGCACTGTAAGGCAAGCCTCAAGCAAAATTGCCACCTCCTTGCTTTAGGTTACGTTAGACCAAGAAAAAAAACCTTGGTGATTTTTTTCGAGTGAGGAGTTGGCAACACTGCGAGAAAATACCTCAAGCAAGGTTGCCACCTCCTTGCTTTAGGTTAGGTTATACCCAAAAACAAAAACCCTGGTGATTTTTTCGAGTGAGGATTTGGTAACACTGCGAGAAAATGGAGCTCATGCCTTACAAGAGCAAACCATTAAGGCGAGCTCCACCGAGCTCCATTTTCGGGCGTTGAATTCTCCATTTGGGTCTACTTGCAATGCTGTAAGTCCAATAAATATATTGATGATGATGATCAAAACAAGACAAAGAAAGTTCGTAAATTTATTGCGGTTGGGAACTTTGACAAGCATCCTAATAACGATTTTTGTTCCGCCAAATATAGTGCACTTCGTAAAATAACTTGGTGACATGGCAAGGCAAGATAAGTGTGAACATTTTGTAGGAATATGCATTGTAACTTTCTATGAGCTTAGAGATTTGTGTACATAATGATATTTTATAACATTGTTATTTTTTTTTTAAATAATCATGAACAGGGAAGTAGTGCCACTTTCAACATGGCGAGTTCTATTGCGGTAGTCGACGGTCATGAATCAGCTGACACGGAGTGATACATCGAATCGGTGAGACGGTTTGTTTACAGACGGTCTCAGGGTTGGTGATGTACACTATAGAGTTTACCCTTTGTGTAACGAGCATTACATTTCAAAATCATGTCCCTTGTAAAAAATAAGCAGACGGACTGTGTCGAAACGTCGATCAAATTAATAGGCCTGGTCGCTACAGGTGCTATTTTATTAGTGTTGTTATGTTAGCTATCTGATGGTACCTTAGAGCTATGCTGCAGCTTTAGCGGACGCCAATGAAGCCATTTGTTTTTAAATAGCCATCCGCCCACCTTTTCTTCGGCTTCTTGCCCTCCCTGAGTACAATCGGAGAGGAAACCCGGTCGTCAGAAGGGTAGGATGGAGAACGACCAGTGGCGTGCATAAACCAGTCTTTTAGTTCTTTATAGGGTAACTTAGGGTGAATCGGGTCAAAAAAATCAAATGTAAATATCTCCTATAATTTCATTCAAATTTTAAATTATCGAGAATATGGTAATAAAGCCATCCTTTCACTATAATTTCCACTAACTAATATATATTTTTTAACTTCTCTTAATTTTTTCCACGTATCATTCTAATGAATGGTGGGATCGAACCTGCCACTCCCAATGGGTGATGTAGCTAATCATCATTCATCCTCATAAATGATGAGATCACTCCTCATAACGACAAGTTAAATGCTTGGCAGCAAAAGGCACAACTGAAATAAAATACCTTAAACAACTAGAAATGGCAAATAGTCTCTCGTTGGATTTTAGAACCTTGAACCCGATTCATTCATGGTAAGGATTAGGATAAATACCTGTCTACAATTAGAAGAATGATGATGAATTTAGTAACGTAGAGTAAAATAAAACTGAGCTCTCTCTAGGCTTCGTCGCTTCTTGACCTAAGTAAGGATAACTCCTCCTTCCAATCTCTCCCCAAAAATGCTCTTCTCCGTCTTCAATCTAATCTCAAAGTGAGTCCCTTCCCGGTCTGTCCGCTTCTCTCAACACCTCTCACTCAAGACCTCCTGTACGCTGATCAGTGAGTTTTTACCTTCCTATTACTGTCAGCTGCTTACTCCTTGTTTACCTGTTGTAAACCTTGCAGCCTCAATATATCAGGAAGTGGAAGCCTGCTTAACACTCGACTGTGCACAATTCAAATACCTGAGAGGAATTGACAGCTGGTGGAAACAAGTGAATGAACTTAGGTGAACTGAAGCTTAGAGAAAGTTAAAATAAAAAATAAAGAATAATCCATCCCGTAGCATTTAAACTTCAACTCTGCATGACCCTATTCACCCTTAAGAGTTTGGGTGAATCGGGTCACACCTTAAGGTGAAAAGGGTCAGTTACCTAACATTGAAAAATGCATTATTAGTCTTTAATTTCCAATACAAACCTTATGTTTAGAGTGTAGGACCTTATCATTTGCTCGCACATCTTCCACAAATAAACTTTATTCTGCCTTGTGCAGTCACACATTTCCTGTGATAAGCCATCTTTAGATGTTCTTGCCGCTGTACTCAATCAACTAATTTCACAGAAACAGGATCATTGTATTAGTACTTCAATTATAGAACTCAGAAACAGTATCGTTTCCTTCATCACTGACGTTTCCCGACTCTGAACATAATGATGCTGATGATGATGAGAGCGTGCGGGCGACTTGACAAATTCGAACGCAACCTTTCTCACATCACTGAAGTGGAGACAAAATCCATACGAACATAATTTTAGTAACCAGTTCATCCTTCTCAGTGGTCTGTCCTGGACACTGTATTCTTTGAAGATACGAATAAGAAATACCAAACAGTTTTGCGGCATGTCGTTGGTTTATCCCTCCCCTAAATGCCTTCATCGCTTTCTGCATGTCCTCCTCATTACACAAACTTGACGATTTTCTTTGTATATTTCCCCATTGAATGAAACAAATTAATTTAGAAGCCTGTTTCAGGGCAAATGGGCATATTATGTGTTGACCCTCTTCACCCGATTTTCGTGACCCTATTTCCCCAAAAGTGCAACACTCTTCTGTTCATCAGTTGGATACACTGTATCAACAAAAAGATGGCGACAATTCTACGACAATTAAATACCATGTTATTTATTTATTTAGCAAAAGATCCTTAACAGAACCAATAGTTCCAATTACAAAGGATCATATTAAAAACATTTATAATTAAGATTAAATATACATTTTAAAAATTACAAAAATACAAAACTACAGAATTACAATATTACAAAATACAAAGCAAAAGATAAAAAGATAAAGAAGATAAAAATGGCAGTAGGTATGTTACACAAAGTAACAGAACAAAATACAAACACAATATAGTACAATCACAACAGAATACTGCTAAATACTTTCAGATACAAACATATTATACATCGCACAATAGTCGATGAACAAATATCAAATCCATATGCGAGTAAATAAGGCATGACTTTAAATACATAGTATCGATAAAAATAATATAATACAAACACAGCTTCAATCAAATTTACTGTGAATTTAAATGATTAGGCAACGACAATATATGTCTTTTTATTATTGAGCTGTATGTTATAAAAGGAAGCGCGAAGTCTACTTTAATTTAATTTATGAACAAATGTTCTTTAAAATGCCCCATGTAATACAGTGGAACACTAATAAATACATACAACACAGCTTTCCCAGTCTACTTACATTTAATACGAGTATTATCTGTAGTATTTGGCAGCTCCAAATGCACTACTTATTTGTAGCTTCTACGTTCAACAGATATAACAAGTTCCAAACTTCACTGCCAGATCGAAATATTTCCTTAAGTTTCGTGTAGAGATTTTCAAAAGTGACCCTATTTACCCTGTGACCCGATTCACCCTAAGTTACCATATTAAAGCTAAATGTAGAAGAGAATGTATGACAAAAGTTGGTTTACGGGGGATAAATGTGGAAACATGGAGAATACGCCTGTGTCTTCCAAGGTCAAACAGTATTACATTCTCTCTTTTCAAGGAAAACTGTTTATGGAGACGTTTGTAAAGAACTTTCTGCAAATTCCAGAATGCAAATGCTGTGAAGTAGAAAAAAGATGAAACGCCTTCCCTTGAAGTCCAGTTGTACCGGGGCGTTCTTCGTGCCCAGAACAGCGGAACCGTTGCTTTTGATGCTCCGCAAAGGGTCCCTTGACAGCATCATCCATCTTGGGGAGGATGCTCATTGAAGCGAGATGGGAGCAGGACCTCCTTTGCCCCTCCATCTTTCATCGCCAAATACTCATGGTTGTCAAGCAAAGCGTCATTTTTCTCCCTCAAACCGGTAAACCGCCACAACCGTGGGAGGAAGGTATTTGACGGCGGTGGGTGAGGCTAAGGGATTAGGGTGATTTGTATGGGGATGGTGGTCGGTACAGGGTGATTGCAAAGTTGGTGCTCTTTTTCTCTTTTTGAGAAATTTGTTATATTATTATTCTATCTGTTTCTGCCGTGTCCGAGTAGTTACCACACGACGATAGGGGTCCTGCGTTCGAATCCCGACCTGGGCATGTGTGTTCTTTGTGACTGTCCCGTCATCAATTTCATCATAGCATTGTCCTCTTGTAATTAGCCAAAAGGAAAGAAGATCTACGCTAAATAGCAAAACTCAAGCTCTGTTCCTATTTTGATTGTTTTAAACTTTTGTATGAAGTCTACTTTCAGCTGACATAGACTGTTTGGAAGTGCAACTGTAGTTTAAAGTGGAATAGTAACCAATGTGCAATGTGCCTGCACCGAGGTTCGAACTCGGGACCTTTTGATTAGGAGGCGACGTTTTTACCACTACGTCCCCGAGAGGCTCGCTTGTTTATTTTTCTATCTCTTTGGGCCGGCCTCCGTCGAGAAGTGGATAGTACACCCCGCTACGACGCCAGAGGTCCCGGGTTCGAATCCCGACCTGCCTGGGTGTTATTTGTGTGTCTCATAAATTTCACCATATGATCACTCATTCTCATCTTCGCGATCAGCCAAAAAAATTCAGAAAAGTGAATTGATTGATTGAATTGGTGTTTTTAAGTCCACTTTATGCACAGTAAGGCTAATCGGGACTGGACCTACAGCTTAAAGTGGGATCCGAACCACTATGTGCCTCCACCGGGGATCGAACCCGGGACAACTTGATTACAAGGCGACGGCGCTACCACTGCGTCATCTGGAAGCCACCGGAGACGAAAAGTGAAGTAAAATAAACTAAATGAATCAATCAATTCTATCTCTTCGGGGGTATAAGGGTGACTTTTCCTCAAGTACCCAAATGCAGTCGCGTCGCCTGATAATGTTCGCATGAGCACGTGAACACTCATGTATATGTCTTAAATTACATATTAAATGCACACACACACACACACACACATACGTTTATATATTTATTCGAAAAAATACTATGTTTGATGTACGAGTACATATACACAATTTACTCTGACACAACTATTTCACGTCTGATAAGTCTCTCAGATAGTTGGTAACACTGACTCCCACGGTGTTCCGCGGAGGACGTTGAACACAATCGCTGTGCGTGTTGCATAGCGCTGACAGCTAAGGGGCTGTTGGCCACTATACCCCGAAGATGTTCACTTCGCTGTGCGAACACTGATGCAAGCGACAATACTTCCTACATTCGGCACCAGAGTGCAGGGCATGTCTAGGGGGCCTCGAAAAGGTATGTGCTACATAGTTGCAAACTTTAGCGACAAATCGCTAATTCTGGCGGATTTTAATGTGGAGAGGGACAATTTCCCCTAGGTCCTTCTTGTACTTAGGTATTACTTCAAATATAGCGTGATTTTGGGGGGAAGTTGTTGAAAGTGATTTGAACTGGTTACCCCCACACCCCCTATACGCCTTCATGGCGTGGTGGTATGCACAGGGGAGCACTTTACTTTTTTATATTCTCACTTTTTCAATTGAATATGAAGTTACAAGGGAGAGGAGAGCAAATTTGCATTCAGTGCAAAAACATTATTGTGAACACTCGTATGCGAACCGCACGCGACGCCACTGCCTAAATGTCAACCTCCCTTCCACCCTGGACTACATTTTGCAGACTAGCGAGGCTCTGGCGTCTGAACTCGCAGCCAATATAATACTCCGTGGGTCTCGTGTTGTGTTGTAAGTATAGTAACGATCCGTAGTATCTTTTAATTATTATGGAGAACGAACTCCAACTTCCAGTCATTCAACCGTCGTTTTCCAATCAGGAAATATTCAGGAACATCACAGGAATGCAGTGTCAGACAGCACTGAAGCTTTTCCTGGTCATCAGCTGTAAACAGACGAAATCCAGGAAGAGGCTACAGGCCTGACTGTGCATTTGTTTATTAAATTGAATTGCAATAAATGCCTGGGAGGCAGAGAGTTTGAGGTCAGTTCTAATTCAGTTATTGAGGAGCAAGTTACGATTGAATAGAGAGAGAGGAGGAGGTTCTAGGGAGAGCGTGTTAACGCTAGTCGCAAGTCAGACTCTACGTACAGTCACAGGCATAACCTCTCACGGCAGATCTTCAGTTGCAGTACAGAGACAGGTATATCCTTACATTACCCATGCTGATCCAATCTTTAGGGGTGTGAAACTCAAGTGTCATGTGTTGTCATTCAAGTGTGTAAATTTAGTACCTCTAGCGCCTTACCATCAAGCTCACCACGAGCAGAGAGTGCTTTACCATCAAGGATGAATGATGATAGTGAGCTACATTCCCAAAAGATCCCACATACCTAAGGGTATGAGACGTGGTAGAGATGCGGGCCTTTTCATTTTTTTCAGGAAATGAAAAGAGGTGCAGTTAATTGTTAGCTTTGAAATTTACCCCCTATCTCCATTTTGACACGTGGTGGATTTGCTGGGGCTTTTCATGCATTTTTTCGGAAATGCGAATAGAAAATAGCATGAGACGTGGATGGAGGTGCTTAGGGCTTTCATCCATTTTTACGGAAATGAGATGAAAATTGGTGATTACGTGGTGATAGACGCAGGGGGGAAAAATAGAAAAAGAACGGCGAGTTGCTTCCCGACAGCATCCGCTGTCTGATCGTAGGTCCTTCGGGGTGTGGGAAAACGACACTGCTCGTGGACAATTTTCTCCTCGCACCGAATTGGTTAGATTGGAAGAACAGGCACCTGTACGTGTTCTCGAAAAGTTTGGAGCAATCCAAATACCAGCAACTGATGAAACTGTACGATGGTCTGGACATTGCAACGTTCGCCTCGGAAATAAAACCACTCGACGATTGTCGTGAAAATTCAGTCGTTGTGTTCGACGACGCCATCCTAGAAAATCAAAATGAAATTCGCAACTTGTTCACGCAAGGTCGTCACAAAGAAATGGATTGCTTTTACCTAGCTCAAACGTTTTCCAAAATTCCAAAACAGTTACTACGCGACAACGCTAATTTCATATGTTTGTTTCGTCAAGATCACACCAACCTCAAGCACGCGTACGATGACTACGTAGGCGGAGACATGAACTACAATCAATTTTCGGAAGGCTGCTGTTCTACTTGCTGGAACGGTGACGATTTCGGATTCGCGACGATCGACATGACGAGGAAACCCAACGACGGAAAATACAGAAACAAAATCAACGATTTTCTAAACGTTGCAACGTTGTGAGAAACGACGTGTATAAATAAACGTCATGACGAAACGAAAAATCGAAGACGAAAATCTCAAGCTTCGCGATTACCTCGCGAAACGCTTCAAAGGTTGGAAATCCGAGAATCGCGGATTCTACGAAGAGAAGAAACGTCAGGATCAACCTGTGATCGATGCCATCAGCAGTCTAGGTAAAGAAATTAAAAGTGTCACGGAACAAAATAAAAATTTGATTAATGAACTCGTACCGCTCGCAGCTAAAAGTTACGCCGTACCCACGCCTATTTCGAGCATTCCTTCGACGCCGTTCGAACTGAAGGATGCACCGGCGCGACGTCGAGCCATAGGCAGCACGTCGTCTTCGGATAAAATCGAGTTGGGACCTTTGGCACGAGACTACCTGAGCACGGGGAAATTCGACAAGGATGAAGTGTTCGGATTGTATCCCAGCATGGAAACCAGCGAAGGCGGCGGTGTGGTGTGGAAGATTGGGAAATCGAAGGTAACCTTCGAAGGCAACGACATTAAAGTCAATTTAGGCGACAAGGATAGTTGGACCAGGTATCCGGGTACGGTGGGACTGTGGGAACTCGTCGCCAAAAAGCAGCCGAAAGATTACACCGACGAAGATTACCAAAGTTACAAGGAAATTCTGATCATGACGGATGCCTTGTACCAGAACAACGACGCCTCGCAGAATAGGGTGAAATCGAGCAGCGGCGAGAAGTACAGGAATCTCATCAAACCGATTTGGAACCAGGTCAAAACGGGCAGCGGCGTCAAACGCTACAACACGTTACCCAAAGAATTCGTTTGGGTGGACGACGTTAGGAAACTCGTGGACCGATTGTTGGTGATAGCCGGCGAAGAGAATGCAGGCAATCGTAATTTCTACAACGAGAAGGTTGGCATCGTGGACATGATCAGCACGAAACTTTCCAACTTCATCGTGAACGATGACAAGGGCATAGGTTACCTGATCAAAATCATCAACACGCTGCCTCCGAAATTTTGGAACGTGGCCGAAGGAAAGGGACTCGTGAACGACATCATCAACAAGTTACCTTTCGAGATGCATTTACCTGGCTACCAGTACTGCGGACCGGGTACCAAACTCGAGAAAAGATTGGAGAGAGGAGACAAGGGTGTGAATCCGTTGGACGCCGCATGCAAAGATCACGACATCGCCTACAACACCACGCAGACGGATCTGGATGCACGTCACGAAGCAGACAGAAAGTTAGAGCACGCAGCTTTCGAAAGATTCGTGAGTAGAGACGCATCGTTGGGTGAACGGGTCGCCGCACTAGGCACCACCATCGCCATGAACACGAAACAAAAATTGGGGTGGGGTATATAAATAACATACAGTAAAAAAACAACATGGATTGCATAACTAATTTGCCACCCGAGCTACTATCTAAAATATTCAAAAAGGTAGTTAACGGAGATGTTAATAAACTTGTAAACATAGCAAGAACAATGCCGGAATTTCGCATCCCTTGTGAAATGGTTCTCAAGGACCTTCTTCGGGAGATCAGCGGCCTGAGGTGCGGTGATCTCAACATTCTGCTTTTGGCTGCAGGGCAAAAATTGGACGATAGGTCGGACGAACTGTACGAGGCAAGGCAGGGAAGAAGACAGTATACTGATGATTGGTACAAGTCTATGCAGGAGACGGAAGATATCACTACGCACATCCTCGCGTTTTCCGAAGCACGAACTTTCTTCCTCTGTTAAAAAATAATAATATATATACGTGTCAAAAAAAACTTGATATATAAATAACACACATCGTGAAAAAAAAAATAATCTTCGGTATATATAAATAACACACATCGTGAAAAACAATTAAATTTCTCTCTAACACTTTGAAATTTTTCTTTGATATGACGACCGAAAAAATAAGTGATCTCCAAGCATTAAAACAAATGCTAAATTTGTCAGTCGAGTATGTAAAAATTCAGGAATTGGAAGTCGACAAACCTTACACGATAACTTCCGGTTCAATTGTTTCTACCCAGTATGGTCCCAAGGTACGCCTGTTGCTCAACGCACAATACAGTCTATTTTTACCAGATCGATACGCTAACATGTTATCCGACGAGAAGCTATCTATTTTAATCGAGAACAAAACTCGAATCGTGTACAAGGGGACAAAGGAACTTCTTGGCAAGAAAACGAAGCACGTAATAGAATTTGTGTAACGACAGCGAGGCCTTGAAAATATATAAATAACATACCGTAAAAAACTACACAAGAAAAAATCTCAGAATATATATATAAATAACATACCGTGAAAATAACACATAGAGCATCAACATGAAGCCCAAGGGTGTCGTGTACCAGATACCATACTCCAATCTAAAAAATCTAGGTGCTCTCGATGGGTTACTCACCAAGAAACAACGCGAGAAGAAACGTTCTTGCTTGTCAAAAGGACACGGAATGAAATTGCTGCTCAGCACACCTCAATTGAAAAGATTGCAACGTTCGCGGAAACAGCAAAAGATCGGAGGTTTCATATTCAGCATCCCGGCCATCCTAGCAGCATTGGGGGCCGTTGGAAGTTTGGCTGGCGGAAGTGCCGCCATCGCGAAAACCGTCATCGACTCGAAGAAGAACAAGGCGGAATTGGAAGAACAGAAACGTCACAACCTGGCCATGGAGAAGAAGGGGAAGGGCGTGATGAAAAAGTTTAAAAAAAAGAAACAGAAGCACTCACCAACCGAGACATTGAATCTCTGATCGAACCGTTACAAATCAAACACTTCAGAGGAGTTTTCATGTCCGACTCGTTACCTTCAACCGTCAAAAGAAGAGAATGCGGAGTAGTCAACTTGGACGGTCAAGAAAATCCAGGCACGCATTGGATATGTTACCACAAAAATGATGATAAAGCATTCGTTTTCGATTCTTTCGGAGGTGTTCCACCTACAAATTTAATTCATTATCTGAAAACGAACAAAACCTCCATATACTACAACGACGAACGCATTCAAAATTTCGGAGACGTGAACTGCGGTCATCTCTGCCTCTCCGTGCTCGCGTTTCTCTCTAAAATAAATAACCCTACGATCGAGGATTTCCAGAAAGCACTGTGGAACCTCAAACAGCATCACTAGGATGGGCGTGTTCCATCTCACGAGCGAATCTTCAATCTTGAAACTCACGCTGCACGACGACATCGTCTATCCTAAATCCGTGGCTCTGCGTGCATTCTACAGCATGTACCTCATACCTAACGTCACGCAGCACAACAACAAAATTAGCGTCGGAAGCGAACACATCGTCGTCACGCCAGGCCAATACAATCTTTCCACTTTGCAAGCTCAATTACCCAAAGGCACATACCTTTCTCAAAATTCGGTCACGCACAGAGTGGAAATCAGTAGTGTATATTAGTTGTTTCAAAATAGTACTTAGTAGGTATGGTCTTTTTTTACCAATTGAATATCACTTTTTGACATACTTTGACAATTTTTTGTCGATGTTTTAGCGTTTAGCGATGTTTTAGTACAAATTTTCACTATACTCATTTTTCCCCCACTCGTACTTGGTAGGTATATCATGATGTTACGTGATACAACTTAACCTATCCTTTTTTACGATTATTTAATTTTTTTACGATCCTAAGTGATATAACTTAACCTATCATTTTTTTTATTTAGGTACTGTTTGAACGTTATTATTTGAGGATCATATTTTGTTGGTATTTTTTTCATCAATCGAATATAAGTTTTTGACATATTTTGACAATTTTTTGTCGATGTTATAGCGTTTAGCGATGTTTTAGTACAAATTTTCACTATACTCATTTTTCCCCCACTCGTACTTGGTAGGTATATCACGATGTTACGTGATATAACTTAACCTATCTTTTTTTTACGGTTTTTTTAATTTTCTTACGATCCTATGTGATATAACTTAACCTATCATTTTTTTTATTTACGCACCGAACTAACCTACAAGGGGGACTCCGTTTGTTTTAATATTTCAGTATTATAAGGTTTTCACAAATTTTATATAACCTAAAATGTGTTGGATGTTGATTTTTAGTATGTGGCAATTTTTTATGAATTTAAAACTGCTCTGTGACCCTCTCGTTCTTCACGTCGTAGGCGAAGGACTTCTCTGCAATCAGGATGACGCTGCATAGGGTATCCTCGGGCAAGGCATCGTGGAACTCGCAAACACCCACTCTACAAAAATTCTACTATATGATCTTTCACTGGCTAACCTAACCTAACCTAACCTAACCTAACCTAACCTACTCTAACCTAACCTAACCTAACCTACTCTAACCTAACCTAACCTAACCTACTCAAACCTAACCTAACCTAACCTAACCTAACCTACTCTAACCTAACCTAACCTAACCTACTCAAACCTAACCTAACCTAACCTAACCTAACCTACTCTAACCTAACCTAACCTAACCTACTCAAACCTAACCTAACCTAACCTACTCTAACCTAACCTAACCTAACCTAACCTAACCTACTCAAACCTAACTTAACCTAACCTAACCTACTCTAACCTAACCTAACCTAACCTAACCTAACCTACTCTAACCTAACCTAACCTAACCTAACCTAACCTAACCTAACCTACTCAAACCTAACCTAACCTAACCTAACCTACTCTAACCTAACCTAACCTAACCTAACCTAACCTACTCTAACCTAACCTAACCTAACCTACTCTAACCTAACCTAACCTAACCTAACCTACTTTAACCTAACCTAACCTAACCTACTCAAACCTAACCTAACCTAACCTAACCTAACCTACTCTAACCTAACCTAACCTAACCTAACCTAACCCACCCTAACCTAACCTAGCCTAAAGCAAGGAGCTAATTGTACAACAACTTGTACCTAATTGTACAACATATACACAGACATAAAAGAGAGAGCCTTCCCGTAACTTACTTCATGTACAATTTATATGTTTTTACAACTGTGAAAAGAAAGCATATGTGTTCTGTATGCATATATTTATTCTTATTTTTCGAAGTTGAATGAAAACACGTGTTTTTACGTTCTCGTAATACTGACCTTGCTCTACTGATTTTAAATTGCTTCCATCCGGTTTTTTTTTCTGTGCTATTTCCGCATGCACGCAACATTCGCTTTCAATAGGCAGAAGGAGTTTTAGTATAGCAGGCTCCGAGTTTTACAATTTATTAAATTAAACAATAATTTATGTAAGAATATACTTGTACTTACCGAACACAAAATAATAAAAGCACATGTGAATCTTTGCGTGCGTTCATGTTATATGACGACTGAGTAAGAAATAATGTTGACTCCCCGAAAGATAAAAGTTCCTGGTTCGACATCAGATGCATGCAAATTTTATGTTTTGCTCTCCAAAATCTTGATTTCTATGTTTGTGCTATTTGCCATACAGCAGAGGAGAAGAGGGGAGAGGGGAGGGGAGGGGGTACTATTAGCGCCATCTATTAGCAAACAATAGAAATAAAAAGTAGGGTCAAACTTTTTCAACACCCAAAAATTTTAAACGTCCTCGTTTAGTAATACGATCAGCAAAAGACGTTTGAAAGAGTACTCTTAGTCGATAAAGCTAATTGCTAGGGCCCATATATTGCTAAAATGTTCTTTAATTTACATATTTCTCATACCGCCATATGTTGTTCTAGTTGACTTCTTCCAAAAAAATGCTAATTAGCGAGAGTTAATTAAGCAAGGCAAGTAAAAGAAGCAAATAGGACAATATGTGGCGGCGTGGAAATATGTAAAAATTCGACTCGATTCGAATTAAAATTGGAGGATATTTTGCATTTTTTTCCTATAATGTACAAAACATTTACCGTACATAATCTTTTCCATTTACAACAGTATAAAATAAGAGGAGTGTGTGACAATATCCATATTAATTAGGAAGGTATGTTGTATGCTAGGTTAGCTAATTGTGTCTTCACTGTATAGAGGAAAGATGGAAAAAGAGAGCTCTACAAAAACTAACGCTCTTAACAATATTGAACGCCCCCGTGAAAATTATATATAAATAAGGCATAAACGTATTATCTGCTTTCATGTCAGATTTTCCCGACCTGTGAGCTGTAGTGTTTAGGCGACAAGCGACGTGCTCTAATATGATACCGTTGACAATATTGAACGCCCCCGTGAAAATTATATATAAATAAGGCATAAGCGCATTATCTGCTTTCATGTCAGATTTTACCGACCTGTGAGCTGTAGTGTTTAGGCGACAAGCGACGTGCTCTAATATGATACCGTTGACAATATTGTACGCCCCGTGAAAATTCTATATAAAATAACATACCTGAAAATTATATTCACAGTAGATTTATTTTTTGAGTTTTGTAATTACCCCAAGAAATTCTATATAAAATAACATACCTGAAAATTGTATTTACAGTAGATTGAATTTTTGAGTTTTTGTATTCGCACACAAGAAATTCTATATAAATAACATACCTGAAATTCTATTTACAGTAGATTGAATTTTTGAGTTTTGTAATCACTCCAAGAAATTCTATATAAAATAACATACCTGAAAATTGTGTCGCTATATACTAGACTTTTTGATTTCTGTGATTTTGGAGAAAGCAATGGCATCCACCACCAGTTTCAATCGTAAAAATGATAAAACTGAATGTGTTACTTGTGGGAAGCTAATCTCAAGGAACAATTTATCGGTACACAGGGCAAGATGTAGCGAAACAGGTTCGAGAATTAATCGTTCGTTACCTTCTAAGCCATGTGCTCGATGCGGAAAAATAATCAGCATTACAAATTTAAGTAAACATCTCAAAATTTGCAAACCATCGACCGAACAAGGAACATCGAAAAGGAAAATCGATAATTCAGAAACGGAAGCTTCCACTTCCAAGCAAATTAAATTATCTAATGAACGCAAACCAATTAGATCTGCATTTAACGACCAACTCCAGGATTTTTCAATTAAGTCAGAACCAGGTCGTGACATCCTTAGTTTCTTGGATGAAACGAAAACATCTGTACTAAATATTTTAAAAGATAAACTTGAAAACAACTCTATAAAAGTATACGTTGTTCTGTTTTCTGAATACAAGAAAGTTGATGGCACAACGAGTATTTTTTATCATCGTACAAAAAACCAGACTCTTTATTTGGCGGACGTCGAAAATTTGGACAACTTCTATTATAAAGTTTCCAACGAGCTGGTTAAGAAACATGACGATTTCGAGGCTAAAGGGTCGGGATGGTCTCTATGTGGAAGTCCTCACACGTTAACTGTTTACGTGAACCGATTCTCGCCTCTTCGAGCTTCCAGCTACGTTCCTCTTCCACCGAACATTCAACACAAGAGGGCTGTGCTAAATATACAGAACAGCGATAACAAGTGTTTTCTCTGGTGTGTGTTGGCTGCACTGCATCCTGTTCATTGCAAAAATAATCCACAGTGGGTTGGACATTACAAACAATACGAGACCGACTTTCAAAGTGTAATGTCTGACATTGAATACCCGGTGACATTGTCGGATATAACAAAGTTCGAAAATCGTACAGGAAAACGCATCGCTATTAATGTGTATTCCTTCACGTCAGATAAATATCTCGTGCACCCTGTCAGGATAAGCGATATCGACGATGACGATGCCTGTGTAATAAATCTCCTTCTAATTTCCAACGAGGATGTTCATCACTATACGCTAATTCGTTCACTATCACGTTTGGTCAGAAGTCAATCAACCAAGCATGCAAACAACATCGAAGTTTGCCCGAGATGCCTAACCACGTTCGACGATCAAAAACAACTCGATTATCGAAAATACACCGGACGTCAAATTACTATCGAGAAACTTGCCGAACATAAAATTTACTGCGGCGACAACAGACCGGCTAGAATGTTGATGCCCGAAACGAACGAAGTCGAAGAATTCAAAATGCACAAGGCATTGTTGGAACATCCCGCAATCATCGTCGCAGATTTCGAGGCGTTCCTCAAACCACTCTCCTACTGCGAACCGGATCCCGAAATTTCCTCCACAACGCCGTACCAGCTTCATCAACCTAATAGTTTCGGCTATGTTGTTGTGCGACGTGATAAAATAAATGAAGCATATATATATCGCGGGCCAAATGTAATCGAACACTTCCTGGAAAAAATGGTGGAGGAGGTTGAGGTAATTGGTAGCGTACTGCTTACATCAAAACCGATGGCACCTTTAACTGAAAATGAACTTCAAAATTACAATTCCACTGAGGTGTGTCCGGTATGTGATCAAAGTTTCACTGATGAGAACAAAAAAATATTCCACCACGATCATTTCAGCGGAAACTACATAGGTGGAATTTGCAACACGTGCAATCTTAAAATCCAGAAACCTAAATTCATCCCCATATTCTTTCACAACGGAAGCGGATATGATTTTCACCACCTGGTGAGACATCTTGGCTACGATCCGAAACGTATAGGTGTCTTGGCCGAGAATGAAGAACGTTACATTAGTCTCAGCAAGCAAGTGTCGATTCCGGGAACGAAAAATACAATCGAGATGCGCTTCCTGGATTCGTATAGATTTCTCTCTGCAAGTCTGGATGCTTTAGCGAACAAACTCACCGACGATCAATTTAAAATAACTAGAGCTAGTTTTCCCAACGTAGACATAGAACTCGTTAGACGTAAAGGGGTTTATCCTTACGAATATGTTAGTGATGGTTCTAAATTTAACGACGACGCTCTTCCACTTCCAAGAGAATTTTACAGCAGACTCAGAGAGAAAGGAATCACGGACGAAGAATACCAACACGCGCAACTCATGTGGGAGAAATTAGAATGTAGGACACTCGGAGACTACCACGACGCATACTTAAAATTAGACGTGACGATACTCGCGGATGTTTTTCAAGCGTTCAGGAAAACGGCAACGAATATTTACAAATTAGATCCAGCGTATTTCTACAGTCTACCGGGATTAGCGTGGTCGGCAATGTTATTCCAGACAAAGGTCAAGCTGGAACTGATATCGGACGTTGACATGTTGCTATTCATCGAAAGAGGGATACGAGGTGGAATGGTGCAATGCGTACAGAGACATGCAAAAGCTAATAACGTACACATGAAAGAAGATTACGATTCAAATCGAGCATCGAATTACATCTTCTACGCCGACGTTAATAATCTCTACGGACATGCCATGGTTCAGAAACTTCCTTACGGGGGATTCGAATGGTTAGATCCCACTTCGATAGATATTATTCATTTCGACGATAGCGAGTGTGGTTTCTTCGCAGAGGTAGATCTCCAATTCTCCGACCACCTGCACGACACGTTTTCGGATTTGCCTCCGACCCCCGAAATCAAATGTCCACCCGACTCGGTTCAAGACAAGCTTTTGTTAACATTGAACCCTAAACAGAGATACGTTGTCCACTACAAGAATCTCCGGTTTTTGATTGCGAAGGGTGTTCAGATAGTGAATGTTAGACGAATACTAAAGTTTAAACATTCCACGTGGTTAAGACCTTACATAGAAATTAACACACAACATAGAACAGCTGCCACTTCCGATTTAGACAAGGACTTCTTTAAATTAATGAACAATGCGGTGTACGGAAAGACCATGGAGAATGTTAGAAAGCACGTAGACGTGAAATTAATTTCCGATAAGAATAAATGTCGGAAGTGGATAGCCGATCCTAGATTCAAGTCGAGAAAAATTTACAACGAGAATTTGGCACTTTTCAATCTACATATAAAATTGATGAAATTCAGAAAACCAATTTACGTTGGCGCAACGGTTCTCGACTTGTCGAAACTTTACATGTTCGAATTTCATTATGACGTGATGAAACCCTTCTACAATGATAAAATATCACTTTTGTACACGGACACCGACAGCTTCATTTACAGCATACAAACACCTAACCTATACGAAGACATAAAAAATCCTTCCATGCTTGAGTATTTCGATACTTCTGCATACCCTCAACCCAACAGATTTGGAATTCCATCCCTCAACAAAAAAGTCCTAGGTAAACTGAAAGATGAATGTAACGGTGATATTATTGTCGAGTTCGCAGGTTTGCGTTCGAAGATGTATGCCATAAAAACAGAGAGTAGTGTCACGAAGAAAGCAAAAGGTGTGGGCAAAAATACGGTGGAGAACAAACTCACCTTCCACGATTACATCGATTGCCTCAAGACCAGGTCGTCGGTTCTAAGAGAAGAACAAAGAATCCAGAGCGTCAACCATATCATCACAACAAACGAAGTTAGGAAGGTAGCATTAGATCCGCACGACGATAAAAGATGTATTTTGTCTTGTGGAATCCACACGTTGCCTTGGGGACACTATTGTTTAGAAAATAGTAAAAATTGTAGGCAATGCAATTGAAAAAAAATGAACTTAAATAACTATAACTAAAATAAAAAAAACTTTGACTGTCTCAAATTATCACATACACAATAAAGAACTATCAAGGACAATGAATCTCTTTGGTTTCCGAAAGCAAACAATGGAGACTGTACACCGCAAGGCAGATCATGAATTTCTACCTTCCATGTTATCTAAACTCAACGGCCTGTTGATCAATCAATTTTCAAAACGTTGCTCTTCTTGCTGGAACAGTGACGATTTCGGATTCGCGACGATCGACGTGACGAGGAAACCCAACGACGGAAAATACAGAAACAAAATCAACGACTTTCTAAACGTTGCAACGTTGTGAGAATAAATAACCAGCATGCCTATGAATTTGTTCGGTTTCAAAAAACAGATCATTATGGAAACCATACCAGATCATGAAGTCTTACCTTCCGTGTTACCTAAACTCAACGGTCTGTTGATCATTCACCTCAACAGCATTTGGACGAAACTGAATGACGATGTGGGCAAGATGTTTTATGTTTTTAATAACAATTTAGATTTCTACGAAATTCCGATCGACGGGAAACTTCAAATCACCGTGAATCCGGAAAACGCAGGCGAAATCAAAATTTCTACCGGCAAGAACATTTTTCGAATTAAGCACGACAAGATGCTTTCTAACATTACGTACGATGTTTCCGCAGGAGATTACCTGTACGTGGAACTCCTCGGAGATTACGACAAACTTATTCCTCTCTTCGTAGAATTACGAATCGTCTATCCTATTATAAATAACCGTTAACCAAAAATGCCTAACGACATTTTCGGCAACACCAAGCGTGTAGACCACGCAGAAGAGATTCTCATGTTGGACATTCGAGTTAAGAAGTTGAGGACCGATTTGATCGCTTTGCAGGAGACCTTAAACAAAAGTTTAGAGTCGGAAATCGCCACGCTCCAAACGCAATGTCTCGACCCCATTCTGAAAATCGATTCCGAACTGAAAACGCTCATAAAAAATTATGTCGACGTACCTTCTTACGACAACGTTCAAAATATACAGTTGAGCGTGGATTCGCTTCAAAATGATTTGGCCAAATTACAGCAATTTCAATCGAAAAATGAAGATTTGGAAAAATTGAAACTCGAAATCGAAGAACGAACTTCCGCAATAGAAAAGAATTTCTCTGAACTTCAAACCGTCGTGAACGATATTGATGTAGAACGCTTGCATGTCGTTGTTTCCAAATTACAAGAAGAATTCACCAGTACGTTGGAAGAAATTAAATCCAAGTTGCAGACTTTGGAAGATACCATGACGAACCTACCATCGTCGGACGAACTGCAGGTCATTGGTAAAAGCGTCGCGAACATAAAAATTCAATTGGAGGCCTATCGAGATTTCGAACACATTCAAACCACCATCGCTACGCTTCAGGCGTCCTTGGAATTGATCAACGAAGAAATTAAAAATATTCACGCTGAAGCGAGAGCGTTGACGAGCATTCAAGACACGTTGAGCACGGTTCAGCAGAAGATCGAATATTTAGAAAATTTGAACGTCGAAACGAATCTCGCTCATTTTCATCACGTACTCGACAACATACAGGGTGACTTGGAATCGTTACGGACGAGCGTGCCTTCGAGCGAAGATTTGGAAAAATTGAAAACGGTGGTGACGGCACTATCCGATTCGGGCGACATTAAAAGTTCATTGAGCGATCTCGAGAGTAAAGTGGCCAATCTCCCCACCTCCAAAGAATTGCACGTTTTGAAAAGAAACATATCTCGAATGCTGAAACGACTGGAAACGGAAACGGCGAACGTGGAACAGATTCGAGACGAACTTGCCTTGCTGGTGTCGACGCTGCCCACTTCGCAGAGCGTCGCTGACCTTCACATGCAGTTTACAGAGATGCGAAGCATCGTGAACGATCTTACCACGAAAAGCTCGAAATTGAATCAAGTCGAGAACCTTCAGAGCATCGTCGTCAACATCAGAGATCAAGTTGGAGTGCTGGAATCAACACAGGAATCGACGCAGGCCTCTTTCGGTGCCAAGTTGCAAGAACTCAACGAAAACTACAAGCAGTTGAACGTGGAAGTGAAAATCAAACCGTCATTTTCTACCGTAACGGATACCATAGTCGAACATTTGTTGCCCATACAAAACACACTGGGTCAGCTTCACAGCAACCTCGTTAGCGTCGACACTAAATTCGCTAAACTGCATTCTCTGCAAGCCATCGAAATCAACAGCGTACCCAATCAACAAAGAATCTCCACGTTCGTCGAAGGTAACAAACTGTACATGTTGCATCCTTATCATCCGTACTACAAGTTTCTCCTCGATGGCACGATTCAGATAAACGAATTTTCGTACTGGTCTCACGGCAGAAAAGCTAGCGTTCCCACCATGACTTTGATATCGAATCGTGGTGTCCAGAAAGCAGGAAACATTCCTCTGGCACGTTGGAACGAAACGCGCAACATATATGAAATACACGAAGACGAAGATCTCACCGTTTTCGACGTGAGTGCCGGCGATAAGCTGATCATTCAAAACACGAGCGAAGTGCCACCTTCTTTGAATCCCATCACGCTTGTGCTTCTCTTGAAACGTAATCTCTAAACAAAAAATGTCTAGGCAAGCCATCGTCGAAGAATTGCATAAACCTGCACGCCGCAACTACGAACGTTTGGCTGTGGTAACCAAGGGCATCGACGACCTCTGGCAAAGTGACCTCGTGGAGATGAGTAACGGCAATTTGAAAAACGTACATAAATTGAACAAGGGCAACAAGTACCTCCTCACCGTCATAGACACGTTTTCGAAATTCGCATGGGCTCTACCTTTGAAGGCGAAAACGGGAACGTGCGTCACGGAAGCATTCAAATTAATTTTTCGCTAAAGCGGTGGCAGACGACCACGGTTTCTGCAAACGGACAATGGTAAAGAATTTTACAACGCCGTATTCCAAAAGTTTATTCAAAAACATGGCATTCGACATTATTCGACCTTCAGTCACATCAAAGCCAGCATCGTGGAAAGATTCAATCGAACCTTGAAAACACACATGTGGAAACGATTCACGCTTCGGGGAAATTACAAATGGGTCGACATCCTGCCGGAACTCGTCGACACCTATAATGATACGGTACACAGAACGATAGGCATGAAGCCAGTTGACGTTACCAAGTCTGACGAGCAGCGTTTAATTTCTACAGTTTACTGTCCAAAGTACACACCCACGACAAAAAAAGCTAAATACAAAATTGGAGACCGGGTGAGGATCAGCAAATTCAAACGCACCTTCGAGAAGGGGTTCACAAAAAATTGGAGCACGGAACTTTTTACGGTGGTTCGAGTTTTACCCGGAAACCGATACACGTATATAATAAAAGATAGTAGCGGCGAGATTTTGAAAGGAAGATTTTACGAAGAGGAACTCTCTAAAACGAAACACCCCGACACGTACCTCATCGAGAAAGTATTGCGTAGGAAAGGTGACAAACTGTTTGTCAAATGGCTGGGACTTCCGGAAAAGAGTTGGATCGACGCGGACGAAGTGATCTTGTGAGTACGTGGAACGTGGTGAAGCGTCTACCGGATCCGGAAAGTCAAACGAAGAAAAAGAACGGCGAGTTGCTTCCCGACAGCATCCGCTGTCTGATCGTAGGTCCTTCGGGGTGTGGGAAAACGACACTGCTCGTGGACAATTTTCTCCTCGCACCGAATTGGTTAGATTGGAAGAACAGGCACCTGTACGTGTTCTCGAAAAGTTTAGAGCAATCCAAATACCAGCAACTGATGAAACTGTACGATGGTCTGGACATTGCAACGTTTGCCTCGGAAATAAAACCACTCGACGATTGTCGTGAAAATTCAGTTGTTGTGTTCGACGACGCCATCCTGGAAAATCAAAATGAAATTCGCAACTTTTTCACGCAAGGTCGTCACAAAGGAATGGATTGCTTCTACCTAGCTCAAACGTTTTCCAAAATTCCAAAACAGTTAGTACGCGACAACGCTAATTTCATATGTTTGTTTCGTCAAGATCACACCAACCTCAAGCACGCGTACGATGACTACGTAGGCGGAGACATGAACTACAATCAATTTTCGGAACGCTGCTGCTCTACTTGCTGGAACGGTGACGATTTCGGATTCGCGACGATCGACATGACGAGGAAACCCAACGATGGAAAATACAGAAACAAAATCAACGACTTTCTAAACGTTGCAACGTTGTGAGAAACGACGTGTATAAATAACGTCATGACGAAACGAAAAATCGAAGACGAAAATCTCAAGCTTCGCGATTACCTCGCGAAACGCTTCAAAGGTTGGAAATCCGAGAATCGCGGATTCTACGAAGAGAAGAAACGTCAGGATCAACCCGTGATCGATGCCATCAGCGGTCTAGGTAAAGAAATTAAAAGTGTCACGGAACAAAATAAAAATTTGATTAATGAACTCGTACCGCTCGCAGCTAAAAGTTACGCCGTACCCACGCCCATTTCGAGCATTCCTTCGACGCCGTTCGAACTGAAGGATGCACCGGCACGACGTCGAGCTATTGGTAGCACGTCCTCGTCTTCGGATAAAATTGAGTTGGGGCCTTTGGCACGAGACTACCTGAGTACGGGGAAATTCGACAAGGATGAAGTGTTCGGATTGTATCCCAGCATGGAAACCAGCGAGGGTGGTGGTGTGGTGTGGAAGATTGGGAAATCGAAGGTGACCTTCGAAGGCAACGACATTAAAGTCAATTTAGGCGACAAGGATAGTTGGAACAGGTATCCGGGTACGGTGGGACTGTGGGAACTCGTCGCCAAAAAGCAGCCGAAAGATTACACCGACGAAGATTACCAAAGTTACAAGGAAATTCTGATCATGACGGATGCCTTGTACCAGAACAACGACGCCTCGCAGAATAGGGTGAAATCGAGCAGCGGCGAGAAGTACAGGAATCTCATCAAACCGATTTGGAACCAGGTCAAAACAGGCAGCGGCGTCAAACGCTACAACACGTTACCCAAAGAATTTGTTTGGGTGGACGACGTTAGGAAACTCGTGGATCGATTGTTGGTGATAGCCGGCGAAGAGAATGCAGGTAACCGTAATTTCTACAACGAGAAGGTTGGCATCGTGGACATGATCAGCACGAAACTTTCCAACTTCATCGTGAACGACGACAAGGGCATAGGTTACCTGATCAAAATCATCAACACGCTGACTCCGAAATTTTGGAACGTGGCCGAAGGAAAAGGACTCGTGAACGACATCATCAACAAGTTACCTTTCGAGATGCATCTACCTGGCTACCAGTACTGCGGACCGGGTACCAAACTCGAGAAAAGATTGGAGAGAGGAGACAAGGGTGTGAATCCGTTGGACGCGGCATGCAAAGATCACGACATCGCCTACAACACCACGCAGACGGATCTGGACGCACGTCACGAAGCAGACAAAAAATTGGAACATGCAGCTTTCGAAAGGTTCGTGAGCAGAGACGCATCGCTGGGTGAACGGGTCGCCGCACTAGGTACCACCATCGCCATGAACACAAAACAAAAATTGGGGTGGGGTATATAAATAACATCCAGTAAAAAAAAAAAACTTGATATATAAATAACACACATCGTAAAAAAATAATCTTCGGTATATATAAATAACACACATCGTGAAAAAAAAAGCAATTAAATTTCTCTCTAACACTTTGAAATTTTTCTTGATATGACAACTGAAAAAATAAGCGATCTCCAAGCATTAAAACAAATGCTAAATTTGTCAGTCGAGTATGTAAAAATTCAGGAATTGGAAGTCGACAAACCTTACACGATAACTTCCGGTTCAATCGTTTCTACCCAGTATGGTCCCAAGGTACGCCTGTTGCTCAACGCACAATACAGTCTATTTTTACCAGATCGATACGCTAACATGTTATCCGACGAGAAGCTATCTATTTTAATCGAGAACAAAACTCGAATCGTGTACAAGGGGACAAAGGAACTTCTTGGCAAGAAAACGAAACACGTAATAGAATTTGTGTAACGACTGCGAGGCCTTGAAAATATATAAATAACATACCGTAAAAAAACTACACAAAAAAAATCTCAGAATATATATATAAATAACATACCGTGAAAATAACACATAGAGCATCAACATGAAGCCCAAGGGTGTCGTGTACCAGATACCATACTCCAATCTTAAAAATCTAGGTGCCCTCGATGGGTTACTCACCAAGAAACAACGCGAGAAGAAACGTTCTTGCTTGTCGAAAGGACACGGAATGAAATTGCTGCTCAGCACACCTCAATTGAAAAGATTGCAGCGTTCGCGGAAACAGCAAAAGATCGGAGGTTTCATATTCAGCATCCCGGCCATCCTGGCAGCATTGGGGGCCGTTGGAAGTTTGGCTGGCGGAAGTGCCGCCATCGCGAAAACCGTCATCGACTCGAAGAAGAACAAGGCGGAATTGGAAGAACAGAAACGTCACAACCTGGCCATGGAGAAGAAAGGAGGAAAGGGCGTGATGAGAAAGTTTAAAAAAAAGAAACAGAAGCACTCACCAACCGAGACATTGAATCTCTGATCGAACCGTTACGAATCAAACACTTCAGAGGAGTTTTCATGTCCGACTCGTTACCTTCAAGCGTTAAAAGAAGAGAATGCGGAGTAGTCAACTTGGACGGTCAAGAAAATCCAGGCACGCATTGGATATGTTACCACAAAAATGATGATAAAGCATTCGTTTTCGATTCTTTCGGAGGTGTTCCACCTACAAATTTAATTCATTATCTGAAAACGAACAAAACCTCCATATACTACAACGACGAACGCATTCAAGATTTCGGAGACGTGAACTGCGGTCATCTCTGCCTTTCCGTGCTCGCGTTTCTCTCTAAAATAAATAACCCTACGATCGAAGATTTTCAGAAAGCATTGTGGAACCTCAAACAGCATCACTAGGATGGGCGTGTTCCATCTCACGAGCGAATCTTCAATCTTGAAACTCACGCTGCACGACGACATCGTCTATCCTAATTCCGTGGCTCTGCGTGCATTCTACAGCATGTACCTCATACCTAACGTCACCCAGCACAACAACAAAATTAGCGTAGGAAGCGAACACATCGTCGTCACACCAGGACAATACAATCTTTCCACTTTGCAAGCTCAATTACCCAAAGGCACGTACCTTTCTCAAAATTCGGTCACGCACAGAGTGGAAATCCTATCCGCGACGGAGACCGTGGACCTGGGCACCATGGGAGAACTTTTAGGTTTCGAGAACGACACCAAACTCGAAGCTGGCATCAAGCACGTAGCAACCAACATTCCTAAATTCTTGGCCATAGAGACTCTGAACGTACACTGTAACGTGGCCGAAGGTATGATCACGAAATCTTCGGACGGATTGCTGGGAAGTCACAAGCAGACGGGAATCATAGCCACTTTCAAACCAAGTTCCGAGTTCATGGAACCGATCATCTACACGCCCTCTTCGCCGATCTATTTTCCAGTATGTCGCAACCGCATAGACGACATAGAGTTGGTGGTGACGAACGAGAAAGGAGACGTGGTGGATTTCGCAGGTGCAACAACTACTGCCATCGTGGAGATCAACGTATAATAAATAACCATACATGTAAAATGGAGCAAATCGAAAGTTACGAATTGCAATCTTTCCCTCCCAACCGTCGCACGTTCGCCAATCTGAACGAGGCGAACAGGGAGATCGAATACGACGTTGACGTAGGCGATGGGTTCATTCATCCTCACAGAGCGGACCTCTACCTTCAATTCGACGTGGTGAAGAAAGAAAGCGGAGACACGTTTCCCGCAGCAGCAAACTTGATACTCGTGGACAACTTCGTGCCTCACCTGTTCTCGCAGGTGGAGGTGAGGAAACACAACACCGTCATCGACAGAATAGATTATCCAGGCATCACGTCGACGGCGGTGGGAACGTTGAAATTATCCAAAACGGACGCAGCGTACTACCAGGCCGGGGGATTCGAAGCTGGGGCCAAAATATCGACGAAAAGTCACACGGTGCTCTTTCCCATGCGTCTGCTGCCTGGTTTCTTCTCGGATTACAAGGAGATCATGTGGAAGGGAGGACTGAGGATCACGTTTCGAAGAGCGGCCAACGACAACGACGCACTGATGCGATACGCTACTTTGGGTCCGGACGGCACCACGCCGATAGCCAACACTTTACCCGAAGCAGCGAAATGCGTCATCCGAAGCATGGAATTGAGAATGCCGGTGGTGGAATACGAAACGAACTACGCCCTCAAGTACAAAGCGGAGATCTTGAAAAGTCCGCAGGTGTCGATTCACTTTCACGGTTACCAGTGCGTGCAGAAGATGGCATCGGGAAGTCACATGGAATTCGACGTGACGACGCAGTTCAACAACATACAGTTCGACATGCCAGATTTCGTCGTGGTGCTTTTTCAGACCGGGAGGGACAAGAATCAGGAAAAAGATTCCAGCAAGTTCGACGACTGCAAGATCAAGAACGTTTATCTGAAGAACGGACGCAACGAAGTGTTCCCGCGCGAGAATTACAACCTCGACGTGACCAAAAACGATTACCTCAAACTTTACGAAGCGTTCTCGGCTTACAAACGCGTGACCGAGGGAAGCGTGGACATGTACTACACGCCCAGCGAGTTCAAAGCACGGAGACCCATGACCGTCATCAACACATCTAAGAGAAAGAAGGTTGTGGTCAACGATCGAACCAACATCAAGGTCGTCTGCGAGTTCCACGATGCCTTGCCCGAGGATACCCTATGCAGCGTCATCCTGATTGCAGAGAAGTCCTTCGCCTACGACGTGAAGAACGAGAGGGTCACAGAGCAGTTTTAAATTCATAAAAAATTGCCACATACTAAAAATCAACATCCAACACATTTTAGGTTATATAAAATTTGTGAAAACCTTATAATACTGAAATATTAAAACAAACGGAGTCCCCCTTGTAGGTTAGTTCGGTGCGTAAATAAAAAAAATGATAGGTTAAGTTATATCACTTAGGATCGTAAGAAAATTAAAAAAACCGTAAAAAAAAGATAGGTTAAGTTATATCACGTAACATCGTGATATACCTACCAAGTACGAGTGGGGGAAAAATGAGTATAGTGAAAATTTGTACTAAAACATCGCTAAACGCTATAACATCGACAAAAAATTGTCAAAATATGTCAAAAACTTATATTCGATTGATGAAAAAAATACCAACAAAATATGATCCTCAAATAATAACGTTCAAACAGTACCTAAATAAAAAAAATGATAGGTTAAGTTATATCACTTAGGATCGTAAAAAAATTAAATAATCGTAAAAAAGGATAGGTTAAGTTGTATCACGTAACATCATGATATACCTACCAAGTACGAGTGGGGGAAAAATGAGTATAGTGAAAATTTGTACTAAAACATCGCTAAACGCTAAAACATCGACAAAAAATTGTCAAAGTATGTCAAAAAGTGATATTCAATTGGTAAAAAAAGACCATACCTACTAAGTACTATTTTGAAACAACTAATATACACTACTGAAATCCTATCCGCGACGGAGACCGTGGACCTGGGCACCATGGGAGAACTTTTAGGTTTCGAGAACAACACCAAACTCGAAGCTGGCATCAGGCACACGGCAACCAACATTCCTAAATTCTTGGCCATAGAGACTCTGAACGTACACTGTAACGTGGCCGAAGGTATGATCACGAAATCTTCGGACGGATTGTTAGGAAGTCATAAGCAGACGGGAATCATAGCCACTTTCAAACCAAGTTCCGAGTTCATGGAACCGATCATCTACACGCCCTCTTCGCCGATCTATTTTCCGGTATGTCGCAACCGCATAGACGACATAGAGTTGGTGGTGACGAACGAGAAAGGAGACGTGGTGGATTTCGCAGGTGCCACTACGACGGCCATCGTGGAGATCAACGTATAATAAATAACCATACATGTAAAATGGAGCAAATCGAAAGTTACGAATTGCAATCTTTCCCTCCCAACCGTCGCACGTTCGCCAATCTCAACGAGGCGAACAGGGAGATCGAGTACGACGTGGACGTAGGCGATGGGTTCGTTCATCCTCACAGAGCAGACCTCTACCTTCAATTCGACGTGGTGAAGAAAGAAAGCGGAGACGCGTTTCCTGCAGCAGCAAACTTGATACTCGTGGACAACTTCGTGCCTCACCTGTTCTCGCAGGTGGAGGTGAGGAAACACAACACCGTCATCGACAGAATAGATTATCCAGGCATCACGTCGACGGCAGTGGGAACGTTGAAATTATCCAAAACGGACGCAGCGTACTACCAGGCCGGGGGATTCGAAGCCGGGACCAAAATATCGACGAGAAGTCACACGGTGCTCTTTCCCATGCGTCTGCTGCCGGGTTTCTTCTCCGATTACAAGGAGATCATGTGGAAGGGAGGACTGAGGGTTACGTTTCGAAGAGCGGCCAACGACAACGACGCACTGATGCGATACGCTACTTTGGGTCCGGACGGCACCACGCCGATAGCCAACACTCTACCCGAAGCAGCGAAATGCGTCATCCGGAGCATGGAATTGAGAATGCCGGTGGTGGAATACGAAACAAACTACGCCCTCAAGTACAAAGCGGAGATCTTGAAAAGTCCGCAGGTGGCGATTCACTTTCACGGTTACCAGTGCGTCCAGAAGGTGGCATCGGGAAGTCACATGGAATTCGACGTGACGACGCAGTTCAACAACATACAGTTCGACATGCCAGATTTCGTCGTAGTGCTTTTTCAGACCGGGCGCAATAACAATCAGGAAAAAGATTCCAGCAAGTTCGACGACTGCAAGATCAAGAACGTTTATCTGAAGAACGGACGCAACGAAGTGTTCCCGCGCGAGAATTACAACCTCGACGTGACCAAAAACGATTACCTCAAACTTTACGAAGCGTTTTCGGCTTACAAACGCGTGACCGAGGGGAGCGTGGACATGTACTACACGCCCAGCGAGTTCAAAGCACGGAGACCCATGACCGTCATCAACACATCTAAGAGAAAGAAGGTTGTGGTCAACGATCGAACCAACATCAAGGTCGTCTGCGAGTTCCACGATGCCTTGCCCGAGGATACCCTATGCAGTGTCATCCTGATTGCAGAGAAGTCCTTCGCCTACGACGTGAAAAACGAGAGGGTCACAGAGCAGTTTTAAAAAATATCGCCAACAAGCAAGAATAGCTTTTCTACATTCCCCAATTACAAAATTTTTAATCTAAAAACACATCCAAAGCACTCCAATAGGATGCAGAGTGTTTTTTAGGATCAAATCGAATTTCTTAAACAAATTGAGGGGGTGGGAGGAAAAAAAAAAGAACCCATGAAACTCTACAAAGGCATGGCTTTGTTAGCCGCGGCCATTAGAACTGCGTTGGGCACCACGCACCCTCGCGAGGTTATAGGGGGCCAGGTATCCTAAAAGACAACATTTATTATTTTGTTTGTTTGTTTGCGTCACAATACAGGCGCGCGCGCGCGTGTGTATAACACATCGTGTTTCCCCCGAGAGAGAGGTTTACAAAAATCACGATATACGGAGTTGGAAAATTACGATATGGCGCATTCGCTCGTTACTGTTGCCAGCCATAAATCTCTCTCTCTCTCTCTCTCTCTCTCTCTTCATCTTACACCAACGTTGGCATCTCTATTTTTTTAGTTGCAAGTAAATTGCCAACACACTCTAGTTAATAATGCTACATATTATACGCACACACGCACACACATACTATATTACCATCCACCCATCTCTCTCTCTCTTTTACGGCAGTGCCGGCTCTCCTTGTTTAGTATATGTAGGTTGGCAACGCTGATCTTTACTTGAGGGCGATCAACCGGGTTGATTGCACAAGCAAAATTGCCACCTCCTTGCTTTAGGTTAGGTTAGACCAAAAAAACCTTGGTGATTTTTTTTTTCGAGTGAGGAGTTGGCAACGCTTATCTCCACTTGAGGGCGGTCGACCGGGTTGATTGCACAAGCAAAGTTGCCAGCTCCTTGCTTTAGGTTAGGTTAGAGCAAAAAAGGCTGTGGGTAAGCTGTCGGTTGTTTAACTCTTCCCTTTCTCTTTTTTTTTTTCTTGTAAAAGGCTATGGCAAAAGTACCAGTGGGTTGGCAACCTTGCTTTATGCACTGTAAGGCAAGCCTCAAGCAAAATTGCCACCTCCTTGCTTTAGGTTACGTTAGACCAAGAAAAAAAACCTTGGTGATTTTTTTCGAGTGAGGAGTTGGCAACACTGCGAGAAAATACCTCAAGCAAGGTTGCCACCTCCTTGCTTTAGGTTAGGTTATACCCAAAAACAAAAACCCTGGTGATTTTTTCGAGTGAGGAGTTGGTAACACTGCGAGAAAATGGAGCTCATGCCTTACAAGAGCAAACCATTAAGGCGAGCTCCACCGAGCTCCATTTTCGGGCGTTGAATTCTCCATTTGGGTCTACTTGCAATGCTGTAAGTCCAATAAATATATTGATGATGATGATCAAAACAAGACAAAGAAAGTTCGTAAATTTATTGCGGTTGGGAACTTTGACAAGCATCCTAATAACGATTTTTGTTCCGCCAAATATAGTGCACTTCGTAAAATAACTTGGTGACATGGCAAGGCAAGATAAGTGTGAACATTTTGTAGGAATATGCATTGTAACTTTCTATGAGCTTAGAGATTTGTGTACATAATGATATTTTATAACATTGTTATTTTTTTTTTAAATAATCATGAACAGGGAAGTAGTGCCACTTTCAACATGGCGAGTTCTATTGCGGTAGTCGACGGTCATGAATCAGCTGACACGGAGTGATACATCGAATCGGTGAGACGGTTTGTTTACAGACGGTCTCAGGGTTGGTGATGTACACTATAGAGTTTACCCTTTGTGTAACGAGCATTACATTTCAAAATCATGTCCCTTGTAAAAAATAAGCAGACGGACTGTGTCGAAACGTCGATCAAATTAATAGGCCTGGTCGCTACAGGTGCTATTTTATTAGTGTTGTTATGTTAGCTATCTGATGGTACCTTAGAGCTATGCTGCAGCTTTAGCGGACGCCAATGAAGCCATTTGTTTTTAAATAGCCATCCGCCCACCTTTTCTTCGGCTTCTTGCCCTCCCTGAGTACAATCGGAGAGGAAACCCGGTCGTCAGAAGGGTAGGATGGAGAACGACCAGTGGCGTGCATAAACCAGTCTTTTAGTTCTTTATAGGGTAACTTAGGGTGAATCGGGTCAAAAAAATCAAATGTAAATATCTCCTATAATTTCATTCAAATTTTAAATTATCGAGAATATGGTAATAAAGCCATCCTTTCACTATAATTTCCACTAACTAATATATATTTTTTAACTTCTCTTAATTTTTTCCACGTATCATTCTAATGAATGGTGGGATCGAACCTGCCACTCCCAATGGGTGATGTAGCTAATCATCATTCATCCTCATAAATGATGAGATCACTCCTCATAACGACAAGTTAAATGCTTGGCAGCAAAAGGCACAACTGAAATAAAATACCTTAAACAACTAGAAATGGCAAATAGTCTCTCGTTGGATTTTAGAACCTTGAACCCGATTCATTCATGGTAAGGATTAGGATAAATACCTGTCTACAATTAGAAGAATGATGATGAATTTAGTAACGTAGAGTAAAATAAAACTGAGCTCTCTCTAGGCTTCGTCGCTTCTTGACCTAAGTAAGGATAACTCCTCCTTCCAATCTCTCCCCAAAAATGCTCTTCTCCGTCTTCAATCTAATCTCAAAGTGAGTCCCTTCCCGGTCTGTCCGCTTCTCTCAACACCTCTCACTCAAGACCTCCTGTACGCTGATCAGTGAGTTTTTACCTTCCTATTACTGTCAGCTGCTTACTCCTTGTTTACCTGTTGTAAACCTTGCAGCCTCAATATATCAGGAAGTGGAAGCCTGCTTAACACTCGACTGTGCACAATTCAAATACCTGAGAGGAATTGACAGCTGGTGGAAACAAGTGAATGAACTTAGGTGAACTGAAGCTTAGAGAAAGTTAAAATAAAAAATAAAGAATAATCCATCCCGTAGCATTTAAACTTCAACTCTGCATGACCCTATTCACCCTTAAGAGTTTGGGTGAATCGGGTCACACCTTAAGGTGAAAAGGGTCAGTTACCTAACATTGAAAAATGCATTATTAGTCTTTAATTTCCAATACAAACCTTATGTTTAGAGTGTAGGACCTTATCATTTGCTCGCACATCTTCCACAAATAAACTTTATTCTGCCTTGTGCAGTCACACATTTCCTGTGATAAGCCATCTTTAGATGTTCTTGCCGCTGTACTCAATCAACTAATTTCACAGAAACAGGATCATTGTATTAGTACTTCAATTATAGAACTCAGAAACAGTATCGTTTCCTTCATCACTGACGTTTCCCGACTCTGAACATAATGATGCTGATGATGATGAGAGCGTGCGGGCGACTTGACAAATTCGAACGCAACCTTTCTCACATCACTGAAGTGGAGACAAAATCCATACGAACATAATTTTAGTAACCAGTTCATCCTTCTCAGTGGTCTGTCCTGGACACTGTATTCTTTGAAGATACGAATAAGAAATACCAAACAGTTTTGCGGCATGTCGTTGGTTTATCCCTCCCCTAAATGCCTTCATCGCTTTCTGCATGTCCTCCTCATTACACAAACTTGACGATTTTCTTTGTATATTTCCCCATTGAATGAAACAAATTAATTTAGAAGCCTGTTTCAGGGCAAATGGGCATATTATGTGTTGACCCTCTTCACCCGATTTTCGTGACCCTATTTCCCCAAAAGTGCAACACTCTTCTGTTCATCAGTTGGATACACTGTATCAACAAAAAGATGGCGACAATTCTACGACAATTAAATACCATGTTATTTATTTATTTAGCAAAAGATCCTTAACAGAACCAATAGTTCCAATTACAAAGGATCATATTAAAAACATTTATAATTAAGATTAAATATACATTTTAAAAATTACAAAAATACAAAACTACAGAATTACAATATTACAAAATACAAAGCAAAAGATAAAAAGATAAAGAAGATAAAAATGGCAGTAGGTATGTTACACAAAGTAACAGAACAAAATACAAACACAATATAGTACAATCACAACAGAATACTGCTAAATACTTTCAGATACAAACATATTATACATCGCACAATAGTCGATGAACAAATATCAAATCCATATGCGAGTAAATAAGGCATGACTTTAAATACATAGTATCGATAAAAATAATATAATACAAACACAGCTTCAATCAAATTTACTGTGAATTTAAATGATTAGGCAACGACAATATATGTCTTTTTATTATTGAGCTGTATGTTATAAAAGGAAGCGCGAAGTCTACTTTAATTTAATTTATGAACAAATGTTCTTTAAAATGCCCCATGTAATACAGTGGAACACTAATAAATACATACAACACAGCTTTCCCAGTCTACTTACATTTAATACGAGTATTATCTGTAGTATTTGGCAGCTCCAAATGCACTACTTATTTGTAGCTTCTACGTTCAACAGATATAACAAGTTCCAAACTTCACTGCCAGATCGAAATATTTCCTTAAGTTTCGTGTAGAGATTTTCAAAAGTGACCCTATTTACCCTGTGACCCGATTCACCCTAAGTTACCATATTAAAGCTAAATGTAGAAGAGAATGTATGACAAAAGTTGGTTTACGGGGGATAAATGTGGAAACATGGAGAATACGCCTGTGTCTTCCAAGGTCAAACAGTATTACATTCTCTCTTTTCAAGGAAAACTGTTTATGGAGACGTTTGTAAAGAACTTTCTGCAAATTCCAGAATGCAAATGCTGTGAAGTAGAAAAAAGATGAAACGCCTTCCCTTGAAGTCCAGTTGTACCGGGGCGTTCTTCGTGCCCAGAACAGCGGAACCGTTGCTTTTGATGCTCCGCAAAGGGTCCCTTGACAGCATCATCCATCTTGGGGAGGATGCTCATTGAAGCGAGATGGGAGCAGGACCTCCTTTGCCCCTCCATCTTTCATCGCCAAATACTCATGGTTGTCAAGCAAAGCGTCATTTTTCTCCCTCAAACCGGTAAACCGCCACAACCGTGGGAGGAAGGTATTTGACGGCGGTGGGTGAGGCTAAGGGATTAGGGTGATTTGTATGGGGATGGTGGTCGGTACAGGGTGATTGCAAAGTTGGTGCTCTTTTTCTCTTTTTGAGAAATTTGTTATATTATTATTCTATCTGTTTCTGCCGTGTCCGAGTAGTTACCACACGACGATAGGGGTCCTGCGTTCGAATCCCGACCTGGGCATGTGTGTTCTTTGTGACTGTCCCGTCATCAATTTCATCATAGCATTGTCCTCTTGTAATTAGCCAAAAGGAAAGAAGATCTACGCTAAATAGCAAAACTCAAGCTCTGTTCCTATTTTGATTGTTTTAAACTTTTGTATGAAGTCTACTTTCAGCTGACATAGACTGTTTGGAAGTGCAACTGTAGTTTAAAGTGGAATAGTAACCAATGTGCAATGTGCCTGCACCGAGGTTCGAACTCGGGACCTTTTGATTAGGAGGCGACGTTTTTACCACTACGTCCCCGAGAGGCTCGCTTGTTTATTTTTCTATCTCTTTGGGCCGGCCTCCGTCGAGAAGTGGATAGTACACCCCGCTACGACGCCAGAGGTCCCGGGTTCGAATCCCGACCTGCCTGGGTGTTATTTGTGTGTCTCATAAATTTCACCATATGATCACTCATTCTCATCTTCGCGATCAGCCAAAAAAATTCAGAAAAGTGAATTGATTGATTGAATTGGTGTTTTTAAGTCCACTTTATGCACAGTAAGGCTAATCGGGACTGGACCTACAGCTTAAAGTGGGATCCGAACCACTATGTGCCTCCACCGGGGATCGAACCCGGGACAACTTGATTACAAGGCGACGGCGCTACCACTGCGTCATCTGGAAGCCACCGGAGACGAAAAGTGAAGTAAAATAAACTAAATGAATCAATCAATTCTATCTCTTCGGGGGTATAAGGGTGACTTTTCCTCAAGTACCCAAATGCAGTCGCGTCGCCTGATAATGTTCGCATGAGCACGTGAACACTCATGTATATGTCTTAAATTACATATTAAATGCACACACACACACACACACACATACGTTTATATATTTATTCGAAAAAATACTATGTTTGATGTACGAGTACATATACACAATTTACTCTGACACAACTATTTCACGTCTGATAAGTCTCTCAGATAGTTGGTAACACTGACTCCCACGGTGTTCCGCGGAGGACGTTGAACACAATCGCTGTGCGTGTTGCATAGCGCTGACAGCTAAGGGGCTGTTGGCCACTATACCCCGAAGATGTTCACTTCGCTGTGCGAACACTGATGCAAGCGACAATACTTCCTACATTCGGCACCAGAGTGCAGGGCATGTCTAGGGGGCCTCGAAAAGGTATGTGCTACATAGTTGCAAACTTTAGCGACAAATCGCTAATTCTGGCGGATTTTAATGTGGAGAGGGACAATTTCCCCTAGGTCCTTCTTGTACTTAGGTATTACTTCAAATATAGCGTGATTTTGGGGGGAAGTTGTTGAAAGTGATTTGAACTGGTTACCCCCACACCCCCTATACGCCTTCATGGCGTGGTGGTATGCACAGGGGAGCACTTTACTTTTTTATATTCTCACTTTTTCAATTGAATATGAAGTTACAAGGGAGAGGAGAGCAAATTTGCATTCAGTGCAAAAACATTATTGTGAACACTCGTATGCGAACCGCACGCGACGCCACTGCCTAAATGTCAACCTCCCTTCCACCCTGGACTACATTTTGCAGACTAGCGAGGCTCTGGCGTCTGAACTCGCAGCCAATATAATACTCCGTGGGTCTCGTGTTGTGTTGTAAGTATAGTAACGATCCGTAGTATCTTTTAATTATTATGGAGAACGAACTCCAACTTCCAGTCATTCAACCGTCGTTTTCCAATCAGGAAATATTCAGGAACATCACAGGAATGCAGTGTCAGACAGCACTGAAGCTTTTCCTGGTCATCAGCTGTAAACAGACGAAATCCAGGAAGAGGCTACAGGCCTGACTGTGCATTTGTTTATTAAATTGAATTGCAATAAATGCCTGGGAGGCAGAGAGTTTGAGGTCAGTTCTAATTCAGTTATTGAGGAGCAAGTTACGATTGAATAGAGAGAGAGGAGGAGGTTCTAGGGAGAGCGTGTTAACGCTAGTCGCAAGTCAGACTCTACGTACAGTCACAGGCATAACCTCTCACGGCAGATCTTCAGTTGCAGTACAGAGACAGGTATATCCTTACATTACCCATGCTGATCCAATCTTTAGGGGTGTGAAACTCAAGTGTCATGTGTTGTCATTCAAGTGTGTAAATTTAGTACCTCTAGCGCCTTACCATCAAGCTCACCACGAGCAGAGAGTGCTTTACCATCAAGGATGAATGATGATAGTGAGCTACATTCCCAAAAGATCCCACATACCTAAGGGTATGAGACGTGGTAGAGATGCGGGCCTTTTCATTTTTTTCAGGAAATGAAAAGAGGTGCAGTTAATTGTTAGCTTTGAAATTTACCCCCTATCTCCATTTTGACACGTGGTGGATTTGCTGGGGCTTTTCATGCATTTTTTCGGAAATGCGAATAGAAAATAGCATGAGACGTGGATGGAGGTGCTTAGGGCTTTCATCCATTTTTACGGAAATGAGATGAAAATTGGTGATTACGTGGTGATAGACGCAGGGGGGAAAAATAGAAAAAGAACGGCGAGTTGCTTCCCGACAGCATCCGCTGTCTGATCGTAGGTCCTTCGGGGTGTGGAAAAACGACACTGCTCGTGGACAATTTTCTCCTCGCACCGAATTGGTTAGATTGGAAGAACAGGCACCTGTACGTGTTCTCGAAAAGTTTGGAGCAATCCAAATACCAGCAACTGATGAAACTGTACGATGGTCTGGACATTGCAACGTTCGCCTCGGAAATAAAACCACTCGACGATTGTCGTGAAAATTCAGTCGTTGTGTTCGACGACGCCATCCTAGAAAATCAAAATGAAATTCGCAACTTTTTCACGCAAGGTCGTCACAAAGAAATGGATTGCTTTTACCTAGCTCAAACGTTTTCCAAAATTCCAAAACAGTTACTACGCGACAACGCTAATTTCATATGTTTGTTTCGTCAAGATCACACCAACCTCAAGCACGCGTACGATGACTACGTAGGCGGAGACATGAACTACAATCAATTTTCGGAAGGCTGCTGTTCTACTTGCTGGAACGGTGACGATTTCGGATTCGCGACGATCGACATGACGAGGAAACCCAACGACGGAAAATACAGAAACAAAATCAACGATTTTCTAAACGTTGCAACGTTGTGAGAAACGACGTGTATAAATAAACGTCATGACGAAACGAAAAATCGAAGACGAAAATCTCAAGCTTCGCGATTACCTCGCGAAACGCTTCAAAGGTTGGAAATCCGAGAATCGCGGATTCTACGAAGAGAAGAAACGTCAGGATCAACCTGTGATCGATGCCATCAGCAGTCTAGGTAAAGAAATTAAAAGTGTCACGGAACAAAATAAAAATTTGATTAATGAACTCGTACCGCTCGCAGCTAAAAGTTACGCCGTACCCACGCCTATTTCGAGCATTCCTTCGACGCCGTTCGAACTGAAGGATGCACCGGCGCGACGTCGAGCCATAGGCAGCACGTCGTCTTCGGATAAAATCGAGTTGGGACCTTTGGCACGAGACTACCTGAGCACGGGGAAATTCGACAAGGATGAAGTGTTCGGATTGTATCCCAGCATGGAAACCAGCGAAGGCGGCGGTGTGGTGTGGAAGATTGGGAAATCGAAGGTAACCTTCGAAGGCAACGACATTAAAGTCAATTTAGGCGACAAGGATAGTTGGACCAGGTATCCGGGTACGGTGGGACTGTGGGAACTCGTCGCCAAAAAGCAGCCGAAAGATTACACCGACGAAGATTACCAAAGTTACAAGGAAATTCTGATCATGACGGATGCCTTGTACCAGAACAACGACGCCTCGCAGAATAGGGTGAAATCGAGCAGCGGCGAGAAGTACAGGAATCTCATCAAACCGATTTGGAACCAGGTCAAAACGGGCAGCGGCGTCAAACGCTACAACACGTTACCCAAAGAATTCGTTTGGGTGGACGACGTTAGGAAACTCGTGGACCGATTGTTGGTGATAGCCGGCGAAGAGAATGCAGGCAATCGTAATTTCTACAACGAGAAGGTTGGCATCGTGGACATGATCAGCACGAAACTTTCCAACTTCATCGTGAACGATGACAAGGGCATAGGTTACCTGATCAAAATCATCAACACGCTGCCTCCGAAATTTTGGAACGTGGCCGAAGGAAAGGGACTCGTGAACGACATCATCAACAAGTTACCTTTCGAGATGCATTTACCTGGCTACCAGTACTGCGGACCGGGTACCAAACTCGAGAAAAGATTGGAGAGAGGAGACAAGGGTGTGAATCCGTTGGACGCCGCATGCAAAGATCACGACATCGCCTACAACACCACGCAGACGGATCTGGATGCACGTCACGAAGCAGACAGAAAGTTAGAGCACGCAGCTTTCGAAAGATTCGTGAGTAGAGACGCATCGTTGGGTGAACGGGTCGCCGCACTAGGCACCACCATCGCCATGAACACGAAACAAAAATTGGGGTGGGGTATATAAATAACATACAGTAAAAAAACAACATGGATTGCATAACTAATTTGCCACCCGAGCTACTATCTAAAATATTCAAAAAGGTAGTTAACGGAGATGTTAATAAACTTGTAAACATAGCAAGAACAATGCCGGAATTTCGCATCCCTTGTGAAATGGTTCTCAAGGACCTTCTTCGGGAGATCAGCGGCCTGAGGTGCGGTGATCTCAACATTCTGCTTTTGGCTGCAGGGCAAAAATTGGACGATAGGTCGGACGAACTGTACGAGGCAAGGCAGGGAAGAAGACAGTATACTGATGATTGGTACAAGTCTATGCAGGAGACGGAAGATATCACTACGCACATCCTCGCGTTTTCCGAAGCACGAACTTTTTTCCTCTGTTAAAAAATAATAATATATATATACGTGTCAAAAAAAACTTGATATATAAATAACACACATCGTGAAAAAAAAAATAATCTTCGGTATATATAAATAACACACATCGTGAAAAACAATTAAATTTCTCTCTAACACTTTGAAATTTTTCTTTGATATGACGACCGAAAAAATAAGTGATCTCCAAGCATTAAAACAAATGCTAAATTTGTCAGTCGAGTATGTAAAAATTCAGGAATTGGAAGTCGACAAACCTTACACGATAACTTCCGGTTCAATTGTTTCTACCCAGTATGGTCCCAAGGTACGCCTGTTGCTCAACGCACAATACAGTCTATTTTTACCAGATCGATACGCTAACATGTTATCCGACGAGAAGCTATCTATTTTAATCGAGAACAAAACTCGAATCGTGTACAAGGGGACAAAGGAACTTCTTGGCAAGAAAACGAAGCACGTAATAGAATTTGTGTAACGACAGCGAGGCCTTGAAAATATATAAATAACATACCGTAAAAAACTACACAAGAAAAAATCTCAGAATATATATATAAATAACATACCGTGAAAATAACACATAGAGCATCAACATGAAGCCCAAGGGTGTCGTGTACCAGATACCATACTCCAATCTAAAAAATCTAGGTGCTCTCGATGGGTTACTCACCAAGAAACAACGCGAGAAGAAACGTTCTTGCTTGTCAAAAGGACACGGAATGAAATTGCTGCTCAGCACACCTCAATTGAAAAGATTGCAACGTTCGCGGAAACAGCAAAAGATCGGAGGTTTCATATTCAGCATCCCGGCCATCCTAGCAGCATTGGGGGCCGTTGGAAGTTTGGCTGGCGGAAGTGCCGCCATCGCGAAAACCGTCATCGACTCGAAGAAGAACAAGGCGGAATTGGAAGAACAGAAACGTCACAACCTGGCCATGGAGAAGAAGGGGAAGGGCGTGATGAAAAAGTTTAAAAAAAAGAAACAGAAGCACTCACCAACCGAGACATTGAATCTCTGATCGAACCGTTACAAATCAAACACTTCAGAGGAGTTTTCATGTCCGACTCGTTACCTTCAACCGTCAAAAGAAGAGAATGCGGAGTAGTCAACTTGGACGGTCAAGAAAATCCAGGCACGCATTGGATATGTTACCACAAAAATGATGATAAAGCATTCGTTTTCGATTCTTTCGGAGGTGTTCCACCTACAAATTTAATTCATTATCTGAAAACGAACAAAACCTCCATATACTACAACGACGAACGCATTCAAAATTTCGGAGACGTGAACTGCGGTCATCTCTGCCTCTCCGTGCTCGCGTTTCTCTCTAAAATAAATAACCCTACGATCGAGGATTTCCAGAAAGCACTGTGGAACCTCAAACAGCATCACTAGGATGGGCGTGTTCCATCTCACGAGCGAATCTTCAATCTTGAAACTCACGCTGCACGACGACATCGTCTATCCTAAATCCGTGGCTCTGCGTGCATTCTACAGCATGTACCTCATACCTAACGTCACGCAGCACAACAACAAAATTAGCGTCGGAAGCGAACACATCGTCGTCACGCCAGGCCAATACAATCTTTCCACTTTGCAAGCTCAATTACCCAAAGGCACATACCTTTCTCAAAATTCGGTCACGCACAGAGTGGAAATCCTATCCGCGACGGAGACCGTGGACCTGGGCACCATGGGAGAACTTTTAGGTTTCGAGAACAACACCAAACTCGAAGCTGGCATCAGGCACACGGCAACCAACATTCCTAAATTCTTGGCCATAGAGACTCTGAACGTACACTGTAACGTGGCCGAAGGTATGATCACGAAATCTTCGGACGGATTGTTAGGAAGTCATAAGCAGACGGGAATCATAGCCACTTTCAAACCAAGTTCCGAGTTCATGGAACCGATCATCTACACGCCCTCTTCGCCGATCTATTTTCCGGTATGTCGCAACCGCATAGACGACATAGAGTTGGTGGTGACGAACGAGAAAGGAGACGTGGTGGATTTCGCAGGTGCCACTACGACGGCCATCGTGGAGATCAACGTATAATAAATAACCATACATGTAAAATGGAGCAAATCGAAAGTTACGAATTGCAATCTTTCCCTCCCAACCGTCGCACGTTCGCCAATCTCAACGAGGCGAACAGGGAGATCGAGTACGACGTGGACGTAGGCGATGGGTTCGTTCATCCTCACAGAGCAGACCTCTACCTTCAATTCGACGTGGTGAAGAAAGAAAGCGGAGACGCGTTTCCTGCAGCAGCAAACTTGATACTCGTGGACAACTTCGTGCCTCACCTGTTCTCGCAGGTGGAGGTGAGGAAACACAACACCGTCATCGACAGAATAGATTATCCAGGCATCACGTCGACGGCAGTGGGAACGTTGAAATTATCCAAAACGGACGCAGCGTACTACCAGGCCGGGGGATTCGAAGCCGGGACCAAAATATCGACGAGAAGTCACACGGTGCTCTTTCCCATGCGTCTGCTGCCGGGTTTCTTCTCCGATTACAAGGAGATCATGTGGAAGGGAGGACTGAGGGTTACGTTTCGAAGAGCGGCCAACGACAACGACGCACTGATGCGATACGCTACTTTGGGTCCGGACGGCACCACGCCGATAGCCAACACTCTACCCGAAGCAGCGAAATGCGTCATCCGGAGCATGGAATTGAGAATGCCGGTGGTGGAATACGAAACAAACTACGCCCTCAAGTACAAAGCGGAGATCTTGAAAAGTCCGCAGGTGGCGATTCACTTTCACGGTTACCAGTGCGTCCAGAAGGTGGCATCGGGAAGTCACATGGAATTCGACGTGACGACGCAGTTCAACAACATACAGTTCGACATGCCAGATTTCGTCGTAGTGCTTTTTCAGACCGGGCGCAATAACAATCAGGAAAAAGATTCCAGCAAGTTCGACGACTGCAAGATCAAGAACGTTTATCTGAAGAACGGACGCAACGAAGTGTTCCCGCGCGAGAATTACAACCTCGACGTGACCAAAAACGATTACCTCAAACTTTACGAAGCGTTTTCGGCTTACAAACGCGTGACCGAGGGGAGCGTGGACATGTACTACACGCCCAGCGAGTTCAAAGCACGGAGACCCATGACCGTCATCAACACATCTAAGAGAAAGAAGGTTGTGGTCAACGATCGAACCAACATCAAGGTCGTCTGCGAGTTCCACGATGCCTTGCCCGAGGATACCCTATGCAGTGTCATCCTGATTGCAGAGAAGTCCTTCGCCTACGACGTGAAAAACGAGAGGGTCACAGAGCAGTTTTAAAAAATATCGCCAACAAGCAAGAATAGCTTTTCTACATTCCCCAATTACAAAATTTTTAATCTAAAAACACATCCAAAGCACTCCAATAGGATGCAGAGTGTTTTTTAGGATCAAATCGAATTTCTTAAACAAATTGAGGGGGTGGGAGGAAAAAAAAAAGAACCCATGAAACTCTACAAAGGCATGGCTTTGTTAGCCGCGGCCATTAGAACTGCGTTGGGCACCACGCACCCTCGCGAGGTTATAGGGGGCCAGGTATCCTAAAAGACAACATTTATTATTTTGTTTGTTTGTTTGCGTCACAATACAGGCGCGCGCGCGCGTGTGTATAACACATCGTGTTTCCCCCGAGAGAGAGGTTTACAAAAATCACGATATACGGAGTTGGAAAATTACGATATGGCGCATTCGCTCGTTACTGTTGCCAGCCATAAATCTCTCTCTCTCTCTCTCTCTCTCTCTCTTCATCTTACACCAACGTTGGCATCTCTATTTTTTTAGTTGCAAGTAAATTGCCAACACACTCTAGTTAATAATGCTACATATTATACGCACACACGCACACACATACTATATTACCATCCACCCATCTCTCTCTCTCTTTTACGGCAGTGCCGGCTCTCCTTGTTTAGTATATGTAGGTTGGCAACGCTGATCTTTACTTGAGGGCGATCAACCGGGTTGATTGCACAAGCAAAATTGCCACCTCCTTGCTTTAGGTTAGGTTAGACCAAAAAAACCTTGGTGATTTTTTTTTTCGAGTGAGGAGTTGGCAACGCTTATCTCCACTTGAGGGCGGTCGACCGGGTTGATTGCACAAGCAAAGTTGCCAGCTCCTTGCTTTAGGTTAGGTTAGAGCAAAAAAGGCTGTGGGTAAGCTGTCGGTTGTTTAACTCTTCCCTTTCTCTTTTTTTTTTCTTGTAAAAGGCTATGGCAAAAGTACCAGTGGGTTGGCAACCTTGCTTTATGCACTGTAAGGCAAGCCTCAAGCAAAATTGCCACCTCCTTGCTTTAGGTTACGTTAGACCAAGAAAAAAAACCTTGGTGATTTTTTTCGAGTGAGGAGTTGGCAACACTGCGAGAAAATACCTCAAGCAAGGTTGCCACCTCCTTGCTTTAGGTTAGGTTATACCCAAAAACAAAAACCCTGGTGATTTTTTCGAGTGAGGAGTTGGTAACACTGCGAGAAAATGGAGCTCATGCCTTACAAGAGCAAACCATTAAGGCGAGCTCCACCGAGCTCCATTTTCGGGCGTTGAATTCTCCATTTGGGTCTACTTGCAATGCTGTAAGTCCAATAAATATATTGATGATGATGATCAAAACAAGACAAAGAAAGTTCGTAAATTTATTGCGGTTGGGAACTTTGACAAGCATCCTAATAACGATTTTTGTTCCGCCAAATATAGTGCACTTCGTAAAATAACTTGGTGACATGGCAAGGCAAGATAAGTGTGAACATTTTGTAGGAATATGCATTGTAACTTTCTATGAGCTTAGAGATTTGTGTACATAATGATATTTTATAACATTGTTATTTTTTTTTTAAATAATCATGAACAGGGAAGTAGTGCCACTTTCAACATGGCGAGTTCTATTGCGGTAGTCGACGGTCATGAATCAGCTGACACGGAGTGATACATCGAATCGGTGGGACGGTTTGTTTACAGACGGTCTCAGGGTTGGTGATGTACACTATAGAGTTTACCCTTTGTGTAACGAGCATTACATTTCAAAATCATGTCCCTTGTAAAAAATAAGCAGACGGACTGTGTCGAAACGTCGATCAAATTAATAGGCCTGGTCGCTACAGGTGCTATTTTATTAGTGTTGTTATGTTAGCTATCTGATGGTACCTTAGAGCTATGCTGCAGCTTTAGCGGACGCCAATGAAGCCATTTGTTTTTAAATAGCCATCCGCCCACCTTTTCTTCGGCTTCTTGCCCTCCCTGAGTACAATCGGAGAGGAAACCCGGTCGTCAGAAGGGTAGGATGGAGAACGACCAGTGGCGTGCATAAACCAGTCTTTTAGTTCTTTATAGGGTAACTTAGGGTGAATCGGGTCAAAAAGATCAAATGTAAATATCTCCTATAATTTCATTCAAATTTTAAATTATCGAGAATATGGTAATAAAGCCATCCTTTCACTATAATTTCCACTAACTAATATATATTTTTTAACTTCTCTTAATTTTTTCCACGTATCATTCTAATGAATGGTGGGATCGAACCTGCCACTCCCAATGGGTGATGTAGCTAATCATCATTCATCCTCATAAATGATGAGATCACTCCTCATAACGACAAGTTAAATGCTTGGCAGCAAAAGGCACAACTGAAATAAAATACCTTAAACAACTAGAAATGGCAAATAGTCTCTCGTTGGATTTTAGAACCTTGAACCCGATTCATTCATGGTAAGGATTAGGATAAATACCTGTCTACAATTAGAAGAATGATGATGAATTTAGTAACGTAGAGTAAAATAAAACTGAGCTCTCTCTAGGCTTCGTCGCTTCTTGACCTAAGTAAGGATAACTCCTCCTTCCAATCTCTCCCCAAAAATGCTCTTCTCCGTCTTCAATCTAATCTCAAAGTGAGTCCCTTCCCGGTCTGTCCGCTTCTCTCAACACCTCTCACTCAAGACCTCCTGTACGCTGATCAGTGAGTTTTTACCTTCCTATTACTGTCAGCTGCTTACTCCTTGTTTACCTGTTGTAAACCTTGCAGCCTCAATATATCAGGAAGTGGAAGCCTGCTTAACACTCGACTGTGCACAATTCAAATACCTGAGAGGAATTGACAGCTGGTGGAAACAAGTGAATGAACTTAGGTGAACTGAAGCTTAGAGAAAGTTAAAATAAAAAATAAAGAATAATCCATCCCGTAGCATTTAAACTTCAACTCTGCATGACCCTATTCACCCTTAAGAGTTTGGGTGAATCGGGTCACACCTTAAGGTGAAAAGGGTCAGTTACCTAACATTGAAAAATGCATTATTAGTCTTTAATTTCCAATACAAACCTTATGTTTAGAGTGTAGGACCTTATCATTTGCTCGCACATCTTCCACAAATAAACTTTATTCTGCCTTGTGCAGTCACACATTTCCTGTGATAAGCCATCTTTAGATGTTCTTGCCGCTGTACTCAATCAACTAATTTCACAGAAACAGGATCATTGTATTAGTACTTCAATTATAGAACTCAGAAACAGTATCGTTTCCTTCATCACTGACGTTTCCCGACTCTGAACATAATGATGCTGATGATGATGAGAGCGTGCGGGCGACTTGACAAATTCGAACGCAACCTTTCTCACATCACTGAAGTGGAGACAAAATCCATACGAACATAATTTTAGTAACCAGTTCATCCTTCTCAGTGGTCTGTCCTGGACACTGTATTCTTTGAAGATACGAATAAGAAATACCAAACAGTTTTGCGGCATGTCGTTGGTTTATCCCTCCCCTAAATGCCTTCATCGCTTTCTGCATGTCCTCCTCATTACACAAACTTGACGATTTTCTTTGTATATTTCCCCATTGAATGAAACAAATTAATTTAGAAGCCTGTTTCAGGGCAAATGGGCATATTATGTGTTGACCCTCTTCACCCGATTTTCGTGACCCTATTTCCCCAAAAGTGCAACACTCTTCTGTTCATCAGTTGGATACACTGTATCAACAAAAAGATGGCGACAATTCTACGACAATTAAATACCATGTTATTTATTTATTTAGCAAAAGATCCTTAACAGAACCAATAGTTCCAATTACAAAGGATCATATTAAAAACATTTATAATTAAGATTAAATATACATTTTAAAAATTACAAAAATACAAAACTACAGAATTACAATATTACAAAATACAAAGCAAAAGATAAAAAGATAAAGAAGATAAAAATGGCAGTAGGTATGTTACACAAAGTAACAGAACAAAATACAAACACAATATAGTACAATCACAACAGAATACTGCTAAATACTTTCAGATACAAACATATTATACATCGCACAATAGTCGATGAACAAATATCAAATCCATATGCGAGTAAATAAGGCATGACTTTAAATACATAGTATCGATAAAAATAATATAATACAAACACAGCTTCAATCAAATTTACTGTGAATTTAAATGATTAGGCAACGACAATATATGTCTTTTTATTATTGAGCTGTATGTTATAAAAGGAAGCGCGAAGTCTACTTTAATTTAATTTATGAACAAATGTTCTTTAAAATGCCCCATGTAATACAGTGGAACACTAATAAATACATACAACACAGCTTTCCCAGTCTACTTACATTTAATACGAGTATTATCTGTAGTATTTGGCAGCTCCAAATGCACTACTTATTTGTAGCTTCTACGTTCAACAGATATAACAAGTTCCAAACTTCACTGCCAGATCGAAATATTTCCTTAAGTTTCGTGTAGAGATTTTCAAAAGTGACCCTATTTACCCTGTGACCCGATTCACCCTAAGTTACCATATTAAAGCTAAATGTAGAAGAGAATGTATGACAAAAGTTGGTTTACGGGGGATAAATGTGGAAACATGGAGAATACGCCTGTGTCTTCCAAGGTCAAACAGTATTACATTCTCTCTTTTCAAGGAAAACTGTTTATGGAGACGTTTGTAAAGAACTTTCTGCAAATTCCAGAATGCAAATGCTGTGAAGTAGAAAAAAGATGAAACGCCTTCCCTTGAAGTCCAGTTGTACCGGGGCGTTCTTCGTGCCCAGAACAGCGGAACCGTTGCTTTTGATGCTCCGCAAAGGGTCCCTTGACAGCATCATCCATCTTGGGGAGGATGCTCATTGAAGCGAGATGGGAGCAGGACCTCCTTTGCCCCTCCATCTTTCATCGCCAAATACTCATGGTTGTCAAGCAAAGCGTCATTTTTCTCCCTCAAACCGGTAAACCGCCACAACCGTGGGAGGAAGGTATTTGACGGCGGTGGGTGAGGCTAAGGGATTAGGGTGATTTGTATGGGGATGGTGGTCGGTACAGGGTGATTGCAAAGTTGGTGCTCTTTTTCTCTTTTTGAGAAATTTGTTATATTATTATTCTATCTGTTTCTGCCGTGTCCGAGTAGTTACTACACGACGATAGGGGTCCTGCGTTCGAATCCCGACCTGGGCATGTGTGTTCTTTGTGACTGTCCCGTCATCAATTTCATCATAGCATTGTCCTCTTGTAATTAGCCAAAAGGAAAGAAGATCTACGCTAAATAGCAAAACTCAAGCTCTGTTCCTATTTTGATTGTTTTAAACTTTTGTATGAAGTCTACTTTCAGCTGACATAGACTGTTTGGAAGTGCAACTGTAGTTTAAAGTGGAATAGTAACCAATGTGCAATGTGCCTGCACCGAGGTTCGAACTCGGGACCTTTTGATTAGGAGGCGACGTTTTTACCACTACGTCCCCGAGAGGCTCGCTTGTTTATTTTTCTATCTCTTTGGGCCGGCCTCCGTCGAGAAGTGGATAGTACACCCCGCTACGACGCCAGAGGTCCCGGGTTCGAATCCCGACCTGCCTGGGTGTTATTTGTGTGTCTCATAAATTTCACCATATGATCACTCATTCTCATCTTCGCGATCAGCCAAAAAAATTCAGAAAAGTGAATTGATTGATTGAATTGGTGTTTTTAAGTCCACTTTATGCACAGTAAGGCTAATCGGGACTGGACCTACAGCTTAAAGTGGGATCCGAACCACTATGTGCCTCCACCGGGGATCGAACCCGGGACAACTTGATTACAAGGCGACGGCGCTACCACTGCGTCATCTGGAAGCCACCGGAGACGAAAAGTGAAGTAAAATAAACTAAATGAATCAATCAATTCTATCTCTTCGGGGGTATAAGGGTGACTTTTCCTCAAGTACCCAAATGCAGTCGCGTCGCCTGATAATGTTCGCATGAGCACGTGAACACTCATGTATATGTCTTAAATTACATATTAAATGCACACACACACACACACACACATACGTTTATATATTTATTCGAAAAAATACTATGTTTGATGTACGAGTACATATACACAATTTACTCTGACACAACTATTTCACGTCTGATAAGTCTCTCAGATAGTTGGTAACACTGACTCCCACGGTGTTCCGCGGAGGACGTTGAACACAATCGCTGTGCGTGTTGCATAGCGCTGACAGCTAAGGGGCTGTTGGCCACTATACCCCGAAGATGTTCACTTCGCTGTGCGAACACTGATGCAAGCGACAATACTTCCTACATTCGGCACCAGAGTGCAGGGCATGTCTAGGGGGCCTCGAAAAGGTATGTGCTACATAGTTGCAAACTTTAGCGACAAATCGCTAATTCTGGCGGATTTTAATGTGGAGAGGGACAATTTCCCCTAGGTCCTTCTTGTACTTAGGTATTACTTCAAATATAGCGTGATTTTGGGGGGAAGTTGTTGAAAGTGATTTGAACTGGTTACCCCCACACCCCCTATACGCCTTCATGGCGTGGTGGTATGCACAGGGGAGCACTTTACTTTTTTATATTCTCACTTTTTCAATTGAATATGAAGTTACAAGGGAGAGGAGAGCAAATTTGCATTCAGTGCAAAAACATTATTGTGAACACTCGTATGCGAACCGCACGCGACGCCACTGCCTAAATGTCAACCTCCCTTCCACCCTGGACTACATTTTGCAGACTAGCGAGGCTCTGGCGTCTGAACTCGCAGCCAATATAATACTCCGTGGGTCTCGTGTTGTGTTGTAAGTATAGTAACGATCCGTAGTATCTTTTAATTATTATGGAGAACGAACTCCAACTTCCAGTCATTCAACCGTCGTTTTCCAATCAGGAAATATTCAGGAACATCACAGGAATGCAGTGTCAGACAGCACTGAAGCTTTTCCTGGTCATCAGCTGTAAACAGACGAAATCCAGGAAGAGGCTACAGGCCTGACTGTGCATTTGTTTATTAAATTGAATTGCAATAAATGCCTGGGAGGCAGAGAGTTTGAGGTCAGTTCTAATTCAGTTATTGAGGAGCAAGTTACGATTGAATAGAGAGAGAGGAGGAGGTTCTAGGGAGAGCGTGTTAACGCTAGTCGCAAGTCAGACTCTACGTACAGTCACAGGCATAACCTCTCACGGCAGATCTTCAGTTGCAGTACAGAGACAGGTATATCCTTACATTACCCATGCTGATCCAATCTTTAGGGGTGTGAAACTCAAGTGTCATGTGTTGTCATTCAAGTGTGTAAATTTAGTACCTCTAGCGCCTTACCATCAAGCTCACCACGAGCAGAGAGTGCTTTACCATCAAGGATGAATGATGATAGTGAGCTACATTCCCAAAAGATCCCACATACCTAAGGGTATGAGACGTGGTAGAGATGCGGGCCTTTTCATTTTTTTCAGGAAATGAAAAGAGGTGCAGTTAATTGTTAGCTTTGAAATTTACCCCCTATCTCCATTTTGACACGTGGTGGATTTGCTGGGGCTTTTCATGCATTTTTTCGGAAATGCGAATAGAAAATAGCATGAGACGTGGATGGAGGTGCTTAGGGCTTTCATCCATTTTTACGGAAATGAGATGAAAATTTGTGATTACGTGGTGATAGACGCAGGATGTTCACTTATGAAAATTTCTATTTTAGAGCATGAAAAGTGAAACCACACCTAAAAATTATCAGAATCAAGGTTTTATCAGTTTTCTTATACCATCAAAAGTATGCATTTTGAAGCACGGAATCTGGAAAGTTGCTCGCGGATTTATATTAAGTATTAAGTACCAGCGGGGAAAAATAGTGCAGTAAACAATGATAGATGTCGAGTTCTAACTCGAGGATGAATCAGATGAAACCTATCGACTTCAAGCAAAATGTAAAGATGCGAAGGAACCTGCGCCCTAGCTCCGTCGCGGTTATCCGCGTAGGGCTGGCGATTTGGTATCAGGAGCGTCCGGCATTCCGCGTGGCGTAAGGTTCGATGTCGGGTTTTAGGCAGCCACATTTTGACAAAAATGCGGTCGGGCTCAGAGACGTCCTTGGACGTTTCCCTATCAATCCGCTCCTGGTAGCGCTGTGGTTCGTTCGCGAATCCTGTACCCTGGCCACGACAGAATTCCCACCCTGGGAAAAATTTTACCATTCCCAGAATTTTTAGAAGAAAAGGCATTTAGATTCGATGGTTTTTTGCATTTACAGTGATTTTAGAACGTAAAAGATAGGATTTTTTTAAATCATGATCTTGGAAAATTATCACAGCGTTGTTTATGAGGGTTAAAATAATGCAGTAAGCTACAGTAATTTTAAACATTTTTTTTAAATATATCTAACGTTCCTGTGCATTTTGCTCAGATTGTGATTAAGCTTACCCTTAACATATTAATTAATTAAAAACGTGGATTAAAAGTGAATATTGAAGTTATATTATGAACGAGGAAAATAAATTAGAGTATGTTGACTCTGACTCAGTGGCACTATGGTGCAGTTTAACGAGTCATGGCAGAGAGTATGCTTGTTTGAGTCAATATTTTGTTTTTGTTATTATTATTAATTGAAATTCCTTAAAAGTTTAATTTAAATTTTGTATAAAACTGACCGTAACTTGTAAATGATTTAGAATGCTTGAGCTATGACTGCTAAGACTATTGCAAAGAGGATATTACATTTTTTATACATATATAGTTTTGGGAACGAATAAGGCCCCGAGGACCACTCATTTATATTCTTAATGACTGAAGTCTCCTAGCACCTCATGAAGGGAGCTTAGATTAAGGAGATAGTCAAGTTTATACGAGATAGTCACTTGCCTTATGTTACCTTAGCCTACGCATACATTGCCTGAAAATTTTAATCCATGTTAATATGTAAAGAAATGAAACGCCAATTATATTCCTCGACACGCTGTACAATGTTCGTACCGTGATTTAGGATATAAACCGCCCGATTAATTAAAAGTTCTAGTTGAGAAGTAATGGATGTATAAATAGGCTGCAGTGACGAGAGATGTCCGTACACAGGTAAGCAGCAGTGACGAGAATGAGTCCGTACACATATATACATATACTTATATGCTTTAAGCAAAGTTAGGCTCAGCCAACTTATTTTGAATAACTAGAAGAGGATTAGGAGAGCATCACACGGCGTGGACGTTTCTCACATATTAACGAGATTTTTTTTTTGTTAGTATATATTTATATTTTTTTTTTCTCTGTCCGAAACAATGTTTTGTTTGACAGTTGAATATTTATCCTTAGCACGTTGTAGCTTCGAACGTTAAAAACTTTAAAATGTAGATTGTTTTAAATCTTAAAATATAAATATTGCAATTTTTGCTCCAAGTTACGGCATTTATTAATGTTAAATAGGTCCTACACGACTCAAGTGTGCACAAATTAAATTTTTTTTAAGGCATTAGTCTCTATTAATTTATTCAGATTTCTTAATATGCCATAATATTTTGTTTAAGCGATATGATTTATACTAGCTTTGTAGTTACATCACTAACATTTTAGTTATACTTCAGAAGAAGGTAAACATTTATATTAGCAAAGTTTTGTATTAAGCGCCAGTTATTGAGAATATTTATTTTATATGAATATGTAGACGTCGACGTCAAGATATTTTTTGCGCCCCAATAACAAGTATTTTCCTTCGAATATTGGATCTAGACCAAAATCCTGGAAATCCATTCTGCCATCGCAGAATGATTATGGTTAAACCACAACGGTTTTAGTTTTAAGCTTTGCTACAATAATATGCTAAGCATATGTTAGAATGGATAGAGAGAATGATAGATTCTTCATTTTTAGTGATGTCAGCATAATATAAGGCAATTATCGCATATTTATAGATTAATTATTTTATTTTTGGAATGGTCGACTTTAAATAAGCATCGTTTCCCGTGTAATTTTGTATTTGAGTACATTTTTAACGACCACTTGCACACTATGAGTAACATAAGAGACTAAAATAAGAATTTTTTTAACACAGCAAAGATTAAACAGGCTTCTACAAGTAAATGTAACCAGTAGGGAAAATAAGCGCAAGGCGAAAAATAACATTATTCGTTTAGCTTTAAATACGTTTTCATATGTCCGTATAGTAATATGGTATTTTTATTTTAAATGCACAAGACTGGTTTTCTCATCAAAAGTAAAGTACAAGAAGCAATACATTCAAGCAAAGTTACTAGCGACCAGTATTTCACAGCAAATCGTCATGTATTTTAGAAGTAATCGATAAACAAACTGGGCGTGCATACGCAAACGAATCTATTTCCTCATTGTCATTGTACAGTTAAACGCAGAAGCATGTTAAGGTCATAGGCATTGATGTAGATGCATGCAATACATTATTGACGCAAAAGGTATATTTCAACGGCATCCAAGAAACACAGCAGCAGCCAGAGTTCAGTTACACGGCATTACATATCTTGCGCGTTCGAATCTACGACCGGACGAAGAATTTTGCTAACGTAAGAATTTCCCCTCCGCACCTCTCCCGTTATGAGGATCAGGTAGCCAGCCAGCAAAACCCCGGTCGCGGGAGACAAGTAGACTTGAAGCAGGAAAATTATCGTAAGCAGAAATGATGACGGCTAAATTCTTTAGACTGTAGCAGGTTGCCAGATTGTTAGAACGTTGTCAAATAGTAACTCACACCTCAAATAGTAACTCATAACAAGCAATAATAAATTAAACTCAATTAATCGAATCACGACATATATCATTGGTACTTTACGGGGACAAAAATAAATTAAAATTCCGATTGCTTTATAGGCACTATCCTATTTTCTTTCTAGATTCTGGAATAACCGTGGTAGCTTTCACGAAGCTATTCTCATCATATTTCTTTTTATAATTTTCCACTAGGAATTAGCGTTTGTCATATTTATTTTAATGGGTATAATATAAGAGTTTATTACTAGTTTAAGTATATTTCAATTGATAATGGCATTTTTAAATCATGAATGGCAAAATATTATTCTTGAGTGTTGTACCAAAAAGATTGGATGAAAATAATCCTTTCCCGGAAAAATTACCCTATTTTAAATCTACGCTAATATTACCTTTACCTTAAACCTGTCTCAAATTCGAAATTTATCAGCTGTCGGCCAGAGAACAGCCAGTGTCAGCCGCAAGGGAAACAATTCGGCATTCCCAAACCCGAAAGAAAATGTCGAACCGGGAACCACTAGCAGTCGGTCCAGCATCCTGACAGCATTCGCCAGCTTGGGAGCCAGACTGCTGAAACATGTTCCAGCTTTACTCTACAAGGGATCAAGAACCCCCCCCCCCCCCGCCTTGTTAAGGCAATTCGTAAAGTACACCACGACGTGCCACGTTCCAGAGAATCTACACAGCTTCTCAAAATTGTCGTGCTACGTCTCGAACAAAATCTTCAATATAATCTACAAGTCCAGCAGTAAAACGTTTTACAAACAACGACATGTTCCAGAGGGTAAACTACATGATTCCTCCATTAAAGTGTCATGCTACACTCCTAATATACATATTACTTGACACACTTCCATGTCATGTACAACTCTACGAACGTACGTCTATTCTTCTTCACAAAGCCTCAAAAGAAGAATCGACCAACGAAGTGTTAGCAGTACAAGAAGTTTTCACACTAAATGTTCCAGTTTTTTCATCAAAGGGGTAAAATCATTGGTCCACCCCACGAAGTTCGTCTCAAAAACAAGCAGTACACATAGTGATTATTCCTCCAGGAACATAGTTCTCCCATTCCGAGGACACATACGACCACACATTCCATTGGTCGTTACATGATACACTCAGCAGCAAAAATGTATTCATCAATATTCCAGTGCAGAACAATTCTCATTGCCAGAAGAAATCACTTTTCTACCCTTAAGTTTGAACTTCCCCAAATTATTCCTTCCCAAAGTGCAAGTACGAGAAACGCAGACAGCAGAACTCTACAGGGAAGATGTTCATTCAGTGACAGACAGAAGGAAATGTACAATCTGGGTTGTCTGACTTTCATCAGTACATTCCACACAAGTACAGTGTGGCAGACACGTAGTGGTACTGTACTCTCAGGTACAGTACAATTCCACGAAGTATAGTCAATCTGAGCTGAACATCGTGTCTGGAATAAAGGATGATTATCCTAAATGGACAATGTTACGATTCATTTGTTCATCGTACTTTAGGTGAACGACATCGAGGTCAACGATGTTGGACTTTTCACTCTCAGCGTGTGTTCAATGCATGTTTATGGAATTATCAACGAACAATTTTAATAGAAGAATAAAGACAACATTGATATGTATGGACAAAAGGTGTAACAATTGCGATGCTTAAATATTATTTCTACTTGAATTATTAATGCATGTGTTATATATGAGTGTGTACATATTTCATATTAAAGGACGGAGTTAAATAAGTAAATATATATTGTTAATATAAAAATAAAGACGGTGATCCATCGATAATAATAATACAGGAAAACTATAGTGATACGTGCTACGATTATATTTATGTGCGATAAACTCAGTTCGCAATATTCGGCATACGTGTTGACCCAAACCAAAAATTACTAGCAACACAGGTGCAACGAATTATGTATTTATACAAGTGCTTCGATATATTTCTTATTCAGTGCTCCACATTATTTACGGTGAAGGAAGGCTATTAGTTATCTATCATTCAATGTTAACACAAATTTATTATGTAATTTCGAGTCTCTTACCTTCAAACGGTGCAATGACTGTCTCGTGTAGACAAATACGTCTTGTGTCGCAAGAGGCTGGTCACGCTCTGACGTGAATGAGTGTGTTTTGACGGCTGACGCCATGTGACGTCAGGTCTCTACATCAACAAATGCATGCGTTATGTTATTTCACGCTGATCCACTCACTTATTCAGCAGAAATAATGCATTGTGTTATAGGTTCTTGTGGGTCAGTGGGTTTATAGGATATTCACTTTGGATAGGTTCATGGATTTTACTTTATTATTTTCTTGTTTTCGGCATTTTATTTTTGTTTTCGTTTCTTATTTTTATAATAAACGGTATCCCTATAAGATTGGATCAGACATAAAGACGAATTCAAAAGGGAATTCTTTTCCGGAGAGGGACATCGTAACGAGCCGTAGTATATTTTAATTATTATGGAGAACGAACTCCAACTTCCAGTCATTCAACCATCGTTTTCCAATCAGGAAATATTCAGGAACATCACAGGAATGCAGTGTCAGACAGCACTGAAGCTCTTCCTGGTCATCAGCTGTAAACAGACGAAATCCAGGAAGAGGCTACAGGCCTGACTTTGCATTTGTTTATTAAATTGAATTGCAATAAATGTCTGGGAGGCAGAGAGTTTGAGGTCAGTTCTAATTCAGTTATTGAGGAGCAAGTTACGATTGAATAGAGGGAGAGGAGGAGGTTCTAGGGAGAGCGTGTTAACGCTAGTCGCAAGTCAGACTCTACGTACAGTCACAGGCATAACCTCTCCCAGCAGATCTTCAGTTGGAGTACAGAGACAGGTATATCCTTACATTACCCATGCTGATCCAATCTTTAGGGGTGTGAAACTCAAGTGTCATGTGTTGCCATTCAAGTGTGTAAATTTAGTACCTCTAGCGCCTTACCATCAAGCTCACCACGAGCAGAGAGTGCTTTACCATCAAGGATGAATGATGATAGTGAGCTACATTCCCAAAAGATCCCACATACCTAAGGGTATGAGACGGTATATGTTTTCGATTTTCCCCTCATCCGTTTCATCTTATGACCATCACTCCACAGTTTCGTGTCTTTCAAAATCGCCTTTACGCTCTCTGTTTGGTTTGCCGTACATGCTTCCAACCTCCTATTCTTAACCAGGCTTCATAAAGCTTCACCCACATTAAAGAATAAGAATACATTGTAATGATTATTCATAGTAATGTTGTGACTGATTTACTGATGTGAATGAATATATATATTCGTTTTCGATTTCCATAGGGTACGCCTACAGGACTTGCCTGGACGATGGAACGTGGTTTAAGCATCCGAAAACCAACAGATCGTGGACCAACTACACGACGTGCGTCGATATGGAGGACCTTGAGGTGATTAACGCAATTAATATTTAACATTTCTCGTTACTTGTTAAAGGAAGTTTTGTAGTTTTGAAACTACAATAGTGGATTTTTCCACATTTTTGAAACTTAAGAAATCAAAGCGTTTGTTACATACATGTATTCACTTGTACGTTTCTCTGTCTTTTCCTCTCTTCTCTCTCTCTCTCTCTCTCTCTCCCTCCCTATTTCTCTCTCTCCCTCTCTCTCTCCCTCTGCCTCCTTCTTTCTCTCTTACTTCCTCTCTCTCTTTCTCTCTCTTCTATCTCTCTTTCTCTCTTCTATCTCTCTTTCTCTCCCTATTTATCCTCTCTCTCTCTTTCTCTCCCTATTTATCCTCGCTCTCTCTTTCTCTCTGTCTTACTCTCTCTCTTTCTCTCTGTCTTACTCTCTCTTTCTCTCTGTCTTACTCTCTCTCTCTTTCTCTCTGTCTTACTCTCTCTTTCTCTCTGTCTTACTCTCTCTCTCTTTCTCTGTCTTACTCTCTCTCTTTCTCTCTGTCTTACTCTCTCTTTCTCTCTGTCTTACTCTCTCTTTCTCTCTGTCTTACTCTCTCTTTCTCTCTGTCTTACTCTCTATTTCTCTTTCTCTCTCTCTTTCTCTCTCTCTCTCTCTCTCTCTCTCTCTCTCTCTCTCTCTCTCTCTCTCTCTCTCTCTATTCTATCTCTATCTCATGGAGTTCCGGGTTCGAATCCTGACCTGGGGCATGGATGTTTGTGAGTGTCCATTCGTCAATTTCATCATATCATCACTCATCCCCATCTTCGCAAATTTACCAAAAGTGGCACACAAAAGGCGAAGTAAAATAAAGCAAATTAATCAATTAATCAAGCTCTATCTCATGGGGAAATATTTGCTTGTGCCATTAGAATTAATCTATTTTGCGATGTGTGATATTGTAATAATTCCGATTCGTCAGCAAGACTTATATATTTCATTGAATCTAATAACATTTTTAATATTATAATCAATTCTCTTGTAATTACCAGCTGTGATCTATACATCAATTAATGTGTGTATGTATGGCAATAGAAAACACTTTTTGATCCAATTGAACATAAAATGCAAAATGAATAGAGAATACTATCCTATAAACTGGAGTCAAATAATTGAAATAACTATTAAAATACCCCCTGGAAGTAGCAATGACATAACTTTCTTAATAAAGCACGTGAATTTTAAAATTATATTTATTTACCAATGGCCATATTTCCTTTGAAATATAAGATTGGGTGCATAAGGTAAGGGTGGTATTAAGAATCACAAGCATTTACCTGTGGTGTGTTGATGATTCTGTGCTTTCCTTTTCAGCTTCGGAATTTGGTCATATTCATCCATAAGCTCGGATATTCCATCTCTCTGCCAGCTTTGCTCCTGTCGCTTATTATATTCTTCTACTTCAGGTAAAGTATTTATAATTTAATGTTCCTAATTGTGAAGTAATCCTTGTGAAACCATATCGTATAGGAACGGCAATTGACTCAGACACATTATTATTATGCTTAAGAGATGGCGCCGCTGTGTGTTTTGCATTTCTTGAAATGATTGCATTGTGCAGAGATTTATATGAAAAGACAAACATGCCTAACACATAAAAATAATATAACGTAGATAAAGTGGGGGCAGTAAAGCTAGTTACTCATATAGCTAGACAAACACACTCACTATACTCATACTTACAAGTATTAACATGTTAAAAAATAACATATAAATATGTTTAAAATTACGTTTGTGCGTATCAACTCCATTCATGGTCCTCACTAGACATCATCATCTTCGCGATTAGCTAAAATTGGCAGAAATGTGAAGTAAGGTTGAGACTTGGACTACGGCAACACTACATGGTGAACGTTGCCACACACTGTGTCCCGGAACCAGGCACGTATCCAGGAATTCCTTTCGGGGGGGGGGCTCAACACCATTTTTTTAAGGGATATAGTAAGAACCTCATAATGGTATGTTCAAGACCAGTGGTGGCAATCGGGTTTCAAAACGGGAGGGGGGGGGTGCGGAGGGCGTTGCAAGGAAAGTTTACTTTCTCTTGGTAGACAAGGTTTAACATTAAGACGCCATAATGTTGAGGCATAAAAATGGGGAGCAACTATCCCTTAAATCGTCGCCACTGTAAGGCTGTCATTTTCATAAGAACGTGAAATCGGAACATTTTTTACCACTCGACTCCTCTGTTTCCATGCATTAACATTGTGTGCCGGAACCATCTCAGTATGTGGGTTTGTCCATTTCTCATCAGGCATGAAAAACATCTATGGTGTCTTTGAGTGTTTTTACGAAGCTGTTACACATGCACGGGATGGACAATCCACTCGACAACGCGAGATTCAAATTGTGGACTGCGAACTGGACGCAGACAGCTCTCTAATATTTCTCTCTTATTCGAGCCTGAACACCACTAACGTGTCTTGTCCTCCCATGTTTGCAGCTCTTATAAAAGCCGAAACCCACCAAATTGTTCAGATTCAGGCCTTAGCACTCACAAGTGTTCAAAAATGCCTGTCACAGCTTCCGCTGTCGTGTCATATATCGGCACGAAACAAAGGAAGTCTTCTCGAATACAGCTGGATCACGAAACAATTAATGCACAGTGAAAACCCTTCCGTTCCCAACACATCTAATGTTTCGTCTCCCAGTATGATCAAATGATTACTCATTTATCTCCAGTAATGTGCCCAAGGGAGGGTTGGTGAGGTCATAACCCCATTTGACCCAGTACTTTTTTTTTTTTTTTTAAGAAAAAAGAGGAACGTCAAAGACAGGAAAAAAATGGCAAAATCAGGACTGACCACCAAATATGCGTAGTATGCGTAACCCCTCTCCCTTCCGAAAATCCTGGGCACGCCTCTCTTTATCTCGGACACATTTTTTAAAATCAACTCACCAGAAGTTTTTATCATTCCGTATTGGAGATTAAAGTAAGATGCGTTCTTCCTGCAGGTTTGGATATGATCCTTTAGGGTGCTGTCGTCTGCCTGCTTTCACACCTAACTTTAACAAGGCCCTAATTTTCCATCCTTGTGACTTGGATTTTCAAGACTTAGGAAGGTTTCAGACCGAAGGGACACGCGATACATGTCGATTGGAATGGGCCAATCAACAGCAACGTTTCACACCGTAGCTCAGTGGCGTATGCTGGTTCTAACGAGTGGGTAATCTCCGACCCTTGATCCTCAAACTCCAAAAGTTTCCGTGTAATTTATGTCAGGATCCATATTGGATTTAGGAATATTGTGCCGGAATGTTTGTCTTATTGCTACGACCACATCAATTAATTCTCGTTATTGCAGTTTAATATACGTGTAGAATTTCAAATAATAAAACAAGACAGTATTATAAAGCTATGAGAAAACAACCTGTGAAATATAAAATGAAAGACGTGCACTAGTGAAATAAAAACCCGCAATATTAATTTAAGTGCAAAATTCAACTTACTCCAGGACCCGATTACTTGTGCCGTACCACATCCAAAGCACGCTGTTTGTCCAATTGCACGTCAATACGTGTCTGGGAGAAAGATTGCAGCTTAACAAAGGAAGATATGTGACTTTTGGATTTTTCATGTTTGGCACAAGCGTTGCAAATATTACAGTATCCGCCACGCGTCCATACATTCTTTTCAGCCCCGAAAAGTAAGCACGGCCAACAAAAAAGCAAAGTTTATTAACACTTATACTTCTTGTCAACCATGGTGTTTTGTCATAATTTGCTTGCGAAAATGCCTCACATATTCCCGATTTTTGTCTGTGTGTGTAGAAATAAGTTCAAGCGATGACACTGGCCTACCTGTATTAACAATTTGCAACTTCTCCTGAAAAGATCTTGTTCCAAAAGGTTTCACCAGCAAATCTTGTATCACATCCATTACCCTTTAACACAGCACTATCACGACAAACACTAACACCTAAATAAATAATAAACACGAAGCCAACGACTACACGCATTCAGTTTCACGCGCCAAACTTCTGTTGTTGTGTTCCTGGTTCAGAATGAAATTCCCTATGAATGATAAAAAAAATCCCTTTCCGAGCTCGAAATGACAGGTTTTAAAAGTTCGAATCATTGCAGGCCAGAGCCAGAATTTTATTTCTGGATGGGGATCATCATCCCTTATTAGCAGCCGACACATAAAGTTGAAACAGTGGGGTTAGAAGTCCTGAAGATGAATCTCAGATTATTACAACGTATTATGCAAGGTGTTTAATCCTGCTAATGAAGTAAAATTAATTACCACTATACACTTTTTAAATTAGATATTTGTAGGATTTCGGGGAGGGGGGTTTCAGCCCCCCGAGTCCTCCACCTGGCTACGTGCCTGATGTGTTTTTTTTGTTTTATGTTTAATTCGTTCATCTTCATCACTATTAATCTAAAGAGGTGGAATATAGCAACTTAAATTAACTAATATATATATATATATATATATATATATATATATATATATATATATATATATAATTTATTTTTGATATCTTTCCGTTTAAAAAATATTCAATTCCGTGAAAGAAGTATTCTCGCTGCTTTTGAAGATTAGAGAGGAGAAACAATCACTATTTTTGTAAATACAAGGATGGGGGGTGTCAGCATATAGGTACTTTAATTGCTTAAGCTTTGAATTTTAATTTAGTTTGCTTCATCTTCAATATTTAAGCTTTTTCCTTTTGATAAATTTATGTTCAAGTAACAGAAATCAGCAAGACAGAAGCAAATGTAAAGTGAAAATTAGCATAGAATTGGTTTGCCCATGTTATTCAATTTTCCTGTTCTTCGCACTCTACGGGGTATGTTTTCCCTTCAGCGGAGGGAACGGAAAAGGCTCTGAAGGTTGAGAGTGCGACCGGTGGACTCTCACAAGAAGGAGGTTACCCTGGGTACGGAATCACCGCGCCTGAGAAGCAGTGTTTCCTCCCCCTCTTTCCTCTCTCCTCCCTCCTCGCCAAGAGTTGTAAGGGAAGCGGGAGGAATGACGTCAGGGTGAGATTCCCTGAAGTCATTCCGCCGGCTGGAGAAAGGTTCCCGGACATTCAGCGTTAAAAGGTTGGAAGCATTCGCGCGCTGGAAGCAAAGAAATGTATGCATCGAAATTGGTTTGGAAGAATATTGCGAAGAAATGTGTATATATATATTTTTTAAAAAAAAAAATAAATACAGCCGGGTCATCTGCGATTACCTAGATGACCTAGAGTATACGCCGTTGCCGTAGCTACACAAAAGGCCGCACAAACCTAATCTTCAGGCGACACGGTGTGAAATCTCCCTTATTAGGCCACTGTCATTGTCACCTCGAAGTAGTAGCACTTGTTTGACCACAGAAAAAATTATCCTCAACCGGTGGGAATGCTCCTCAGTTTTCTTCTCTCTCCTATATTTTCATCCTTGAAGTCAAGGATGGCTAGGTGGCTCAGTTGGTAGGGTCCGGATTTGGGTCCTGGTAGAGCCTGCAATTTCCGCCTAAAATGTCTACATATGCAACATCTTCTTGCTTTCTCTTCTCGACATTCATAAAATTTTCGGCTGTCTCTTTATGGTAGTTCAGTGTTTGAATGTATTTTGAACCCAGTAGGCTTAAACAAAAGTATTTTTTATACCATGAAATTCTCGGACTGCATATACGAAATTTAGTTCTGGCAAAACTAAATCATCACTCAAAACTTTGATTTTCAGTTGATCTATGCAGCTTATTTCTGTTTTAATAAACCACTCCAATATCCGTTACTGCTGAAATATTCAATTTAGAGAGAGAGAGAGGCCTTGATCTCTTCGGCCTTCGAAACGAACTAGCACTACACTGAGGCCCCAGAAGTTCTGCTGTCGTCAATGTCTTCATTTTCGAATCACTATATCTTATAAAGCATCCAGAGGACGCTGACTGATCTGATCACCAATCGACTGTATGAATTGTCACACTTACCTCTGGAATCTCATTAACCGATTCTTTGTACAGATCAACCGAAAAATTGAATCCTCGTATTTATATCTTCATTATATTCTAGAACGTTCCGCAGATAAAACGATTCGTTAATATTGTCAGTAGTTGACTCCTTCTCTCATTCAAGAACGTACCCTCTCCCGCCTTCCAGAGATTAGAAATTACAACGAATCGCCCTACGTGTGGCGCTACCTTTGTTGTGCAGCTTCCAAATGCTGACAAGTCTCTACATAGTGCTCAAGTGCACTGCGACAACACCGAAAGCGCAAGAAAAGTTTACGTGCAATATTATCAACAACAGGGTTATAGAACATTCTCCATCTTGTCTCGATAATTATATATCTCCTTAAATCATCGTCATATTATTCAAAAAGCCAAAAACCTAATTTTATCGTGTAAAATAAAAAAAAATCCTGAGGGAGGGGGGCTCGAGCCACCTCAACACCACCTTGGATACGTGCTATTAACAATAACAGGGTTATAGAAAATTCTCCGTCTTGCCTCGATAATTATTTCTCCCAAATTATCATCACATTATTCAAGAAGCCAAAATCCTATTTTCATCTAGTGTAAACAGAAAAAAAATCCTGAAGGGGGGCTCGAGCCTTCTGATTCCCACCTTGGATACGTGCTATTGACAATAATAAGGTTATAGAACATTCTCCGCCTTGTCTCGATAATTATTTCTCTCAGATTTATAAATTTATTATCTTCACATTATTCAAGATGCCAAAAATGAGGGGGGGCTCGAGTCCCCTGTGCCCCATCTTGGATACGTGCTATTATCAATAACAAGGTTACGGAACATTCTCCGTCTTGCCTCGATAATTACTTCTCTTCTTAAATTATTGTCACATTATTTTATTTCACACCACAAGAAACCAAAAACCTCATTTTATCTAGTGTAAACCTAAAACTTTCGGGGGGGGGGCTCGAGCCCTCTAAGCCCCCCTCTGGATACGCGCCTGCCCGGAACCACGTGAACCAGCGATTCTCTGCCCTGGCTCCTTATCTATGCCTTTCCCATGGCAACAGCGGACCCCTGGCCAGTCCGCAAGTTCTCTGCACTTTTGACTCTTTCTGCGTTCGCGCATGTAATTGTTTACACGTGTGTCTGCGCCGTTTGCACTACGTTCTGGGGTGGTGTAATTTGTGATGCATGACCACGTGGTGCGTGCTAACTAATCAGAAGAACGTTTAAAGCAGAAGAGAGGCATGTGTTGAATTTTTTGAACTTGAACACCGCTTATCGTCTAAACCAGGGGTTTCCAACTGGCGGCCCGCGATGCTTTTTTTTGCGGCCCGCAAAGACAGTTTGCAAAATACATTAATTTTATGTATTTTTATTAAAATAAGTTCTATTTTTACTGAAGGAACGGAAGCTATGTGAAGAAAGACAATATCACAGGCAGAATTGATTTTATAGTCAATAATGATCATCAGAAGAATCTAAAGTGACGTAACTTTCTCTTCACACCATGCATTCCACCCCTTCGCTTTTTGGAATGAACTCGCCCGCTTCCGCGAAGGCTTCACTCTTTGTCTTTAGAAACAAACTGCAGAGCGGCGCTAAAGAGATCTGTTTTACTACACACGAAGTACGAAGAGATTTCCAGTCTTCCAACTCGGATTGTACTGTGACTGATTGTTGAAGTTTGTGCAAGTATCGAAATGAGCCATATGAAATGAGCAGCATCCAGCAATTTAGCAATCCTCTTGGCGTTAACATCGAATAGATAACAAGAAGCTTCTCTCCAACTTGATTTGTGTGATTTGCAAGGCGATGTGTTCCATCAAACTAAGCAAGAAAAGGAGCCAGAGTTTTTCAAATACCTTTCAAAGGAACACTATCCAACCCTTCGTAGTTTTGGGCAAAGAATGACATCGATGTTCGGCAGCACATCCACGTGTGAAAGTGTTATTTCTTCAATGAAGTTTGCTCCAGAAGCCGACTGGCAGATTCTTCACTGCTTTACCTTTCAAATACAGATATTGAAGTGGGCATTCCAACTTTAATGAAAGAAACATATCGGCCTCAATTTTCACATTGAACACTTACTATGAAGGATTCTTATTTGTATGGTGTGTTTTTCATTTCTTTCAATTCATCCATAAGTATTGGGTTTTTGTGAAATAAATTGTAATTATACAATTTTGATTTGTGATTCCATTGTTTTTATTGCCTCATTTTAGAAATTTAGGTCATGCGAAAGTACTACATTTTCAGTTCAGTACTTACAATTTTTGTAATTTTTAATCAACCCCCCACCAAAAAAAAAAATTCCGCCCTCGCCAATCAACTGCTGGATATAATTTTGGCCCTCGGACCTTTTGAAGTTTGAAACCACTGGTCTAAACGCACGGCCATGAAAGTACAGGGCCCTCTGGTGCCACATGTGGGAAAAGCAAAGCAAGAGCGGGACAAAAGTCGCTGGTTCCCGCGCACTGTGTGGCAACGTCGACTGGGCTGCGTTGCCTAGTTCGACCGTCAGACCGACCTCTCTCCGGGACACTTTTGTGTCATCCCTATCCTTTCGAGCAAATACTGCCAGTTTGTATCACATGGATTACAAAGACCGACTCTACAGCGAGATCTTTCATTCTCTTAAACCTCCGAAACACTACGTGGCAACCAACGGCGTCGCCAGGATTAATCATTAAGGGGCGCGGAAAGAAATTTAGGGGGTTTGATGTTGAAAATAAAGACAACATGAAGTATGCATGCATGTTTTAGCCACTAAATCAAATACCAATCAGCTGTTAGGCATTTATGATAATATGCCAATGAAACGAAAGAATTTTAGCGACTTGCTTAATTTTTGCTTGATTTTAACACAACAACAACATGTTTGGAAATTTGAAAGGAGCAGCTTTTTCAAGGAAGACGCAAGGGATGTATAAATTTATAAGGAGTGGTTCTTTGAAACCAATGCTATACATGGACGACCGAAGGATTTTCTCCCACGGAGAGACAAGCAAAGTATTTTTCCACTGGGAGGGGGAAGGGGGGCAAGGAAAACGAGGCATATTTTTCTCCCTGATAGCTCTCTAGGATAAAGAAACACTTTTTCAGTGTGAAGTTAGCATATTCAAGCAACGCTCTCAATTAACATAAATTACATATGTGTGACACAGAAGATTTTAGTGACAATTATTTTCCAGGGAAGGCCGTAGCCCTCATTGCCCCCCATCCCTCCTGGACGTCCATTATGACATCTGTATTACGTCTTACACCCCAAGAAAGTGGTGATAGAATGTAAACATTCAGACACACGTTACAGTCTTATTGAACTATGTAGTAAAATACAAAATAAAGTTCTCCTTGACTGTAAAAGCACATTCTTTAAACTTTTGCAATACATTGTAAGAGTTAATATTTTCGATTGAACATAGATTTTGAAGGGGGTGCGGAAGAAAATTAAAGGGTGTGCAAGCACCCCTTCGCGCCTCCCTGGTCCCGCCCCTGGTGGGAACAGCGCGAACTTTTGCCACCCGCCTAATTTCATGACCTTGCGTTTAGGTGAATGAATGTCATTTCCTCTCACCAGCCCTACAGTGGGAGCACCAGCACTACACCTAGTGTAGGGCAGCGAAGTAGCTATTATGGCCGCAGGGTTTGGAGTGCCATGTTTTACCCAATAGATCAAATACGCCGAGAGCGCTGCACATAAAATTATTGCTGTGACGTTGGAGAGTAGGAAGACCGTTCTGCGATTCTTCAGTGCCCTTGGAGTGTTGGTTACGAAACAGGCTTCTACTTTCAATGATACCCCGTAAAAAGATTAGTACAGTGTGAAAGAGACAGACCAGCAGTCACGGTTCGCTTGATGACTCTCGGAAATCTTATGGTGTTTGTTGTGGAGGATCACCTTCCTCAATCGAGCCTTCTGTTGGGAACTGCGCAGTTTCTGGTCTGTCCCGGATGGCCGGAAACATCAACTGGTTCCTTGTGCAATCGCGTGGCAGTCGTAAAACCTTCCTGCTTAATGACAGTGCCTTAACTTATATCCCAACTGGAAAAAAACTATTTTCTGCGCATCAAAATAATTTCCCAAATTTTGTTGTGGTGTGTGTAAAACTAAAGTCATGAAAGGATTTGACAGCTCAATGCCAGACCAGTCCATCGAGGTAGCCAGGGGGAGAGGAACTGAAGCCCCCTCCGAACTCCTGCAAATATCTAATTTAAAGAGTGTATAGTGGTAATTAATTTTACTTCCTTAACGCGATTAAACATTTTTTTAATATGTTGTAATATGCTGGGAAATTCATCTTCAGGGCTTCTACCCCCACTTTTTCGCCTTTAAATGGCGACTGGTGATAACAGATAAGCCCCCCCCCCCCACTCCCGAAATGAAATTCTGGCTACGGGTACCCAATTATAGCTATCGTGATGATCGTGTTCACAAAATTCGAGAGCTTCCCCTTTGCCCAACCCCCCCACTTACTTCCATTCGCCCTTAAACTACGTATTATACAGGGCGATTAAGAAGTGCGGCATCATAAATACGAAGTCGTTTTGTAAGACACTATGTCTTCAGGTGAAATTTTGCTGGTGGTGGGAATTGAGCTTATGGCAGATTTTTACTGCAAATTCACGAACTACTCCACAGCGCCCTCTAGGATTCTATACTATTTTTTTGCTCAATTTTATGCTTCTATTTGTAATTTTTGAGGTTATGACAACCAAAAGGATAAGAGTATAATTACATTACGGATTTACTAATGACGTATTGCTATTAAAATGAGTTAAGTGTAAATTCATTGTGAAACGTTTTTGTTGTCGACATTAGCCTCTTTCCACAAGGCTTTGTATATTCTTCTTGATCCTACACCGCTTTAGGCTTGAACTTTGCCGATGCTCTTCCACGCTTGTGTGCCCATTTTGACAAATGATCTCTTTCTTGTCTCTGACTGTAAAATATCATCCAAATCTTGGTCAAACATTATAAGAACGCTCTGTATTTAAGTTCAAGGTAAAACACGAGAAACAAATTCTTCCACAGTTTGAAAACGCTGTCCAGGAAAAGAGACACACAAACATTGAGTTTTCTTTGTAGCATCTACTTGATCAATAATGACTTGAAGCCTCCCGATAATGAAGAATGGGAGTAATTAATTTGCAAATCCCTTTCCGAGTTCGTCCCTGTTGCCAGAATAAAGGAATAAGAAAAAAAACTGCCATAAAACTGCTTTATAGGAAAAATTCAGTATCGCTCGGTCTTAACGTGCTCCCGCTGTAAGTAATCCTACACCGTAACAAGAGGCGCTGGTCTATAATTGAGTCCATAATTCCCGAAAATCCCGTAGGAAATTAGATTCCGTTCCCTGGAAACCTTTCGGGGTATTTTGTCTCCTTCCCCGAAACGCTGGGTTAATTCCGACCACAACATCGACTGGCTTGTCTAACGCTTCCCTCGTCGCAGCGCCCCCTCGATCTGCTATTTCTCGGGTTAGCGCCAGTCAGAAACTTCACCTCCCCCCTTCACCCCCCGCATCCCCTAAGGAGACTAAATTAGCATAATCCTAATTTCGCATAGCGGCATCCTGAAGTTTCATCTGTTGCTAAGACTGGGAGCGTGTACGGATGCCAAACCATGCTTCAAGGAACACACACACACACACACACACAGAATTATTCAATTTATTGTTAGTTTCTGGTTTATTTTATTTCGCTTTTCTGCCACTTTTGGCTAATCGGGACGATGAGGATGATTTTTTTTAGTTTTAAGTCCACTTTTATGCAGGCTAATTGGGACTGGACCTACAGTTTAAAATGAGATCTGAAACACTGTGTTTGTCTACTGAGTATCGAAACAGGGACCTGTAGATTTCAAGGCGACGATGTTACATTTACACAATTGATTGTCTCCGTGAATTTTTCAATATTTAAAATTAAAATTCTGGTTGATTGTTATGATGTAGTTCCAAATGAAAACTTTTATCTTGAGATTTGTACATATTCGGAAATACTTTGAATTGTTACAACAGACAATAGTGAGTAGTAAATAGCTATTTCCGGAAATAATTTAATTTTAATTATAATCATTTAATGACTAATTGCAACGGAATGTTACCGTTTTCCATTCGTTGCTTTCCAGATAGAAAAAATAGTGAAAAAGTAACAAGCAATTCCAGATTACTATTTAGTTTCTGAGCAACTTTTCAGCTGTCGAGCCAGGGTGAGCTCTGAAGCGAGTAGTCTTTTTTGCAGGTCGCTGTCCTGCGCGCGGATTCAAATCCACAAAAATCTCTTCTTGTCTCTGGCGGTCAGCAACTCCCTCTGGTTACTGTGGTACGACGTGGTCGTGGACGACTTGGCAGTCCTTGAAGCGAACGGGGTAAGTATGTTTTGTTTAGTTTACTTACCAACATGATATTATTGTTTACTGTTCTTTTTTTTAATGAAACTGAATCAGTATGACATTTCAGTCACAATCTATTTCAATTGGTAATTCAGTTTTCATCAACTCAGGCAATAGGTGATGTTGAGGAAGTTGAGGAAAAATCCTTTTTTTTCCTAGTGTCCGAAGACGAGGCCCAACATATATGTTCATTTTGGGTCATTGTAGGCCAGAAAAAGGTGGGTTTTATTTGTCCTTTTTTGTCTTTTTCGGCGTTTTTGACTTATTGGTCCTTTTTTAGCCTTTTTTTTTAGGTCTTAACGGCTTTTTTTTGCAACTTCACCTTCTTTCGACTACGTTTTGTGAAAAAATGAAACTAGTGCTTGAAAAAAAACCAAATTATGTACAAGATAAGGGAAATATTGAAAGGAGAAAATTTTGATGTGATTGTTTTTGAAGAGGAATTTTCACCATGAGATCTCACTTGCTTCCGTTGATTGTAGAGAAGTTTCTCGATGTTTCGTAACGTGTTGTCTGAAACCCGACGATCCTTTACACTTAAGAACCTGGAAATGACTATTGTGATATACTGCAATGCCAACTGAGATAAGGTTTCCGAAGTCCTATTTCTGTAACCCTAGTGTGGTTAGGCCAAATATGATTTTTCAAATTATGTTAATCTAAAAAATATATAATGTCTGAAAGAAGATGCATTTCATTCATATAGTTTTTTCGCACGATGTGTTCCATACCACTAGAAATTTTTATTTTTTATTCATTTAATATGTAATTAAAACTGAAGTTATTAATTAATTTGGATCACATTTATACGTCCTTTTTTCCGTTTTTAGGTACTTTTTTATATTTTTAGATCTTTTATAGGTCTTTTTTTGGCAATTTATAGGTCTTCAACTTCCAAGCCCTAGTGATGTACCACTGAATTAATCTTAAGGCTGTACTAAGGCAAGATTGTGATAAGTTTTCGATAACAGATGGCAGCACCGTGACAGTCATGCCAACTGAAGAAGTGAATAGATTTTTAAAAAGACTTTTTTTTTTTGTTTACAGTAGAGGAATATAAAAGTATTCTCATTTTTAAAAATACACACAAACATATAATATAACATTTTTTTAGCCCGTTTGTAAAATTCCGAAACATATCTGCCGAAAAGAAGGATCAGAAGTCATTATGATTTGAACGCACTTTCACTTTAGTTTGATTAATATAGTACTAATAGGTGGAGCACGTAATAAGTAGCCGGGCTCCACAGTAAACCATGGCGGCGTTTATTGTTAATTTAAGCTGGGAACATTTCCAGTTTCACATATGGCAAGTGTGTGTATGTTCCCAACGAACCTTTGGAAGGAAACGATTATTGTAATAACTGTGATAATGGTAATAATAATATACATCATCCAATTGCTCGTTGTTTCAGTTTTGGGCTATTTTTTCGTGGCTCACCCTGTATTTTTCATTCTGCTACCATTACTTACAATAATAGGTACAGGCTTCAAACCAAGGGAGGAAATACGTAGAATTATAAATTTATAAGCACGGACATAATGCATTATTAACCAAATGAAAACGAAGCAATTGCTTTTGTGTCTTACAGAACAATATGGCGGTCTTTGATGTCGTTCAGAGCAATTAGAAAGTTAAAACGCAGCGGCCGCATAATCAGGCAGGCGGCGCAAAAACACTGCCCTGTAAAACTTTTGGCGGAGGCAGCTGACAGTGTTTGCGTCAAAAATTATGAAAAATTGAAAACACACTCTTTCCGTTGGTTCATATTTGATGCGCTGGCCAGCCAAACATTAAGCCCCGCTCGCTTTGATTGTAAAAGCTGCTTATTCAAATGGGAGTACCTCCACTATTTTTAGGCATGTGCGTTCCTGGACTGTGACTTCCATTAGCTTCCTCCTCATTGGAAACCTTATTTTTTAAATATTGTTCAGGCATGTTCTAATTTGGAACTCCTAAGTTTCCTTGAACCTACATCTTGACCAATAAGAGAAATGGAATTTTCAATCGACCGGAAAGGGTTAGGGTGATGCAATCAGCTGTTTGCCGTGTAATCCTGCCCCTGCGTTGCTATTATGTGCGGCATAATATAATATCTATGGCCCATTTATTTAGAATGTTGTATTATCGCAGTATTTTTTTTAAGCTCAAAATGTGTTAATATTCGTGCAAATGCCACAATTAGCATTTTATCCCAAATTCGCGATATATATTAAAACTATTTAGAATATGTCACTGTACATACAGTACACGAACACTTTTTGGCAACGATTAACAATTATTATTATTATTATTATTATTATTATTATTATTATTATACAGAAACGTTCAAGGCTCCAGCGGGTTGCTTTATGAAAAAAATTCTCACTTTTTGATATCTTTCTTATATTTGTATTATTTTTTTCCTCTTACTGTTTTATTTCTGAATTTTCACATTTCTTCCTAGCTCTTAGAATTGAGCCCATGTAAGCGCTCATGTTCTCGTGTGCATACCTTTCTCCCTCTACACATGTGGCATATCCATTCTTCACGTAATAAAAGCGTTGTTGAAGCGAGAGCCATCTGGTGAGAGAAAAAAAAACAATTCTTCAGTGAACCACGCTCTGCCGTGGGAAGAGTTGACCCAACAGAAGCTCCCTCTCGTGGACAATTGAACCCAGCCCATAAACCAGATTATTTTCCTCTACGTGCATCTTCTCTGCTTATCAAACATTTATTCAGATGTATTCACAAAGTGTCGACGCTGATATCTCGCCTTCTTTTCAAATTGAAAACAGGGCCGCTTCAAACTGTTACCAGGTTCCCGCGTTATGAAACGGCGGGGGCGATAGTGGCTCCTCGCAACGGATGGCTTGTCGGAATGAATTGACGTGCCATTGGTTGGCGTCTATGGGTGGTTATATTGGATTTTCACCCTCTATCTGGCAACACTGAAAAAAAGAAGTTATTTCGAAATCTAGACAAGGTGGCCCATAATTCTTTTTCTTCTTCTTCCTAAGTGCACCATTCCGAGACTGATTTACTCAAGTATTTGTTCCTTGGCCTTCTCTTATTTCTTTGTTTCACATTCCTTCTTTAGGAAGGTATGCATTGGTATTGATTTATTACCCTATGCACCAGTGGCGTATTTTCCATCTTTCACCGCCTGTAAACCAACTCTTCTCATATATATTTAATACATCTAGCTTTAATATAGGGTGTACATAAAGTCCGATAACACTTTCAAAATTTTTTTGTAAAGAAACTATTAGCATTACTAAGTGATACAGTACATTAGTTGAACGAGCAAAGTCGTATTTTTTTTCTTTTGTATTGCGGATGTTCCCTGCAGTTCCATTTCTCGCCGCTAGATGGTGGCAAATTCAAGATATTTGTTTCTGGAGGTTAAACATTTGTGTGTGTTACATTTTGATAAAACAAAGAGTGCTAAAGATGTCCAACGGAAATTTAGGAGCAAAAACAAGCAGGAAGGACAAATTCACGAAGTCGTCTTCTCTCTGCTGCAATTCATAGAAAAACGGTTACATTTTTTTGTCTTGGTGATATAACTTGTGCACTATCTGCAGTCAGTACGGTTTCATACACATTTTTTTACGCAAAACAGTCCACAAGTGGTTGGTGACATACCCAACTTACATGAAGCTCTGCGTGTAGATTTCCTCGGGCTCCTTGTAAACACTTCTTCTCACTCGTTCAATGTCACCTTCAATCACGTCTGACCGACCACTTCTTTCCTTTGCAACAAGTTTCCGAAACCAATCATAGATGGCATTCCTGCTTGGTGCTTCTTTGCTCTTTTGTTCCTCAATTTCTGTTCGACATCTTTAGCACTCTTTGTACCAAATCAATGAAGCACTTGGCACGATGTATTTTATTTACATAATGACATATGAGATTTCCACAAAGAAATAACATTGTTTACAAACCAATAAACAAGGGAGTGACATGTCACAATTTGTTACCAGAAGACCATGGATTACATATCACTGCCTGGGCAAATATAAAGTCCTTTATCATCCTTAGTAAGTTCCACACACACTACGTTAACATAAGAGCAACAAATGTCATATTTGCGCATGCTCTTCACTATATATTCCTATGTAAGCCATATTGAGTACACCTTACATACAAGGACGTATTTAGGGGGGGCTCAGGGGGTCCGGACCCCCCCGAAAGATTTATCAAGTATTAAAATTAAATAATGAAAAATGTATTCGTTTAGCCGTTGTTATATAATTTCTTCTGAACTTATTGTAACACAAGGATTATATTGGGATCATACGGCTTTGAAGAACGGAAAGGACGTATTTAGGGAGTCCAGACCCCGCACCCCCTCCCCACCCTTAAGACTTATTAAATATGAAAATTAAATAATGAAAATATACTAGTTTAGCATTTGTTGTATAATTTCCTCTGAAATTATTGGAAGACAAGGATTTATATTGGGATCATACGGCTTTGAAGGACAGGAAGGACGTATTTAGGGGATCCGCCCCCCCCCCACACACACACACACCCAGAAGACTTATTAAGTACGAAAATTAAATAATGAAAAATACGCGTTTAGCATTTGCTGTATAATTTCCTCTGAACTTATTGGAAGACAAGGATTTATATTGGGATCATACGGCTTTGAAGGACAGGAAGGACGTATTTAGGGGGTTCAGAGGCCCTGACACCCCCCCCCCCAAAGACTTACCAAGTACTAAAATTAAGTAATGGAAATATTAGCATTCATTGCATAATCGATGGTTATTAATTTCCTCTGAACTTTTTAGAAGGCAAGGATTATATTGGGATCATACGGCTTTGAATGACATTACAAAGAAGATTTATGTACAATACTACTCAAAATAATATGCATAAGATATTAATCAGAAACTTACTTTTTTCCAACTGCATGTAACATCATTTTTGTTATTCTATAAGTATTCAATTATTCATCTATTTGACATTAATTTCATTGCCAGGGCACTTGTTTTTATGTAAATTATTCTGATCTTAACTACAGGTAAGCCACGTAATGAATAGCTATGCGCTGTTATATCTATATTCTTATACACTCTTTTTACCTATTCGTGTAATAATAATATAATATTAATTTATTTATTGTAATTAGTATTAATTTGATTTAATATAATTATTTAAATTTAAACATTATTCACAGAAACATATTTCTAGATACATGCCTGCTTACATAGTGTTCTTTTTTCCTTCTTTATAAACAGTATTTTAGATTCAAGTCTAAAATAAGTACGTTCTTGTAAAATACATATTATGAGCTATCATAATATGTACCAGACATATAAACACCTATCACTTGGAAGATGCCGTAAGTAATAACTTCCAAATGCAATATTAGATCACGTAAAACACAACCACGAGGTCCAGCACTTTCGCTTCATTGTCTTGAACCTACTATAGGCACAGCCAACAGGTTCAATGACGTCATTCGGACAGTCTAAATGACATACTGACGTCATTTGTTGAATTAACCATGTAACTACTTGGGAACAGCAAATATACCATATTGGGTACTAGGCCATATTGGGTTCAGGTACCTTACAATTAGGACTATAGTCATACTAATAACCTTTTTATAATCTTTCCAGGTGCCTTGCCAGATCCTATACGTTGTGAATCACTACTTTTTGGTGGCCACGTACTTCTGGATGTTCTGCGAAGGGCTGTACCTCCACACGCTACTCGTCATAGCTTTCGTTAACGAACACAGGATGATGATCTACCTGTACGTCATCGGCTGGGGAACACCTGCCATATTCATCACTATTTACGCTTCGTTAAGGGCCTCATACCCTGAAGAAACCCTGCAGTAAGCATAATAATGTGTTTATTTTATTATCTCATGAAAGTACTATAAAATAAAAGATTAACAGTTTGACACTGATTTTCAACCCGTTTCTAAAATATCACATTGTTTTCCACAATTTTGAGTTCTAACGTATGATTTGAAAAAGGAATACTAATGATATGAAAAAGTAAATATTTGTTTCATAGCTGACAAAAATCGTTCAGAGTTTGTAAGTTCAACACATGAAAAGTTATATCAATTTTAAAGCTGGATGAAAAAATTATATTCAGTTTTTCAACTTTGTGAGTTCTCTCATCCTCAAACCACTTATAATATACTTATAGTTATTTATGGGTCCCGGGTTCGATACTCGGTGGAGGCACATAGTAGTTCGGATCCAACTTTGAACTGTAGGTCCAGTCCCGATTAGCTTTTCTGTGCGTAAAGTGGACTTAAATTCAAACTCAAGCTTATAGTTACTTATTTTTTTTCACATAAATTAAAGTTTACACTTTCAACATTTCAAGTAAAGTTAAGAGGTCATTGTCTTTTCTTTTAATTTAGGTTCTTTTTTTATAGATTTAGGTATAAAAATTATTAAAAATCATGAGTTATTTTAATAGGGTATTATTTGAAAGTTTTGTCATTTATTAGATTTCTTATTATATTTTACCCAAAAAATTTAATTCATCATCATCCACTGTATCAAGATCAGGGTGAATAAATATCATGATTTTTATTTAAGAAATCATTTTTGGTGATTTTTTTATATAAATCTATTTTTTTTAATTTGCTTAAATTGCTTGTATGGTTTTTTGCACCATACATATAGATATATATTTTTTTCTTTTACAGAAAGGCTTTTTCTGATAAACGGCCCTGTAAAATATTTGAACAGTTAGATTAAAGTATATGTAAATGTACATTCTTCTGTTTCTGATACTGTGTCTGAACCTGCTATGGAAATGTTTGTTGAGTATGTTAATTAAACTATAATAATTTCAGTAACTTTTCTTCCATTGAATATAAAACATTCTAGATGTACTACAGAGCATTCCCTGACATTCGCTACGAGACTCGGCGGCAAGCGGCCCGGCATCAGCGCTTGTCTTTCCCGGTGAACGTGTCCGCGACAGTCGCTTATATTAAACCTCGTAAAAATGTTTAGAGTAACAGGGTCAGTTCTGAATAAAAATGGAAAGAAAAATGGGGAAATAAAGTATACAAAGACAATCCGCACACCATATGCGAGTTAAAAGAGGGTATTGTACGAAAAATCTGGAGAATTACAGTACACGAACTTGCACGTGTAAATGCCAATTTCGTTCGGAGAAGCCAGGAATGTGTTGCAGCAGAGGAACATTATTTTCAACACCTTCTGTAGTCAAGGTTAGTACACAATATGAAAACTGTAATTTCAATAGCCGACTCTAGCGACTGTCGCTGACCCGTTCACCGGGAAAGACAAGCGCTGATGCCGGGCAGCTTGCCGCCAAATCTCGTAGCGAATGTCAGGGAATGCTCTGTATATAATAGGAACTTAAAATATTTTTATAGTCTCTGTAGCTGAATTTTGGCAATCTTTTTAATGATAGTTTGCCATGTTTATTTACAGTTTAATTATACTGTTTATGGTTTAACATGATTTGTATTTTGTATATTATACTACACAAAATGTTTGCTATTTTTGCCTATGGAAATTATTGAATTTTAAATCAAGATTAATTTAAGTGTACTTACATTTTACATTTCACTTCGTATGAGCTTCACCACATCAGTACATATATTTTGTTCCCTTTCTTTTTCTTTCTTAGAGCCTAATGAACACCATTAAATGATGACGAGATTAATGTACTTTCACCAAAAGTGATTTTGATATCCACAAAATCCTTATGTGCATTATTGTATTATTTATTTCATGAAAGTGATATATATCAGTGATTTTTTTAAAATCACCTGATTTTAATCTTGATTTAAATCAACCTTGTTTACAGTAGCGTATACTGAGTCCAATATCTGGGCTATCTCACTATGTCACTGGTCCTAGACTATGATTAGTAATAAATTTACCAACTCATAAGAAATCAGGTTGCCAACTCATAGGAAATCAGGTTGCCAACTCATAAGAAATCAGGTTGCCAACTCATAGGAAATCAGGTTGCCAACTCATAGGAAATCAGGTTGCCAACTCATAGGAAATCAGGTTGCCAACTCATAGGAAATCAAGTTACCAACTCATAAGAAATCAGGTTGCCAACTCATAGGAAATCAAGTTACCAACTGATAAGAAATCAGGTTGCCAAATCATAGGAAATCAAGTTGCCAACTCATAAGAAATCAGGTTGCCAACTCATAAGAAATCAGATTGCCAACTCATAGGAAATCAGGTTGCCAACTCATAGGAAATCAGGTTGCCAACTCATAGGAAATCAGGTTGCCAACTCATAGGAAATCAGGTTGCCAACTCCAGAATCACCATCATGATCTCACCGATATGAATAATAAAATTTACAATTTCTGATCGATTTTTCTCCTGTATTTTATTCTCTAGACTTTAGGCTTCGCAGATAGCCTAGCTAGCCTAGAATATACGCTCCTGCTGGTTTAAATCAATCCACCTCTATCAAGATCTACCACTCTGCTTTCTTTCTCCAGGTGCTGGATGTCGGAGAGCGTTTTCCAGTGGGTTCTTTCGGGGCCCGTCTGTCTCTCCATCTTCGCCAACCTCGTCTTCTTGATCAACATTGTTCGCCTCCTCCTGACGAAGCTCCGGGGGCACCCATCCAGCCCAAAGAGGAGTTCCCGGAAGGATTCGAAGCCGGGATCTCGGAGGGGCAACCGGAACGCCTCCGGGACACGGAGGGACATCAACGCCCAATCGGAGATCACCCGGAAAGCGATCAAGGCCACCATTATCCTCATCCCGCTCTTTGGGCTCCAGTATATCCTCATCCCTTTCCGGCCCGAAGCAGGATCCAAGTACGAGAAGATTTACCAAATTTTATCGGCCGTCGTCGTGTCGTTTCAGGTAAGGTCATGGTCGCTTTCATCAGCATGTAAACACCTTCAATAACGTATCAAATTTCGGCAACCCTAACTGGTAGAGATTCGCACCGGGTTTTCTGCATTATTAAATCACATCTACAAGTTATCCGAGGGCTGATCAATACGTATCATTCTACAGAATGATGGAATCGAACCAACCTCTCCCAATAGATTAAATGGAAAATGTAGCTATTCACCATTCGTCCTCGTTAATGATGAGACCACTTCTCCTCATGATAAGTTGGATGCTTGGCTGCGAAAGGTACAACTGAAATACAATATCTAAATATTCTACTAGAAATGGCAAGTAGTCACTCGTTTGATTTTGTGAACCTTTGAACTTGAATCATGCATGTTAGTTAGGATAATTACCTGTCTACGCTTAGAAGAACGATGACGATTATTAGGAAACGCAGAGTAAAATAAACTGAGCTCTCTCTAGGCTTCTTACGTAGTTCACCTAAGTCAGCCTGACTCCTGTCCTTCTCTCCTTTTCCAAGTCCTGTTGCCTCTCTCTAATCCAAACCAAAAGTGAGGCCCTTGCCAGTCTGTCCGTCCTTCTCAACACCTCTCTCTGCAGACTTCCTATACGCTGATGATTCAGTTTTTACCTTCCTCCTCATGTAAGCTGCTTCTTGTTTACCTCATGCAAACCTTGCAGCCCCAATAAATCAGGAAGTGGAAATCTGCGTAACACACGACTGTGCATAGTTCCAATACCTGAGAGGACTGGACAGCTGGTGTAAAGAAGTGAACTGAAGCTTAGAGAAAGTTAAAATAAAAAATAAAGAATAATACTATGGATTGATAGGAATAAAAGAATGATCATTAATTCTTTTTTTTACAATTCGTACCTTTACTCATCCACACAATTTTGAAGTTTCTTTTAAGTACTCTCCATTGGATGCGATATACGAGGGCCGTACCGAAAGTAGTTCAAAAGTGGTCATAACCTCTTTATTAACTGATGTAGATCGTTCAAATTGCACATGTAATTGGAGTGACTCTTCCTCTATACAAACCAGCTACTCAACATAGTTTCCATTTAATGCGATGCATTTGCGCCATCTTTGAACCAAACTCTCGAATCCTCTTTGAAAAAAGTCCAGTGTGCACTGTCCGACATCCACAGAAGGCTATAGAATGTGTAGCATTGACAAGAGCAATGTGCACAGGTGGATGAAGAAGTTTACAGAAGGGGAAACCAGCATTGAAGACAAACCGCGCAGTGGGAGACCATCAACTGCGACCACTGACACGAATGGTCAGCGAGTGGATGAGTTGATTGCGCGTCATTCTCCTAGATTTCCTGGAATGCGGCAGTACCATAAACAGCGAGCGGTACATTGAGACACTCCATAAGCTTAGAGAAACCATTAGGAGGAAGAGACCGTACAAGAATCTGAAAGCGATCCACATTCACCATGACAATGCGCGATCACACACCTCTTTGGCAACAAATCAGGTGATCGGCAAAATGGGCTGGTCCGTGGTCCCCCATCCACTGTACAGCCAAAGCTGGCACCCTCAGACTTCTACTTCTTTAGTCCCATGAAGGATAGTCTTCGGGCACAACGATTTGATGACACAGACGAGGTGAAAGTGGTTGTGAAGAAGTGGATGTCGGGCAGTGCACACTGGACTTTTTCCAAAGAGGATTCTAGAGTTAGGTTCAACAATGGCGCAAATGTATCGCTTTAAATGGAGACTATGTTGAGTAGCTGTTTTGTATAGAGGAAGAGTCACTCCAACTATATTTGCAATTTGAACGATCTACATCAGTTAATAAAGAGGTTATGACCACTTTCGCATTACTTTCGGCACGACCCACTTACTTGTCGCAGTGTTTTTGTCAGTTTTCAAAGACACGCTGGAAGCAGTTCTTTGATAGGTCCTTCATACGCCTCCATTGCTTCTGATGATGGAAAATGCTTCCGGCGAAGTCTTTGCTGTTGGCTCTCCGGATCAAAATGATGTAGCCAAGTTTCATCTCCAGTTACTACTTTTGAAAGAAACTCCTCGTCTTCCTGAAACATCATCTCAAACCGCGAGCAAACTCGCACGCCAAAGTCGTGTTGTTTGGATATGAACAATCTTGGAAACCACCGCGCGCGCGAACACACATAAACACACACACACACACGTTACTTTTTGTTACCAACGTGTGGGTGTCACCCAATGAAATTTCAGAATTAATTTTCAGTTTTCACGTTCATGTGTGTGGGAACAGTGGCGTGCACGTGTGTTGGATGTTTTTCTATGGATTATTTTCGTTCAATGCATTAATATAATTGTAAAATATAGAATTTGCAGTTATGAAACAGTGAAAATATAAAACAAGTCCGTCATGTTCGTTCCCGTACAACATTAAATAAAGGAACATAACGTGGACCTAGTAGCATTATTCCATGTCAAGAACACAAGGCATTACTTCCGACCATTCCTCTTTGGCATCACTGCTCAATTTACAGAGATCTACCCGTGAATGTTATACAAGCCGCAGAATTGCAATGTTGGTTGGGTTGTCTATACACAAGGCGCTTGGTGATCAGACATCGAGGGTTTACTTCAATGCTCCTTAAATAGGGTTGTTACAACCCAGAAGTTTCCGTGACTGTACATATCGTCGTATGAAACCCAGAAGAACTTAATTCCAGAAAAGCTGTTTTCAGTTTAGTTTAAATAAACTCCTCTGAAGAGCTCTAAGAGTCGAACATATTCCTAACAATACATTATTTCCTCTGTCCTCTAAATTTTTTCTTACGTCTCTCTGGTTTTCATACGCTGATGTTAACCCTAGATATACCGGATGGCCAGAATTAAAGTTACCCAACTCAGAGCCCTCTGTAGCTTGTTTGAGGCATCGTAGAACTCTCAAATTTGGTGAATCCACTATGCAGACCATGGGGAAGAGGATGGCGATAAAAAAGTTCAATTTTTCGCCACCAGGTTGAACTGTGGGGCTGTACTTCCATGATGGGTTGTAATAATGACGTAAACTTCTCCAATTGGTTATGGATTGGCCTTTACCTTGCAATCTTGCAATAAACGAGAGATTATTTTCTCGCAACTTCCAGTCACTAACAAATGTCTTTCTAATGAATAACTCAGCTAAATCACTTAACGTGATTATTTGTACAACCCATCATGGAAGTACAGCGCCACATTTCAACCCGGTGGCGGAAAATTGAACTATCTTTTTTTAACGCCATCACCAAATTTCAGAGTTCTACGATGCCTCAAACAGGCTACAGAGGGCTCTGAGTTGGGTAACTTTAATTCTGGCCACCAGGTATTTATTCATTATAACGTTATATCTATATATTTACATTACAACATACTTGGAAACTTTACATTACGTTACAATAGACCGTTTGTCGCATGCGCAGCGGTGGCTCTAGGAACCAGTAGGAAAACAAATTGGGTAATAGAGAAAATTAGATCAATAGTTACACATACATATTAGAACATGGAGATTCTAACAAAACATACACTAAATGTTAATGTTTTGTAAGAAGAAAATACATTTCAATTTCAATTGAAGTATTATCTGTATTGTCAATAAATTATAAATATTTCTCTTTCAGGGTCTCTGCGTTGCTTTCCTCTTCTGCTTTCTAAACGGAGAGGTACGTATAATACAGTATTAAACTTATTGTAGTCATTAATGCAATCGAACGGCTTGGTGCAACAACATGACAAGTCACATCCGGTCAAATTTTCACTAGAGTGATTTTTCTACTGTTTGGGACATCCCTTATTTTTATTATTCCGTTAATGTTTGCCAGCCTTCATAATTTTTGCAACACATATTTTATCTCTTCCCTGACTCAATCGGAAATAAGTTTTAAGTGTTACTTCACTCAAATTCAATTATTTTCTAAAATAATGCACACACACTTTTGGGACTTGTCATGTTCTTGTCCTTATAATTAACCAACTTAATGTCACGCGACAACAATATGATAAGCTTTTAAGGTGTGTAACAAGCTGTTTTTGTTATGGTACGAAGACACCCGATGGGTTTCAGATTTAAACGTCATCTACTTGATACTGCATACCCATTCACTTCGAGCACTGCATATCATCACTCATCTTCATCTTCGCGATTAGCCAAAAGTGGCAGAAGTCATTTCAAAGTGGAAATAACAATAGTAAAACAGTATACTATGCAGCATAGGCGTAGCTACGGGGTGTGCCTGGTGTGCCATCGTTAATTCCAAACTGAATCATTCCGTTTCACACGGCGTGGACAATGAACACAATAGGATATGTCTAAAACGTACGAAAATTTTCTGCCAGCGGAAGGGTTTGAACCTACGACCATCAGATTGACAATCCTGAACGAGGAGAGGAGATGTAGTGAGGAGAATGGAAAAAGATTCGAGGAGAGATGAGGAAAAAAGAACAAAGAAGAGAAAAGAGGAGGAAAACGAGAGGAGAGGAGAGGAGAGGAGGAGACGAGAAGAGGGAAGTGGAGAGTAGAGTAAAGGAGAGAAAAAGAGAAGAACGAAAAAAGAAAGAATAGTGCAGTGGAATCGGAAATCTAAGACAGGAAAGGAGATAAGAGGAGTGGAGAAGAGTGGGATGGAGATAAGATGCGAGAAAGAGAAAAGTAGGGAAGGCGATATGAGATAAAAGCAGAACGGAAAGAGGGGAGAGAAGAAGGAGAAGGAACTGGAGAGAAGAGGTAGTTGCAGAAAACACCGTCTGAGCGTCAAGAATGGATGCATTGGTCAAATTATAGACATGAAACATTCAATAACATTTTGAAATGTATTGGAGAATATATTAGATCGGTGCGAAATGCCTTTTGGCTGAGGTCAGAGCAAATTAAAATCTTCCATGTAAGATCTTTGATTTTACCTGCGATTACACCACTAAAAAAATGAACGTAATTTTTAATATTTATAAGAATTATTCAATATTTCTCCACTTCTCGGTTCGTTGAAATGGAGATTTTGTAATTCAATATTTCCCCTCCCCCCCATCGTTAATTCCAAACTGAATCATTCCGTTTCACACGGCGTGGACAATGAACACAATAGGATATGTCTAAAACGTACGAAAATTTTCTGCCAGCGGAAGGGTTTGAACCTACGACCATCAGATTGACAATCCTGAACGGTAACCACTACCCTACAACCACTAGTTCCTTAAACCAGGTAGAAGAACCACTACACTACGCCTTTACCTTCGAATGAAACAATAATTCTTTTTAAGTATTCTGTCCCTCAAATATTGTAAATGTCGTAAACACGTATACGTGTAGTTGAACTTTTACTTTAATTTTGATTTGCTTTCTTGTAGTATAACCGATATCTTCGAGATATAATTTTCGAAGTAATTAAAAACGAGAATATTGGTAGTTGTGAAAATGCGAGTTATTTCTTCTAACTTATTATTGTGATTAGACATTACTAATGGAAAATATCTAGAGGCTTGAATATTACAGGACGATGTTCTTTTCCTGTGATACTCGAACAGACAAGATGATTGTTTACTGATGCAAGTCTTGTGTCCAGAACAGTCTTATGAAATGTATTTGCTGTTGCGTAAGATAACACGAAATAATTACACCGTTTGCGAACTACCAAATCTGTGCAACGTTATACGTAAACAGGCGGAAAATTTTATTCATAAAATCACTTCACATTTGACAGTGTTAGTCAAGAGCGACTCCTGGGACACTGTGTTAAGGTGCTGGACTAAATCCTTCTAAATTTTCTTCCTCGAAGAACAACAATTTCTAAGGAAGAGCAAGAGTGATGATTTTTCTTATTTCTTTTAAATGCTTACACTTTCCTTTAATTGGGTTAAAAATAAATAAGAATATTGCTTGCATTTCTGTCATTGACGTAGACCAGAGAGAGAGACAGACAGACAGACAGATATTACAAAATAGTTCAAATAGTGCGAACGCCATTAAAAAGTCATGATAATTCTATGTTGCGTACTTAGAATTATTCATACAATAAAGAACATGTCTAATTGTGAGTTAACAACAAAAAAAAAAAAACAATAATAAAGAGACATTTTCGCATCACGATTGCAGTTCGAAAAAGTCGGGACAGGGATTGAAAGTAACGCACTGTCCTGACTAAATCGGTGAATCGGACGTCTGGTAGCCTTGCATCAATGATTATAAAACTAAAACCACCCAATATTGCAGCTTGAAGACTTTTGCGCAAGAAACAGATTCATTTATACAAGAGAAAAATTGAAATTTTTACACATTTCAAAAATCGACGATGTTATTTTCGTATTTATTTATTTATAGGTTCACAGTTAAATATTTTAGGGTTCGAGGGGGAAGCATGGCCCACATGGCCCCTCCCCTGGGTACTGACTTTACGTAGACAGTGGAAGAGAAATTTTGGAGAACCTTTCTGTTAAATTTAGTATTTACATTCACCTTATGCTCAGATAGGTTAAACCGTTTATTGACAATCGTGAACTTTTCGTTTAATAGATAATATTTAGTTTTAAACGACGGGAGAACATTGGTCGAATTTCCTTTCTTGCTCTTTTGAGAGAATATATACTTCTACAATAGCAATCGCGTTCGGGAACCGTGAAAAAAATGACTTGGTTTTCAAAGGCTTACAAGCTTGGTAGTCTAGCTTGCTCGCGATCAAAGTGACTCACTCACGCTATTCAAGGCCGCTTCTTATCGCTAAACAGTGTACTTCGATGCACAGTGTCTGCACCCAGCACGTTACAAGTGACCAGAGTCGAATTTTAAAGAGAATCTGAAGAATGGTAGATTTCATCAGAGGCGGCTAGGTAGGCACCAGCTCAACATGCAATAGTTTAAGTGATAATTCCTGACAAACAAAAAACCGTATTGAATAATTATTGGGATAGTGATACATGTATCCGCTCTTTTTTAACAATGTAAGCTCGAAGACAATCTGTATTATATTTATTTATATTGGCAACTTGGTCAACCGGAGGTTATTTTATCGCCTTCGATAATCGAATTGTCTGATCGATTATTTTTTGTTTACCAAGGAACATGCCCCATATCAGATTTCCGAGACCGGGTTACGATACTCACTCGTAGCTCCCCAATTTCTTCACGATGGTGGGTTGCCACCGGTCCCATACACAGGCCGAGAACCTAGAGAGTGAGCATAGGCGGACTCGAATCCATGCCGTCCTGCAGTCGGAGGTCACGGAGGAGGACTTTTCTTATTTTACCTTTGGCTAATCGCGACGATGAGGATTAATAATGAATAGAAAAATAAAGAAGGCCACGCACAAAGTAGAGGACGATCTTCAACCTCTTAGGTGACGAGTTCAAGCCTTAAATATGAGGATTTCAACCTTAGACTACCTCAATTTCAAAATTATAAACAAAATGCCTACTTAAACTAAACTTCTCATCAAGGCCAAAATAGTTTGTACCTGTGAAACTACCCCTGAATACAAATTGACATATTTTTCCATTTGAGTAAGAATTAAATGTGTGGCATACAGAGATAGATGATACCTTTTGAGAAACAATTAGCTGTACCCTGTCCCAGCATCTCTGGAGCAAAGCCGCGCATAGCGGAAGAGAAGTGGAGAGAGGGGAGAGGGGATCGAGTGGACAGAGCGAATCAGTGCACGCTGCTGGGAAGGCTGGTAACTGCAGTGGCTTTCCTCCCTCCACGCAATCCCATTCCTCCCAGGTGTTCATCGCTGGTCAGATACTTGTTTTCATTCACCTGCTCCAGAGATAAGTGGGACAGAGTGTAGTTCGCATACATGTAGCAAGTAAAGAAACTTATCCCAGAATGAACATTCCACAGTTTTAAAACGTTTGTTTAAGCAATGAATAACTGGAAACGGATCACACATAATTCCCTTGCCAAAATCTAGTGGTCGAAAATTAATTTCAAGACATTTCATATCTATTCACCATATTCCAAGTTATAAGGAACTATTTTGTAGATGTTCATGAAACCGTTATAAAATTACAAATAAAATATATTCACAAGCTTATATATACTAATACGCAGAAAGAAATTCAGAGTTAAATTTCAAATGCATGTGTATAAAGTCATTCTAGAAGTACAGAGCTATATCCGAGTATTTAACTTCTTTTTTGCAGATAACGTTTACAATATTGAAGCGACAGAATAATTAGGAACAGTAGCTCCAAGAAAACAAAGGGCGTAGTGTATTGGTTGGAGTTCTTGAAAGCATTGCGGTCCCACGTTCGATCCTCCATACTAGATGTTCCTTAAAAAAGAATCCCTTCCATTAAACAAGAGCATGGTAACATTATTTGTAATAGCAGTATATAGCCTAGTGGCTACATTGTTCTGCACATGGAAATTATAAAAAAAATAAACAAATAAATGAATTGACACACGTTAAACGGGATATTTTTATATATAAGATCATGAATTATGATACTCTAACGATAATTGTGTACTGCTTCAAAGACATTGACAAATATTAATGAAATAACTATTTATATGTGTGACAATTCAGGACATGCTAATTTTACCCCTTTTCCCACTTGAGTTCAATGCAACGAAGCAAGGATGTGTAAAAATTTCAATTTTGACCTTTTTTATTTTTCTATTCATTATTCATCCTCATCGTCGCGATTAACCAAATGTAAAATAAGAAAAGTCCTCCTCTGTGACCTCCGACTGCAGGACGGCATGGATTCGAGTCCGCCTATGCTCACTCTCTAGGTTCTCGGCCTGTGTATGGGACCGGTGGGAACCCACCATCGTGAAAAAATTGGGGAGCTACGAGTGAGTAGCGTAACCCGGTCTCGGAAATCTCCTATGGGGCATGTTCCTGGGTAAACAGAAAATAATCGATCAGACAATTCGATTATCGAAGGCGATAAAATAACCTCCGGTTGACCAAGTTGCCAATATAAATAAATGGAATACAGATTGTTAAAAAGGAGCGGATACATTTATCACTATCCCAATAATTATTCAATACGGTTTTTTGTTTGTCAGGAATTATCACTTAAACTATTGCATGTTGAGCTGGTGCCTACCTAGCCGCCTCTGATGAAATCTACCATTCTTCAGATTCTCTTTAAAATTCGACTCTGGTCACTTGTAACGTGCTGGGTGCAGACACTGTGCATCGAAGTACACTGTTTAGCGATAAGAAGCGGCCTTGAATAGCGTGAGTGAGTCACTTTGATCGCGAGCAAGCTAGACTACCAAGCTTGTAAGCCTTTGAAAACCAAGTCATTTTTTTCACGGTTCCCGAACGCGATTGCTATTGTAGAAGTATATATTCTCTCAAAAGAGCAAGAAAGGAAATTCGACCAATGTTCTCCCGTCGTTTAAAACTAAATATTATCTATTAAACGAAAAGTTCACGATTGTCAATAAACGGTTTAACCTATCTGAGCATAAGGTGAATGTAAATACTAAATTTAACAGAAAGGTTCTCCAAAATTTCTCTTCCACTGTCTACGTAAAGTCAGTACCCAGGGGAGGGGCCATGTGGGCCATGCTTCCCCCTCGAACCCTAAAATATTTAACTGTGAACCTATAAATAAATAAATACGAAAATAACATCGTCGATTTTTGAAATGTGTAAAAATTTCAATTTTTCTCTTGTATAAATGAATCTGTTTCTTGCGCAAAAGTCTTCAAGCTGCAATATTGGGTGGTTTTAGTTTTATAATCATTGATGCAAGGCTACCAGACGTCCGATTCACCGATTTAGTCAGGACAGTGCGTTACTTTCAATCCCTGTCCCGACTTTTTCGAACTGCAATCGTGATGCGAAAATGTCTCTTTATTATTGTTTTTTTTTTTTTGTTGTTAACTCACAATTAGACATGTTCTTTATTGTATGAATAATTCTAAGTACGCAACATAGAATTATCATGACTTTTTAATGGCGTTCGCACTATTTGAACTATTTTGTAATATCTGTCTGTCTGTCTGTCTCTCTCTCTGGTCTACGTCAATGACAGAAATGCAAGCAATATTCTTATTTATTTTTAACCCAATTAAAGGAAAGTGTAAGCATTTAAAAGAAATAAGAAAAATCATCACTCTTGCTCTTCCTTAGAAATTGTTGTTCTTCGAGGAAGAAAATTTAGAAGGATTTAGTCCAGCACCTTAACACAGTGTCCCAGGAGTCGCTCTTGACTAACACTGTCAAATGTGAAGTGATTTTATGAATAAAATTTTCCGCCTGTTTACGTATAACGTTGCACAGATTTGGTAGTTCGCAAACGGTGTAATTATTTCGTGTTATCTTACGCAACAGCAAATACATTTCATAAGACTGTTCTGGACACAAGACTTGCATCAGTAAACAATCATCTTGTCTGTTCGAGTATCACAGGAAAAGAACATCGTCCTGTAATATTCAAGCCTCTAGATATTTTCCATTAGTAATGTCTAATCACAATAATAAGTTAGAAGAAATAACTCGCATTTTCACAACTACCAATATTCTCGTTTTTAATTACTTCGAAAATTATATCTCGAAGATATCGGTTATACTACAAGAAAGCAAATCAAAATTAAAGTAAAAGTTCAACTACACGTATACGTGTTTACGACATTTACAATATTTGAGGGACAGAATACTTAAAAAGAATTATTGTTTCATTCGAAGGTAAAGGCGTAGTGTAGTGGTTCTTCTACCTGGTTTAAGGAACTAGTGGTTGTAGGGTAGTGGTTACCGTTCAGGATTGTCAATCTGATGGTCGTAGGTTCAAACCCTTCCGCTGGCAGAAAATTTTCGTACGTTTTAGACATATCCTATTGTGTTCATTGTCCACGCCGTGTGAAACGGAATGATTCAGTTTGGAATTAACGATGGGGGGGAGGGGAAATATTGAATTACAAAATCTCCATTTCAACGAACCGAGAAGTGGAGAAATATTGAATAATTCTTATAAATATTAAAAATTACGTTCATTTTTTTAGTGGTGTAATCGCAGGTAAAATCAAAGATCTTACATGGAAGATTTTAATTTGCTCTGACCTCAGCCAAAAGGCATTTCGCACCGATCTAATATATTCTCCAATACATTTCAAAATGTTATTGAATGTTTCATGTCTATAATTTGACCAATGCATCCATTCTTGACGCTCAGACGGTGTTTTCTGCAACTACCTCTTCTCTCCAGTTCCTTCTCCTTCTTCTCTCCCCTCTTTCCGTTCTGCTTTTATCTCATATCGCCTTCCCTACTTTTCTCTTTCTCGCATCTTATCTCCATCCCACTCTTCTCCACTCCTCTTATCTCCTTTCCTGTCTTAGATTTCCGATTCCACTGCACTATTCTTTCTTTTTTCGTTCTTCTCTTTTTCTCTCCTTTACTCTACTCTCCACTTCCCTCTTCTCGTCTCCTCCTCTCCTCTCCTCTCCTCTCGTTTTCCTCCTCTTTTCTCTTCTTTGTTCTTTTTTCCTCATCTCTCCTCGAATCTTTTTCCATTCTCCTCACTACATCTCCTCTCCTCGTCTATCCTATCTTTCTTCTCTCCTCTACTTTTCCTCTTCTCCTTTCGCTTTCTCTTTCTCCTCTCCTTTGTGACCTTTCGTTTCCTCTCACCTCTTTTCCTTACTGTAGACTCATCAGCGATGAAATACTAGAAAACCTATTTTTTTTTCTTTCAGAAAAGAATTTTGTCATTTGCGATATAATAGTGATATTTTTAATAATTTTATACAATAATACTTGTTTATATTTCTTTCGCGTGTTTTATAAATATCTATTGTGCATGTGGCAACCCTGAAATTGAGCCTAACTCTGCACGCAACCCACCAACGGCTTGTGAAAATTGGGTTGCCTAGTTTAAAATGTCGTTGTCCTAAAACTTTTGAGAGACACTGTACAAACGTGTGCATTATCGCTGATAAAGCGAGTGTCTATAGTTTTTCGATTTTTTGATGTCATTGGAGAAAGAAGATATCTACTGCATTCTACTCTGTACTGCTGCGCTTTTCTTCTATACCTGTCACAAGCTGCACATGTGAGAGAGCTTTCTCCAACCTTACCCAAGTTAAAACTAAATTAAGAGCAACTCAGAAGCAGGGTAGATTGGAAGCCCTGCTCTTGCTTTTTTTTTTTTTTTGAACAGGACAAAGCTTAGTCTATTGATGTAAATGAAGTTATTGATGAGTTTAAGAACATTGTACCTTTTGACAGACGTCTCTTGTTATAGATGACGTGTATTTTGATGTATTTGTTTGTATCATTTATGAACATTTTGTGTGTGTGTGTAATTTCTATGCAATTTGATTTTTTCCTCCTACATCTATTCAGAAATTTTCAACACTGTCATTTAGTGAATTTACGTATATTCCTTTACAAACATCAGTGCAGTTAAAGAGCCAAGTGATTGTGTTGCAAAATATGCTATTAAAAAGGTACAAGACCTCATTTTTTTCTTTGTGCACACCCAAATATAAAGTTCTAGCTACGTCTATGCTATGCAGTGTTAAACGAAACAAATCAGTACAACTATTAAAGAGTTACGTGTCACACTAACATTAGCAGAATATTTGGTAGGTTGGTGTTAAAGAACGAATAGGAACTGGAGATATCTATTTGGTTCGAGATGATGATTAACTGATTCGGTAGCCTATGGAATCAGGAACGTTGTGGGGAGTTGCAGTGTGGAAAGTTTCCTTGTTCCATGTTTCATGTCCAGTTCGTGGAGTTGAATACTACATTTCAACATTCCTTTAATAGCCTTGTAGAGTAATTTCATGTCTTCCCTGGTTCTGCAGCATTAAATACGCTTATGTAAACTTTTTAATGTCAACAATAGTACATGTTCATGCTTTAACTCTTCAAAACCCTGCAAAACCTATACAAGGGGCTAACGAAAGAGACATATTCTAGTGAAAGCGCGGCCTGGCAAAAAATATGATCCTGAAATATTTTCACAGTCCACGTAAAGTCTGGTCGCTAACTAGATGGGTAATAAAATCCAGGCATGACCAACCCATTACTTTTTCATTCTTATCTACACACACGGCCATGTGTGAAGCTCATTAGCAACACAGAAGAGTTTGCAAATGCCCGCAAGATAGGTTAATGCATGTGTTCGTCGTACGTCCAGTAATTGTCATTTCCTAATTACATTACACCCGATTACCAACTCTGGCCTTACAGTGTGCCTCCAAACTAGTCCAATAAAACATGCGTAAATCCTGTTAACGCAAACATCGATTTGCTTTCGTAAACCAAGTACCAGCTGAATGCTCGACGTGTGTGAATAGCTTCTGTCTGTGCCATTCCACCCTTCGGTGTGATAACAAGTGTTGTCAGGTCACGTTACTGGGAAAGGGCCAAATCGTGCGGAAATTTTCCCCAATGAACACTGTAAAAACAAAGTTAATATAAACAAGAACGTGAGTTGAGAAATAGTTCATTTCCGATATGTTACTTCTGGTGTTAAAGTATGAATATTTTGCTCGTAACCCTACAGCTTGTAACATAAGGTCTCGCAGCTTTAGTATAGTAGATGCGTTGAGTGGTATGTATGCAGGGTTGGCATGTTTAAAATAAAAGTATTTAAAACAACTTGTTTTAAACGTTAAAAACACATGGCTTTGTTTTTTTACAAATGTTTAAAACATTTAAAACAATGTGTTTTAAACAATTTTTTTTATTTCAGACTTGTTTAAAACACATTTTGATACTTGATGTTTGATAGTTTGTGGTTATTTGCGTGTTTTGTAACTTTGTATTTTCATTCATTCCGTGTCATTTTGTTTATTCTGCACAAAAATCTGTTGAGTGGCTGAAAATGTATAATCAGTTAACAAAGAAACATATCGTAATCATCTCTTTAAAGTGCCTGGGTATGTTTTTTTTTTACAAGTGTTTAAAAAAATTAAAATTGAATACTATATGGATGAATGTCTTATTCCTCACTTAATACACAGTTGTTAATGTTAATATTTTGTTGCATTCACGAAAAAATGTATTCCGAGAAACGGAGCAGCTACCACGTGGATAAAGTGGGGCCTGGCAACTGTGCATTACTTGAAACTTCTTGAACAGCCTACATGCGAGATTTAACTTCTAAGATTAACAAAAATAAGTATTTTAAGAAGTTAGTCAAGCGTTTATAACTAGGAACATAGTCCATCCTTGTATTAGTAACAGATTCCTTATTAATAAGTATTCTTGGCATTATGTATTAAACGTTTTATTTGTTTAAAACATGTTTTTTTCGGTTCTTGTTTAAAACATTGTTTCAAACATTAAAAACATGTTTAAAACAAAAAAAAATGTTTGTTTTGTTTCTTTCGAAAAAAACACAAATTTTGCCAACCCTGTATGTATGTATCACATGCACTATATTCGTACGCGCAAAAATTCTTGCACAGTTCTCATTGCAATAACGAATTTCTGGGGTTACGAGGGCGAGTCAGATTAAAATCTTAAAATAAGACAAAAATTGTATGATACGTAGACCGTATATATTTCAAATTTATAGAACGCATCAACTATTATTTACAAAACAACCTCAAGGCTGTAACTCTCATCACGTGAACTTCAAAACGACATTTTTGTCATTTTAAGATGGCGCCTCCTCCATACACTTACCCCAGTGAAGAGCTGTGGTTTCTTGCCCTCTGGAAGCCTCAAACTTATCGAAATTCTCCCGTAAATCAAAATTCATTATCTCTCTCCATGCTTACCACACAAGTTGTTTTTATTGTGCATCATCGGGACTGGATATACAAATGAATGTGGGGTCCCGGAGCCGCTTTGTGCCTCCACAGAAGATCGAACCCGGAAACCTTTGATTACCAGGTGACAGGATTACCAGTATGCCAACAGGGAGGTCCAAGAAATCTATGTAATCAGTTCTTAATCATTTAAATAAAGAAGGTTTTATATGCTAAAGAGCTATTTACAGCTAATTTCCCCCTAGCTCCTTGAAGCATAGTGTTTTTAGGAAATGAGATGCAGTACAAAAGAACCATATCTGGTTCCGAAACGAGCCGAGTTGGCAACACTGAAAACTTTGCAAAACGACCAATAGATGCAATACTGTACATGAAACCATTGCAGTGAATAGCCTTTTCAAATTTACCTTTTTGCATTAAAAAAAAATACAGTGGTAGGATTCCAATAGTGAGATCTGGAATGGGAGAGGGGCATCTCGTTGTTGACTGAAAAGGTTACAAGAGCAACAATTATAGAGCTCACTCTGGGAAAGCCTCGTGAATAAACTTGTTACAGGAATCGAAGTTCATTGTAACGGAATTGCCAAATGATTAAAGGGGATGTCGCAGGCGAATTGTGCTCTAGAAACAAAATTGATATTTCTATGCTCCACTATAGTATTGACAAACATGTGGGAAAGTTGATATATGTAATAGCAGCTTCTCCGTGGTGGAGAACGCTAGAACTACAGGGGTCCCGGGTTCGAACCCCGGCCTCGGCATGGGTGTTCTTTATGAGTGTCCATTAATTGTCATCATATCATTACTCATACTAATCTTCGCGAAATTAAGAAAGTGGCAGAAAAGCGAAATAAAATAAATCAATCAATTGAGTTAAGCTTCCCCATGGGTCAATTCGTGTGGAGAAGTGCATGCGTATATCTAAACATGTAATATCCCCATTAGACGTACAGACTTCAATTTCATGAATTCAAGTACAATTTCACGAATACATTCGACTTCAGATATTTTGCTACATCACCGAAAGTGCTCAGTTCAACATTCAGCATTGTAGTCAGCACTGAACACTTATGAATAGGATCCGGATAGTTATGCATTTTACACATTCCATATGCAAATGTATGTATATTACATGTGCAAATGCATATTTGAATCATATACTGTATATAATCTTCTTTCATATTTTTGAGCCAACAACCACTTCCAATATTGTATTTTACATCTGTTCCTTCTTAATAAAAGAACTCCGTGACAGAGTGGTTAACGCGGCATGCTACGACAATAGGCGTGCGCACGGAGGGGAGCAAGGGGGGGGGGGGCAATTGTCACGGAGAGACAAGCAAGGTATTTTTCCATGGAACATATTAGTTCCCATAATAGTGTGGCCCCCTCAAAAACACTACTTGAATTTGAAATTATCGCATTAATATAAATTACTATGACTGAAATCAAATTATACGTGGGAAATATATAATTTTAGGTTGACATTAAATTTCTAAGGGGGACGTGCAAGTTCCTCCTGCATTATTGTACTTTAGCCTAGAAATTTAGTGGAGAGGAATCTGATTGCCGTTATTGAACGATATTATACTCTTAAAGAAAATGAAGTATTTTCAAGCCGATTAAACTTCAAAGCAACTACGGGTCTAGAGGGTACAGTGGCGAAACCACAGGGGGCAATGAGCATTGCCCCTCCCCAATCTTGAACGGAAATCAATCCTAAGGGCCAAGGGGGTCAAACATTGAGGTAAAATAAGCAAGACTAGTAGAATCTAAGAGTAGCAGGACAAAAGGATACTCATGATGGAATTAGTTTTCGCGTCTTTCTTGCATTATTTTTCCAGACGGCCAAGAATAGCTGCAGGGGGATACAGAGGGGCAATTGCCCCCATCGATATCTAAATTTATACAAATAAAAAAAATCGTAAAATTTTCTTGCTCGCTTCGCTCGAAATTTCTCATTTCCTTACAGTCTTGTGAAGTATTGAGACGTAGCTAAGGGGCGATGGGAGTTGTCCCTGGGCGCCGAACGATCTAAATAAAAAAAATGTAAAAGAGAATGCCATGGTGCCCCCGTGAAATGTTTTGTGCCATATTAAATCAATATTGTTTTCACTTTGCAAAAATTTCGATTTCAAATTTTCTTGCTCGCCTCACTCGTGCCACGTCCTCTCACGTGAGCATCTGCCAGCTTAGCACAGGGTAGAAACAATGAGATACCTCTGGGTACAGATCAGGGTGACTAACACTACGAATATATGGAAAGAAACAATCGATTTAACCCACTACGGAGGGTACAATTCGTAATATATTCTTGAATAATCATGTACAAATATTAGATAACTTTGGAAATCTTTTCATACAATATTTTTCTTCTATTTTAGCCAATCTTCTTTGGGCTTCTTCTTCTTGTAATCGCTGAGGCTTCTTCTTCTTCTAATTAATAAGGCTTCTTCTTCTTGTAATTAATAAGGCATCTTCTTCTTATAACTACTAAGGCTTCTTCTTCTTATAATTAATAAGGCATCTTCTTCTTATAACTACTAAGGCTTCATCTTCTTGTAATTACTAATTCTTCTTCTTGTAATTACTAATGCTGCTGCTTCTTCTTGTAATTATTACATATTGTGTATTTTTCCTTCTTTCTTTTCTATATCGATCTTATTCAAATTGACGTAAATATTAATCGATCACACAGACAAACAAAGAGAAAGGGGTTAGTTAAAGATCGCCGCCTGGCCGGCGCTAACCTTAACTTGGAGCTGCTATAGATGCGCCTACCAAAAGTGCTTGGGTGTTGCCGTGAGATGGCGCTACACCTGGGACAAAACAACCCAAAAGCCACACGAAACTCTCAGTTCGTGGGAACCAAAAAAAGGCACAGAATCGCAATTACAATTCGACTTCTTTACTTTTTTATAATGATCACTTATGCTATTACTGAATATTAATCACCCTTTCCACCTTATTTGTATCCTGTTATTGTATTAAGTTCATTTATTTATTTCATTATAATTAGTATTAATATCTACAATCATTATTTCACCACATCAGCGCTTTCCTTTTTCTCTATTTACAATTGTATAAGTTTTCTTGGGTGCTGCCATCTCTGGCCCACTTTCTAAGCTGCTTTATGTATCATCAAATATAAACGTCGTTCTTTTTGCATGCTGCCATCTATGATCCTATACCTCAAAGAACAACAATGCAGTTTGTGTACGTGACACTCGCAATTTTCTTGTCTTCTGTAATGCATTGTAAATTACCAGAAAGGGAATTTTTAACTACTAAGTACTTCAGACTCTTGCTGCTAAACGTTTTGTCTTAAATGCATGAACACAGTTGTTTGGAGGAAAAGGAGCTCGTCACAGAAACATTTTACTTTTGCCCCCCCCCCCCCCCAATGAGAAATCTGCGCACGCCTATGGCTACGACGCCAGGGGTCCTGGGTTCGAATCCCGACTTGTTCGAACAGAACAGCTGCTACGCGGCTATGGTAATAGTTTGTCAGATTCAACTTAGCAATGAATAGTCTATAGATGATTTTGTCGTGTCAGATATTGTCCAATTGTATTGCCGAAAACAAGAGTTTCAAGGTTGAAAATTTGAGATATCAAGTTGTAATCAAGTGCAATCATGATTTGTAAGCAGTGGCGTGCCCAGGATTTTCGAAAGGGAGGGGAGGTTGAGGTTATATTAATTTTTTTCTGGTAGTCAGCCTTCATTTTGCCATCTCTTCCTACCTTTGACGTTCTTTTTTTTAGCAATACTGGGCAAAAGGGGGGGGTTATAACCCCACCAACCCTCCCCCCTTGGACACGCCACTGTCTGTAAAAAATGTAATTTTCCTTCACTTATAAAACAGCAGTGTGAAGTAAACAAGAGTGTGGAACTTTTCAGAACTACAACTGTTACATTTATTACGTAAATCGTAGGAGCTGAAAAGAGAACAAATATCTGATTACATGTTGGGTTTTTGCAGTAACAAAGAAAACATTTGAAAAGGTAGTGTGTTTTCTAAAATGCAAATTTTGCACCTTTTTAGTGTATATTTGAGGTATTTTAAGTGTATGCGTATGAGAACTGTAAAGAATTAAAAATATATTCATTCTTGAAATGTCGATATCAAGTGGGTATCGGCTTAAAGTGATCTCACGCCAGTCCTAAGATATGAAATAATTTGATGGCAACCGCACAAGATAAATCAAATCAGAGGTGTGTCTAAGACTTACTTGGACGCAGAGTACCCATAATATATATCTCCAGGTTAGTACTTAACCGGGTAATAGACTTCAGAACTTGGGAGTTCTGCATTTTCACCACGTACACATGAACGTAAACATATACAAACATAACTTACAGCAAAACCAATCTGCCATGGGAGTTGGCGGTTTGGAAATTTACAGCGGCCATTAATCAGAAAATAAGACTTATGGCCTGCAGAGCCACCAACGGAATTAAATGTAATTAGAGTGCATAGCTCTTAAGACGCTGCACTTGTTCGTGAACGGAAACTTCAGAACAAAAAAGAAGAGTTAAAAAGAAAAGTCGTTGCACAGCTTAATCAATCATTTGAGTTTTTTTGTTCGTATTTCAAGACCTGAGAAATTTCTAAGCTCCTTGATAAAGACCCACATTAAGAAAGTTCATTAAACTATTCTTGCTCGCCTGGAAACCAGACGGTGGGGTTATTTCAATATTTTTTTATCCCCCGTGCATTGCGCCGTGCCATGAAGACGCCTAGAATAGTAAGTGGTGATAGAGCCCCACACTCTCTTTGGAACTTGTGCACAGTGGTGATGTGATCAACATCAGGCTCCGGTCGGCTTTACACCCAGGTACGAATTGATAAAAGGCTGGGTGAACCCCAGATCCGCTTTGTACTGGAACCGTGTCAGAAAAATCCCCACCCCAGGAATCAAATCCGGGTCTCCCGCGTGACATTTCTTAGTCTCCTATCCCCTGATATTTTTTCTATTATGATCTACCTTATAAATGTAAATTCAAATTATTTAGTTAGAATTATGATAGCATGAAAGTATATTTATTAATTACTGAAGTCTATTTTTTAAAAAATATATGTTGATTGGTTGAGTTGGTGTTTTAAGTCCACTTTATGCACACTAAGGCTAATCGGGACTAGACCTTGACATGTCCTTCCCGGACGTATGAACAGACTGTTGAAGTACACCATCCCGCCTGGTATATATATATGAATCTTGTTGCTGAAAGTTACGAGATTAATGGAAGTGCATGAGAGAAAAATTGTGCTGTTACTGTGATTTTTTTTGTACGTTTCGTTATGATGTTCAACTTTTGTTCTTTTTAAATTGCATAATCAAGATAAATAGATTCTGAATTCAAATGTTAAAACGTAAGTTCTGTGTTTTTGTTTCTATTTACTGCAAATCTTAATGTTTTCCCGTGCCCTGGGAGGTATCACGCGTATACCAATATAGTCTCATGTTGCTCATTCTGAATTTGAATTGAGATAAATATATTCTTATGGCTATTAATATCCTATGGTTGAACCTTGCACGACCATGTCAATAATTTGGCACACAGAACGTGGGTCCCGAATACATTGTACAGTGGGATCCATGAGTATTACCGTGCAAATTGTCCATAACTATTTTCATTAATTTTTCTCTTACATCCTATGTGTTTTTAAGATATGCATTTTTATGTATGTTGGTGCAGAAATTGTCAACAGCTTGTTTTGAGTTTTCTTTTAATTCTTGAGCTCTTATTGGGTAAAATAAAGTGCACGAACATGGTGATGGACAATTTGCAAGGTAATACTCATGGATCCCACTGTACATTAGCTACGTTAACCTTTGGTAACGTGTTTTAGATTTGTAGTTGACTCAGAATTTTTGATGCGCAACAATGGAAAAGATGATATTAAGAAATGGAAGCAAAGCTTCATATGTTGATGAAAGCACGGGTTGATGGAAACTGAGCTGTTTGTGTAATATTGTGGTAATATTATTAGTTGTTAATTCAGTGAGTACTGTTTTTAAATAGAGAATTTTGTGACTGGAATTGAGTGCAACCCAGATACTTATTTAAGTTGAAGTTTAAACTACGGAAAAAGGAAATATACACATTAATGTGATTTGCGTAAGGCAGTTCTTGTTAAGGCCATGGCGGATGCCATAGGTTATATGGAACTTAATAGTCAAGTAGAAATTATAACGAATTTGGTAGAAGACAATGAAATTGTTATAGAAGAAAACATTATAGAAGAAACATCTAGGAAACAAGCCAAAAGAGTCAGATCTCCTGAAGATGATCAAGTTCTAGCAAAAGCGGTAAGGTTGGACAGGTTAGATAATAGAGATAAAGTAAACAACCTTGGAGAAGGTCGAAGAGAAAATAATGTAGATACGTGTAAAATGTATTATGATACACATAATGGGCCATATTTAGTAATAATGACTAGTATACAAAAGGTGCAGAAAAGAAATTTAACTCTATGAAAATAGGAAATGAATTGCGAAAGAAAGATATAAGGGTCAGATATATCCAACCAAGTGGCTTATATAGAGCAAAGATTTATTTTTACACCAGGAATAAAGCTAACAATTTCATGAGAAATATGCATTTTCATAAATAAAATAATATTGATGTGTTCATCTCCGAATCCTTATTGATGAGGGAAGGATTGATATATGGTGTTCCCACTGAATTTGAAGAGAAGGAAATTAAGAAAAGTATTAAAGACCCGACAGTAATATCAGTGGAAAGAATGAAAAAGAGAATTCGAAAAGATGATGGACCATATTATTTTGTTCCTACTAAGCTAATATCAATCACGTTTAGATCTCAAGAAATGCATATGTTTCTTCAGCTAGAAAACTTGGCAGACTGCAATGGTATTGCATGTGAGTGAAATTGAACAATGTGTTTCAAGATGGTGAATGAAAAACTGATTTTCCTCATGTAGCATGCACGCTCTATACCATGCTCTCTTTTTCCCCAAAACTGTCTGTCTACAATGCATTTTCGGAGCACAAGGAACTAAACTCAGTCATTGTAGATAATCCGTTGGTTCGCAATATTGCAGTAAAACTTTTAAAATTATATTTCATAGTTTAGGAGAGGAGTGGTGGTAAAATTGAAAACATACATTTTGCTATAAATGTAAAGCTTTTGAGTTGCAATTTTTAGAGTTACAAGATAACTTAAAGAATTGTCATATTGCATTTGAGAAAAAATTGTCACCATGTTTAAAGATGGTGGATGATTTAACATGCCTAGAGAGAGCTTTAAGTTGTGCTAATATTTGAGGTTAGATTTTCATAGATTAAGAAAACCAAGTCTTTACGTTAGGACATTACTTGAGCTTGACGTTTTTAGTTAAAACTCTGTAATAGTGTGTGGTTTAGGAAGGATGGGGGAAAGTCATCAATTTTGAGACCACGATATCTGTAGCAAATTTAGAGTTTTTAAGCTGAAATGCATGTCGCAAATAGGTACACACAGGGAATGATTTTATTTTGCATTTGCATTTGTTGAAAGCATTTCAAAATGGTGGATGAAAAATTGATTTTTCATATTCTGAGGTAGCTCCAAATTCTGATGCCACTTTCAAATATCTGCCTAAACTACATTTTTGGACATTAAGAAAAGAGACTTTAATATTTTAGGGCATTTGCTAAGCTATGGCGTGACAAATATTTTTTTTTTTAACAATATAGTGCATATGTGTGTTAGGATCCAAATGGGGGCCACTAATGTTTTGTCCATGAGAACTGTTAGTTTCATAGCAATCAGATATTTTGGAGGATGGATACGGTATTACATTTGGATGAAATCAAAGACAAATATGTCAGTCTTATAATTTTGGCATGGTTAATACACGGAGGAGGATATTTAATTCTTGATCTCGTTTTGACAGTCACATATAAAGGCCTAGAGGGTGATTCAAAAGTCTCTTAACACTCCCTACAAAAAGTAAAGGAGTTAGGCTGGATACAGTTGGTTATGATAAAAACAGGTTAGGCTTAGGGGGCTTGGTGTGTTCCAAGGGACGTCTGCCATGTTGAATTAAACTCAAATTTTTTTCAAAGAGAAGGTAGTGATGTGATATGAGACTGGAGGAAAAGAGGGAATTCTTACTTCTTCTTTCCTAAAAGGGGATCGCGAAACCACCCCATGACTGTTTTCTCACACCTGGATGTTGATACACTTGTTACAATCATGCAGTCATAACTTTTTCGTGATTAAAGATAAATTGAAGAAACTTCCACCACTGCATTTCTCGCGAAATTCTAGCCTGATTTGATTCTAGTCTGACTGTCACGCGGAAAACCCAGGATGGGTGATCTAAGTTCGGGTATTTTCCATCTTTGTCGCCGCTTAAAGTGGCTCTATGGCTCACCCAGCCTCAAATCAAATGGTTCCCTAGAGGGGAGAGGGTAAGGTGACCGTATGATGGTGCTGATAAAATCACTCCAAGATGGCAGACATCGAACATATGTGGGGCCCACATATCCAATGTGCCTTCATGGCACGGTGCTGTATGCACAGGGAACTTTGCCTTTACCTGTATATATTGTATTTGTTTCTGTACCCCTGAGTAACTGCGTTTATTTTTTGCATATGCATATACAAACCCTCTACAATGGCTGAAGGTCCCCCAAAGGCTTACTTGGCTCCATTCCCCCGCACTGCGGGGCTTTGTGGTTTGAAGATCCGGCACCATCTTCTGAACATCACTACATTCCCCAACATTCTAATTTTGAAGTGACTAAGTTTATACACAGAGATAGATTAGGCTATTTGTTCGTAGGCATATAGGAAAGGTATGCCTCCTCCTCTTCCCATGAACTCCACGTATGGAGTTATCTTAGCGGAAGAAAACAGCGGGTAAAGTCAGGCGAGCTATCTTCTCCACTTCACGTGCGAGCTGGGGTGCCTCAGGGCTCGATCCTTGGCCCACTGCTATTCAAGCTCTCGGCCGATGATTTAGTCACGTCTGTGAAAATATGCAACGTTCACTGTTATGCCGACGACACTCAATTGTACAGGGTGTACCAAAAGTCCCATTACCCCCACCTTTGAATTGTAGACAAACCTGCAAAGTGTTATTTTGCGACAGGGGTTATTATCTAAAAATGAGTCAACGTCAGCAAGTCACACTCATTTGTTTACATTTACTTCATTCTTACACTGGATGGAGAATATCAGTCTGTAGTATTTTAAATATTTGGGTCATTCCATGTCAAATTAACAAGGTCCCCATCCTCACATATTTTGATTCATTTGAAATTTGGGATACTGGAAGGGCCACCTGAGGTAGGAAAATATGCAGAGTTATAGATCCACATCTTTCGTATTTCCGAAATTACAGAGTGCAAACCATTTTTTAACACCTTGTTAACTTTAAATTGCAATATTTTGGCAATCAGGGCACCTATAGAAGTGATTCAATCTGCTCAGACCAATCGAGCCGCTGGTTCATGATCAGTCTGTTTGAGAAAAATTAATATGCTGTGTGTGAAAAATTATTTCGCATTCATTGATGTCAATGTGTTTCAAGAGGCTGCCTGTTCCGATAATTGTGAATATTGATTTGTTTGAATTTATTACGAATCCATTTGAAGCGCACCAATCGCTTATGTTCTTCAAATCTTGGTTTAAAAGTGCGACCGCGTTCTGCAATTTTGATATGCGTGTGGATATATACAGGGTGTACCAAAAGTCCCATTACCTTCTCTTTGAATTGTAGACAAACCTCCAAAATGTTATTTTAACAGCATGCCTATGATGAGAGGATGGTATACCATTATATCAGACCAGTGCTCACTATTTACTCCAGAGGATCTGTGTGCACACCGCCATTTTCATGGCACAGTATTATTTGCCTCCAGATGCGATGTGAAATCCTCCGTAACATAAGATGTCAGATCTGGATTTCGGGGTGGCCATTTTAAGAGAATTCCTCAATGATGTGTTCAGAGACACACGGATTGGACAAGGATCGCCAAATTTACCAGCACCTTTAAAATGGCCACCCCGAAGTCCAAATCTGACATCTTGTGATAATGCGCTATGGGGGCACATCAAACAGAAAGTCGCCCATAATCGTTATCAGACAACTGACGAACTTCAAGAAGCTGTTCGCAGTGCGTTTGTTTCCTTCACGCCAGCCAAGTTACGGAAGATTTCACATCGCACCTGGAGGCAAATAATACTGTGCCATGAAAATGGTGGTGTGCACACAGATCCTCTGGAGTAAATAGTGAGCACTGGTCTGATATAATGGTATACCATCCTCTCATCATAGGCATGCTGTTAAAATAACATTTTGGAGGTTTGTCTACAATTCAAAGAGAAGGTAATGGGACTTTTGGTACACCCTGTATATATCCACACGCATATCAAAATTGCAGAACGCGGTCGCACTTTTAAACCAAGATTTGAAGAACATAAGCGATTGGTGCGCTTCAAATGGATTCGTAATAAATTCAAACAAATCAATATTCACAATTATCGGAACAGGCAGCCTCTTGAAACACATTGACATCAATGAATGCGAAATAATTCTTCACACACAGCATATTATTTTTTCTCAAACAGACTGATCATGAACCAGCGGCTCGATTGGTCTGAGCAGATTGAATCACTTCTATAGGTGCCCTGATTGCCAAAATATTGCAATTTAAAGTTAACAAGGTGTTAAAAAATGGTTTGCACTCTGTAATTTCGGAAATACGAAAGATGTGGATCTATAACTCTGCATATTTTCCTACCTCAGGTGGCCCTTCCAGTATCCCAAATTTCAAATGAATCAAAATATGTGAGGATGGGGACTAGAGGCCAGCATAGTCTGCCTTTTACCTACCCACTGCCCGCTTGCACGCGATAACAGGTTTACCTGCTCGCCTGCCCACGGCAACGAGTCGACTTGCGTCTTTACCCGGGTTCTTGGTCTTCAAGGCGCTCTGCGCTTACAAGGTACCTGGGCATTCATCAAGACCCGGGCGCCTGCAAAACCTGCTGGAAGGAAACAGTCCTCCGGCAACGTGTCGCTCCAGGTGTTTCATCACCACGTGGATGGCTGCAGCCAGTGTTGCCTACTTACGTAGCTACTAAATCCTACGAAGTCCTAGTAGGAGCTTCTTCTCCAAGGAGAATTTATATACTTAGCGATTTCAGTTCAGCGTAAGCAGTTTTTATCTTATTGCCAGGAAATGCACGCAATATTACAGTTTCATTTATCTAAATGAATGATCGAGCAAACAAAAATCTCCTCACTGAAAACTAATTGTTTTTCATTGCATGGTGCCTTAACCAGGCACGCAGTGGCGCAACCAGAGGGGGCAGGGTGCATTGCTCACAACCTTGGACGGAAATTGTCTAGCGGAGGGGTCAGGGTGGGGGTCAAACATTAAAGTACAAGTCTCATCAAGTTCAATGCCGTAGCAAAGGGGTAGCGGGAGTCGGCCCTGAGCGCCGAACGATCTAAGTGAGAAAAGTTTTAAAACAGAAAATGCTATGGCGGCCCGTGATATTATTTGCTATTAATGTTGGTTTGTTACGAGTTGGATGAAATAATTATGTAATACGTCGCTCCATGTGAAAAGAAAATATTGTAGATGGAAATTTTACATGCCATATGTATGTACATTCGGAATGCATTTATCATGCACTTTCTTTCTTTCAAAAATAGTTTGTGTGATTGTTTTCCATTATTAGCTAACGTGAAATTGACGTGTTGAAAAAAAATATTTCTAATCCTCTGTTTCAACACAAATGCGTGAGAACCGAACAATGCCTGCCAGGAACGATCTGGGCAGGTGGGCATACAAGCTGCTCAAGCGAGGGTGTTGCGCAGGTTGCATGGCATTTCAGGAGCGATGTCTCGCGAACGGGTCTGCTCCAGGTCTTGTGCAGGCCTCTGATGGGGACCTTATTGATTTGACATGGAATGACCCAAATATTTAAAATACTACAGACTGATATTCTGCATCCAGTGTAAGAATGAAGTAAATGTAAACAAATGAGTGTGACTTGCTGACGTTGACTCATTTTTAGATAATAACCCCTGTCGCAACAGCCCAATGAGGACCCAGACTTGACCAACTACCGACTGCCAGCCTCACTACCCTGAGGTGGGAGATCATCCATCCAGTTATGGGGTGACATGTGGTCAGCACGACAAACCCCCATGACCGGGTTACGCTATTCATTCATAGGTCCCCAATTTCCTCACGTTGGTGGGTTTCCACCGGTCCCATACACAGGCCAAAATCTCAGGAGAAAAACTGTTACGCTCCCCCAGGAGACGCGAACCTGCGCGCTTCCCGTAGCCGGAGCATGACACCTTAGACCGCAAGGCCATAGTGTGGTACAATTTTTAGATAATGTACGTGAAATAACCCACTCTCATTCAGTATAGAAGCTTAAGGAAATGGCATTCCTTTGGCAAACTTTCTATTATATTGTGTTTTGGAGCAGCTGCCATTTGAAGTGATCATTAAAATTTCTCTCTGGCCATGTTCATGTCTTTACATCCACTCCATGCTTGCTGGGGACGGACAATAGGAAAACATTTGTAATACCGAAAGTCAGTGGGGCTAGTTGGCCAGCCCCCACTTTTTGACACTTGTCACCGCACTGTTGTCTCGTAATGCTAAGCACTGTCTACTATGGTAAATTAATCTGTCCTCGGTTTTGGCACCCAATCGCCGCTAATGCCAAAAGATTGAAGAGAAAATTAATTTAACAATGAATGAGATAACGGTGTGGTTACTACTGATGCCACAGTCAAAGTACCAAGTCTACTTTGATATCTTAGGTATCTAGAATAATTTCTTGTGATTCACTTAGAAATTTACAGACACTATTATTGTCACACATCAACTTCTCGCTTTCCATCATGGGCAGATTCCACCTTGAACAGCAAGGGTCCCACCTTCCATTGCTAAGGACTAAGGAGAGCATTTTCAAAGTTCGAGGTACTAGTTCATTATTCGAATTTTGGCGATTTTTTTTTTTTGGAAATCAGAATGCAACCATTTAGAAAAGGGTGGCAACCTAAAGTAAACTTGATAAAAGATAAAGACAGTGATTTTCTAGCTGACCCAAGCGATATTCTAAATAGATGGAAGAACTACTTTAATGACCTTTTAAATGTTCATGTAGGAGATAAATCAGAAGTAAATGAAGTACACACAGCGGAACCTTTAGTTCCAGAACCTAACTTGACTGAAGTTAAAGATGCTATTAAAAGGCTAAAGAATAACAAAGCACCTGGCATTGATTTAATACCAGCTCTGGCATTGATTTAATACCAGCTGAGTTAATTAAATATGGTGGAAATTCACTAACATGTCAAATTCATAAATTAATTTGTTTAATATGGAATAAAGAAGAAATCCCTCAACAGTGGAAAGAATCCATAATTGTTCCTGTGTTTAAAAAAGGTGATAAAATGAACTGCAATAATTACCGTGGAATTTCTCTACTCTCAACAACATATAAAATATTATCTAACATTCTTTTAACAAGACTAACCCCATATGCTAATGAAATTATAGGTGATTATCAATGTGGATTTAAACGTAACAGATCAACTACAGATCAAATTTTTCACATCAGACAGACACTTGAAAAAAAGTGGGAATATAATCAAAATGTCCATCAGCTATTCATTGATTTCAAAAAAGCATATGATTCGGTCAAAAGAGATAAATTATATAATATATTAGTAGAGTTTGGAATACCTAAGAAACTTGTTAGTATGATAAAAGTGTGCACCAGTGAAACAGAAAGTAAAATTCGTGTGGGTATTAATATGTCTGACAAATTTACAATTCATGATGGGTTAAAACAAGGAGATGCATTATCTCCATTGCTCTTTAATTTTGCATTAGAATATGCTGTTAGGAAGGTAAAAGAAACTAACGAAGGACTAAAATTAAATGGTACGACTCAGTTGTTAGCATATGCAGATGATGTAGACTTATTAGGGGATGATATAAATACAATTAAGAATAATGCTAAAATATTTTTCAAAACTGCTAAAGAGATAGGTTTGGAAGTTAACAAAGAGAAAACTAAATATATGCTTACAGGCCGAAACCAAGTGTTAGGTAATAATCAAAATCTAATTATTGATAACAACTCGTTTGAACCAGTTTCCAAATTCAAATACTTAGGAGTAATATCAACAAGTGAAAATTATATTAAAGAGGAAATAAAAAGTAGGCTTAATTCAGGAAATGCATGTTACTTCTCTCTTCATAAACTTTTGTCTTCTCGTTTAATATCTAAGAAACTAAAAGTTAAAATATACAAAACAGTAATTTTGCCTGTAGTATTATATGGATGTGAAACTTGGTCCCTTACATTGAAAGAGGAACATAAATTGAGAGTATTTGAAAATAAGATCCTTAGGAAAATCTTTGGACCTAAAAGGGATGAGGAGACAGGTGAGTGGAGAAGGTTACATAATTTAGAACTGCATAATTTGTATTCATGTCCAGATATTATTAGAATTAATTAAATCAAGAAGACTTAGGTGGGCAGGCCATGTGGCACGAATGGGAGAGGAAAGAGGAGTTTACAGGATTCTTGTTGGGAAGCCTGATGGTAAGAGACCTGTAGGAAGGCCAAGACGAAGATGGAGGGACAACGTTGAGATGGACCTAAGGGAAATCGGTAGGGATGGAAAAGAGTATATAGAACTTGCTCAAGATAGGGAAAGATGGAAGGCCTGTGTTGCTGCAGCCATGAACCTTCGGGTTTAAGAAGGCTAGGGAGTTAGTTAGTTAACCATTTATTCTGAATGGCATCCGAAATCAAAGTTTAAAAAATAGATGAATGAATACTTCAGTAGGATATTGGTCTTTTGTTTTGTGTTTGGACCAATATTTCATCACTTTGTAAACCCTGTGAGTAGTATAAAATACAATAGGATGAGCACCACTTACAAGTGTAGAAAAGGAGAGGCTATTTGATTGAACAATCTGATTTACCCACACTTAAAACAATAGCAAAAGAGGCTTATACCCTAATTCTTCAAGTGTGATATGCTCTGATTTTTTAAGAATTCTGGATTCTAGTGTAGAAAAGGTGAAGCCTCTCAGACAGATTTGCTTATACTTAAAACTATGCAAAGTTCCCATATGATCTTATTGTTTATAGTGTGTTTTTTTGTCAAAATCCCAGGAATCTTGAATTGATATAAAGCTCATAGCTATTGGGTTCTGAGACCCAGTAGGAGTGTGGGTGCATAGCCCCATGGATTTTATTGCCTTGTAATCAGGAGGCCTCTGGGTTTGAGTCCTGATAAAATGTGAGGCCTCCCCTGATGGCAAAGTGTTAATATTGTTGCTTTGTAAGCAAAAGGCTCTGGGTTTGAGTCCTGATAAAATGTGTAAGATTGAAATACATGTGGCAAAATAATATCTCCACACGTGAGATTTTGAGAATAATTATTGCTAGTTGATATACAACTGATAGCCCCCAGATCTGAAACCTGGTAAAAAGTGTTGTACAACAGCATAAAAGAACAAAATTATTTTATATTGGGGATCACCCGAGCCTAGTTATTGCTGTTGGGTATAAAACACTAGCTCAGCCAAATACTATATATTCTCATTGCAAAACATCCCCGATCAATACAATGAGACATGTGCAGGTGCCTGCATGTTCTTCTAATCTTTTGATCAGTCACATGCCCCGGCCAGGGCAATTAATTGCACGCCTGTAGATTATATCTCTTGCATGCCCATCCATCAGTGTCATTAACTCCAAGGTGAATTCTTAGTTGCCCGCTTCCATGTTTGCCTGAAAGAATTCAGTTGTGTTAATATGTACCTGAGAGGGGCTCTGAATATTTACTGCACATTTCAAAATCCCATTTTGAATTGTATTTTAGTTTTTCTGCAGAATAGGCAGAAGTACTGTGTTATTTGAGCTTCTCTGCAATATGCAGATGTGGTGTAGACATAATTCCTTGGCCTATATGTTCTATAATCAAAAGGCCACAGGTTCGAAACCTGGCAGAGTGTCTGAGCCTCCCTGACAGCAAAATGTTGGTATTATTGCTTTGTAATCAAGGGGATTCTGTATTTGAATCGGCCCTCTAGAATTGCTCTGTGACTCTCTCATTTCTTACATCATAAACATATGATTTTTCACCTATGAGAATAACACTACATATGGTGTCATCAGGTAATGCCTCATGGAATTCACAGATAATTTTAATATTTGTCCTGTCATTCACCACAACTTGTTTCCTTTTTTGAAGTGTTTATTACAAACATGGGTCTCTGTGCTTTGAATTCATGTGGTGTGTAATACATGTCAGTATTGCCAGTAGTGACCCTTTTGTATGATGAAAATGCCTCATATAATTTGAGGAAATCATCCTTGGAAATGTCTAAATTATAATTTTCTCTAGGAAATACCTCATTTCTGCCATTTTTAAGATATATGTTCTTGATGTTGCAGTTATCAAATTTACTTGAATTTTTTTCCTGATTGTTGTGTCTTCCAGTCTGAAACAGTACCACCACAAAATCAGGCATGTCATATTGTATGCTGGAGAATGAATTTGTAGCATCAAACTCATAATAAGTACCAGATGCGGGCTTCTGTACACATTGATATGTATAAAATTGTAAAAGAATCTGTGGATTTTTTATTATATCAGCTTTGTATTTAAGAGCATAACTGGCCTCATATTCAACAACAGGGATTCTTAACTCCATAGTCTGAATAATGCATTTGCCTGCATCTGGTAGGGTATTAGGCAGAGCTTCCCCGGTAGAGTTTATTGCACTGTACCTCATCAAAGCATTGTTATCATTTGCAGCTCTTCTAAATGTGATTCTTAAACCACCCTTCCACATAATATCTTTGTAATCTGAGAAGAATCCTGGCAACAGGCGCATAGGAAACAGCACTGTGTGGCTCTTAGATATAATTTTATCACCAGCCTCAAATCCACCTATTTTGTAGTAAGAAGCCTCGGTTTTGGATAATTTTAATGTGGCCAAAGCTGTGGAGGTAATGCCGGGATAATCCACTCTGTTTATAACAACACCATGCTTTCTGATCTCAATTTCAGAGAACAGATGCGGCACAAAATTATCTACAAGTCTTATATTTGAATTTGCCGGATAATCTGTTCCATCGAGCTTTACAACATCAAATTTGATGTATAGATCTGCTCTGTGGGGGTGTATAAAGCCATCCCCTACATCAAGATCAACCTCAATTTCTGTGTTGGGTTGATTTAAATTTGCAAATGTCCTCCTGTTTGGAGGGAATGATTGTAGCTCATAACTCTCAATATTTTCCATTTTCTTCTTGTATGTATTTTTATTTAAATATTAATCTCTATGATTGCAGTTGTTGTGGCTCCAGCAAAATCAACTAATTCTTCTTTTTCATTAGTGACCATCAATTCAATATAATCTATTCTATTATGGCACACAGGAAAATATAATGTTGGGGATGGATTGTAGATGATGGGCTCCATAAATTCAGAATTAGGTTTGAATGTTGCAATGATGCCGGTTTGTTTGTGAGTGCCTATGCCATTTGATTTGGTGATCATACCCTCAGCCACATTACAGTGAATATTCAGAGTCTCTATGGCTAAGAATTTAGGTATATTCATAGCAGTGTGTTTGATTGCTGGTTCAAGTTTTGTGTTGTTCTCAAAGCCTAACAGCTCTCCTATAGTACCCAGATTCACTGTTTCTGTGGCTGAGGGTATGATCACCAAATCAAATGGCATAGGCACTCACAAACAAACCGGCATCATTGCAACATTCAAACCTAAT
>NC_139257.1:26921090-27103962 GCF_977018435.1 Lepisma saccharinum
ATTACGTCTAGAAAGGAGCAGCAGGAGTACCAATTCTGTTACATTCCAATCAGCAAGCATCTCAACGTGTGAGGGTAGTCAGGTATGTTTCCGGACCCCAAAAAATATTCAATTAGCAGCTTACAGAAAATTCGCTAACAGGGCTATGAATTTTAACAAAATATAAACCGTGACAGGTATTAAATGTGTCTTGGAAAAACTGTTTGAGAAATGTCTGCTACACTGCTCATCATCACTGTTAATATCTTGACATAAAAGCACGGCATGGAGGTGCGAGGTACCATATGGTAGAATTAAGAAAGGTGCTGGGAGCTAACATTGATAACTTCACCAGAATGGTCTCCAAAACATACTAAGCGACCCTCATATTCAATGTAGATGCTTGCTACACTAAGTAAAGTGGATCATTAATTTTCATAATGTACTGGTGTCCTGCTCTTTCCTTTCAGTTCAGTAGATCTTCCTTTGTCCACGAAGTAGGCGGAGGAAACACAACATATGCAGCGCAAAAGGAGCCGATGGTGTCTTTGCAAGTGACAGACAACAACGCAATGGAGGAAAACCATCTGGAGACGTCGAAAATAATGACGAGTGATGCTCTGTAAATATAAGATTGTGTTGTGTTGTTCAATGTGGATGGTGACGTCCTTCAGTGCACTAAGATATTCTTTGAACTGTGATTTGTACTTCTCCATTTAGAACAGGGTTACTTCAAACTGGGAAATAGTTTGCATGTGCCGCCAATTGGGTTAATACAGGTATGAGTGTCCGGTATTCAAAATACCACATACAAGATTAGAGATATCAAGAGTCTCGTATACTAGTTTTTACGGTATAATGAGTCTGATAATTGAAGATTCAAGGTATCACTGGTTATTTATATGCCGTATGTTGATTTATGTGCAAACTTAACACTTAATATTCATAATCTTACATTGCAAACTGCACAATAGACTCGAAAACTAATATAATTGTTAAAATGTAATTTGGTAACTCAAATATTTCAAGACTAACAATATTGATGAAGTAAGTACATATTACGTGATATTAGTAACAGCTTGATAGTTGGTTCATTCATTTCCAAGTATTTATTTCTATTTGTGTCAATATTTATCATTAATTCATTATACATTGCATGTACTTGCATTATTTGACATGCTTTAGTGATAGTGGCAAAAATATTTCAATGACGTAGAAGTGGACTGAAAGTTGTCACAAAAAGTAACTTTTAAGTATTGTTCAAGTTCTCACAGTAAGTACTTTTTCGTTTACTACATTCCCTACTTCAAGCGACTTCAGTAAAAAAAAGCTGTTGAAACATGGCCACCTGGAATCTAAATTTTACACTACAATGCACAGATAATGGCAGCTTCCAAATGTCACCATGCCTTCAAGTCCACCCATTATTCTCAGGGAATAAATCAGTTACACCAACCTGATCTTCCATACTTCCATTATACTTAATGCTTTTCATTTTGATACTTAGAACTCCATTCTTTCTAGCTATGCTTTGTTTGATAGTATCAATAGTGTTGTTTGAAGAAGGGAATATTTATTTGCCAAACATGGCAACAAAAAGTGTTAACAGGGTCATCACAACGGTTTTTTTCAATAGACATACTCAGTGTTAAGCAAACATAGATTTACCATGGGGCAAATTATAGAAGGAAACAAGCGTAGTTATGAGTAAATATTTAGACCTTGATTTTAAGCAAAAAATAAATCCTCAAGGTTTTTGATGTTGGTTAAAATATGTATTTTTGTCACTAGAAGTTTTAACTTTAAGATACTAGTTAATCCCACTCATGGCACTTTCATCATGGAACAAAACATGGCGCATACTAACTTACTAGCTTTCATTCCGAAATGTAGCATAAACTCTGTTGGAAGGGAAATATTCATGTAGAATTTTGAACCAATTATTACATATCATATGGTAATGTGCATTCCTTGATATCATCTTATATTAAGGAGCACTGGGCACTATAAACCATATTATCATCTACGAATAAATAGCATGACAATAGAAATGCTTTATAGAATAATATATTGTATTTTCACAAGCTTTGAATATGTTTCCTAATATGCTTTTATCGCAGTTCTGTCAGGGGAGTCTTTAACTCCACCGTATACTTTTCCCAAAATTTCCTTCAGATAGAAATAGTGTACATTTAGGTAAAGTACATGCTTCATGTCATCAGAAAGTGATTGCGTTCCGGACCGTACAGGACCAAAACTGAATGTAGAACCTGTCCGGCTGTGAAGGACCAGAAATTAATGATGATCCAAACCGGTAGGATCTAAATGTAAGTGAAATTGTAGGTACCACTTACATCTCTCTGGTATGGATTGTGTCGCTACAGGGCAAAGTTCACCGCGATCCTCTTGGTAGTTGTAAAGAAAACACAGGCACACACACTGATAACTATAACTATGTATTATAAGGTATATGCACATAACACTTGATTACACTTCCCATGCACTCCTGTCTAGGGGAAACTGTTTACACGAAGTTGCAGCTGGGGTTACAACAACGTGCCACTAATGAAACGTAGCCACGTTGGGCTTACGGTATCCATAATTATCCGCGACGGTTTCTGGCTGTGTCCCGAGTGGCCTCTCTACGCACACTGGCTGGAAGTAACTACCGCGCTAAGATGGCGGCAACTAGACACCGCGCTAAGATTGAATGAGCCAATGGGAGTGCAGGTTACTTAAGGCATTTGAAATACACAAATAAACAATTGAAGCTATATGCAATATAAAATATATAAAGAAAGAATAAACATGGTTACTTTTATAGATAAATCTCCAACAGAAAGCAAAATATTAAAAAAAATAATCAATTCTGCAAGTCTGACACAAACTTGAGCAATAGGTTCCTAACTACACTGCTCAAAATAATTAGGGGATCAGGCAGAAATAAGTAGGCGATCAGACCAGATATCAAAACTCATGTAGGCATACTAATACCAGAGCCTTTATTTCATTCTGAGATTAGTTACAGCAAGATATGCTGCCATCATACCTGATGTTAATGACATTAATGACATGTGACTTGATATGACAATTAGAGCATCAGTAGGAGAGCACACAAAAAAGCACAAAAACAGACACAAACACTACAGCAACTCTCCTCTAGTACGGTGTATGGTCTCCCCTAACGGCCAATATTGCTGCACACCTGCGTGGCATGGAATCAATGAGCTGTTGGGGGATACGTCGCCACTCTGCCAGAAGGGCAATTCCAGCTCTGCCCAAGTTGTGGGAGGTGCTGATCGAGCTGCAACTTGTCGGCCTAGTGCTTCCCAGATGTGCTCGATTGAATTTAAGCCTGGAGAGCAAGCTGGCAAGGGCAGATGCTAGATACCCTCCTGGTTCAGCATGTCGTCCCCCAACCCAGCTCGGCGTGGACGAGCATTATCATCCATGAAACGGAAAGAATCAACAATGGCACCAGCATAAGGCACGACATAAGGTCGGAGGATCTCGTCTCTATACCTTTGAGTTGTCAAGGTGCCATCGCGGATGATGTGCAGGTCCGAATGTCCACCAATACTGATTCCTGCCCACACCATCAGTACACCGCCACCATATCGGGAGCGTTCATGCACAAAAGCTGGGTTGTTTCGTGTTCCCTCCAGATGAGAGCACGTCGATTGTCAGGTTCCACACTGAATCGCGACTCATCAGAGAACAGAACGGACCTCCATTCCGCATGTCCCCAACCACGATGTTCCTCCGCCTAGTTTCTACGAGCTCTACGGTGTTGTAACGTTAATGGAACATACTCCATGGGCCTACGTGCATAGAGGCCACCCTCATGAAGACGATTCCGGACAGTTTGCGATGACACTCTGCATCCCGTTGCTGTTTGCCAGGCAGATTGCAGTAGCGTTGCATTCTGCCCCCTGTTCCGACGGGCTGTGATTAAGAGATAACGGTCCTCCCTCGATGTTGTTGCTCGTGGACGGCCTTGGCCTTGTCTTCTGCGAACACTTCCTGCTGTTTCAAAACGATTCCATAGTCTGGAAATTACACTTTTCGACACTCCAATGGCGTGTGCTACCTGGGATTCTGACTGCCCAGCTTCAATCCTTCCTATGGCTCTCCAAGCCATAGCTTCCGATAAATCACGTTGGTGTGGCATTGCCTTTCTCACCTGAACCTTTGCCTTCCCCAACTGAACAGTATCGCTAACCAGAGACGACTAGCATACAACACCTGCACGCACACACTCCTCCCCTCTACCCTTTGATATCACCATTGCAAAGGTTACATCATGTTTAAGGCACTGGAACCTTCGTTTATGGGGCTTTAGCAGCTGATTGTAGCTCATACAGGCGCTGACAACATATCTGGTCTGATCCCCTACTTATTTTTGCCTGATCCCCTAATTATTTTGAGCAGTGTATTAACGAAAGACGTTCTGTAGCTTTGTGCAAAAGATGCATATTGACAGAGAGCCAAGAGTATTTTTTTTCCCTAGAGTAATGATACTGTTAATACTTTAATGTGCAGAGAAAACATTTTAGTATAATGCTCTTAGAGGATTTCATGCTTTTTTACACTTCGAAATGCCATAAATAGGTAAAGTGATCCCCTGTGCTTTGCACCACGCCATAGGGGGTGTGGAGTTAGGGCCCCACACTTTCTTGATCTCGGCCGAAGGCAGGGGTGATGTGATCAGCACCATGCCCCTGGCTGCCTTTACCCCATCAGAGTTTCCTCCAGGTACCCACTTTATGCGATGCTGGGTGGGTGCCGGAGCTGCTTGAACAGGTGGAAAAAATGACTGTTCTTCCCTGCTGGGGATCGAACCCGGGCCTCTCGCATGGTAGCCATGCAAAATAAAATATATCAAAATTTCGATATTGCATACTACGACAGCACAAATTATTTATATATGTATATATATATATATGTATATATCTCTGTGTGTGTGTGTGTGTGTGTGTGTGTGTGTGTGTGTGTGTGTGTGTGTGTGTGTGTGTGTGTGTGTGTGTGTGTGTGTGTGTGTGTGTGTGTGTGTGTGTGTGTGTGTGTGTGTGTGTGTGTGTGTGTGTGTGTGTGTGTGTGTGTGTGTGTGTGTGTGTGTGTGTGTGTGTGTGTGTGTGTGTGTGTGTGTGTGTGTGTGTGTGTGTGTGTGTGTGTGTGTGTGTGTGTGTGTGTGTGTGTGTGTGTGTGTGTGTGTGTGTGTGTGTGTGTGTGTGTGTGTGTGTGTGTGTGTGTGTGTGTGTGTGTGTGTGTGTATTTTCATCCATATTTATAATGCTGTAATCCTGTAGGTAGCATTTTTGTCACCTACAAAAACAACTTTCCAAATTGATGCTGGTGTAAATGTTTCTTTTCCAAAACTAGTTTTGCCAAGCCTAATCAGAACTAATTTTAACAGGGTTTCCATGTAGTGAGCCTTCACTAGGAATCAAACCAAAGCCTCTTGATTACTGTGTGAGAAGAAAGTCTTCAAATACTAATAATAATATACACCAGAAGAAATTAGGGAAAAACTAAATTAACTTTTATCAAAAATATATGATAGGGGGAAGGCACCAGAAGACACTACTGCCTCCAATAGTCGACAACATATGAAGAAATGTGAAATAATAGGATATCAGAGCTCAAATTTGCTTAAAAATTGCGACAAATTATAGATACATTTGTTTGTCATTACCAGGACTAGGATTTTTATGACCTAAAATTTTACAAAATTTGCACTATAATTTGAAAAATATGCCCTTATAACTGGACTGTTTCAATCATCAATATCTATTCATGTTGAGGGGAATAAACAACGCGGTTGATGATATAAGACGTAAGCAAGTTACTAAAGGTAAAGGTAACTCGAGTTTCCAAGTGGATGGTGGCAGAGACCACCGAAATTAATAGAATATTTACAAGTAAGTTTCGCGGATATACCTTTAGTAACTCCCTTACGTCTTATATCAATATCTAAATGCTGAGATATTTTCACATACGTACTATTTTTAGTTCACTTTATGGGCCCTGAGTTGCAATGCACAATGAATACTTTCTCTAAATTTTCAAATAAAAATGAAAAAGATTTTGCTAGTCAAAAAAAAAAAAAAACTACGATCAATTTTGAAAATGCAACAATATGCTGAATATGACCGAAAATTCATCAAAATGTGCTCTATCACGTAGAAATGGCCAAATATGCCCTTAAAAAGCACCTTAATTTTATTAGTTTCTTCATAATATGAATTTCCATATGTTTAGGGAACACATCACCCTTACCCAAAAAAAATATGCTGTCATGAAAATCCTAACCTAGTCATTACATTCCATCGGTGAATATTAAAAATTGCATGATGATCATGATGATGTTGCTTGTGTCAAAAGGTTATGTGATTTTAAGCTGATTTGGATATTGTTAAAAGGGTGAGTTTTTTCGTGAGAGTTTACCCCTAATTTTTTGTCAATTACGCGTATTCTTGTTCGAAACGTTCATTTTTTGGCATTCTATATGTAAAAAAAAAAAAATTATTGCCTTAACCTCAAATGAACAGTTGGCCCATATATTTAGCCATTGCCTGTAAGTTCGTTCAGACAGCTAGTCCTGGCAGTTTGGAGAAATGCATTTCAGAATTAACTCATCATATTTATTATTTTCTTCATATTTAAGTCAATATGGAATTGAAAGTGCTTGATACTCAGATGCATGGAAATATATTTTTTTTGAAAAATCATAGATGAGTACTATTTGTTGCAGTGTGTTTGGATTTCTTTATTTTGGATGGAATTGACAGGGCTTTCACAGGAATACAGTGCTGACATTTGTATAGGTATAGTTTGTGCTTTTAAGGCGATTCTCAGCAACATAGACAACCATACATTTTTGAATCCTTGTACCTAGATTCAAAACTTGCAGTACCTGAAGTTCTGTGGATGCTAGTTTAGGCAATAGACATGTACTTCTTCAAATTATAGCTTAACACCCATTTCCTTTTAGATATGTAAATATAATATGAATAACCATATATAAGTTAATTCTTGGCCATTATTTGCAAAATCTACATTTCGGTGTACCCTGTCCCCCCTTCCTGAAGAGAGTGTGTGTAGACTCGTGTAGCCACTAACTTCACAAGTAAAAAAAAAAATATAACCTTCATAACCAAAAAGTCTCCGCCGATTTATAGTATCAAGAAAAATTCTTCGTTTCGCCCCATAGAGAAAAGACACCTCTTTACCTTGCCGTATTGCACCAAAACATCTTAGGGCGACTGCTCCCTTCCCTTCCTTTATATAGGCCCCGCTAATCACCTAACCATTACTGGGAACTTTTTGCTGGTCGGCTGTCCAGACACACACCTACCTACCCAACGGCCAAGAATACGCACGTACATGAATACATAGACATCCACAACATTACCAAAATACATGACACTAATACCCAATCGATCCATTTTAAATTAATTAATGAAACATATAAAATAAAAGAGGATCAAGTAATGATTCGCCTCATTACACATTTCATATCCCTTTCCAAGGGGCCCCCAAGACTGGCATATCAATCTGAAGTGAATAGAAAAAAAGTTCAAAATGTAGCACTGCTAAGTACTGTCTGTGTTGAACTATTGGATGATTATCAAGACAACTTTGGTTGTAGGATCCTAAGAGTGCTACATTCTAGAATTTTTTTTACACTTCAGTTTATTGCAGGAGCCACAGGGGCTCTCCAAATTGTAAAATTTTTGTGTAGAATTTAAATTTTCTTCTAATTATGTTTTTTGGGAAGGGGATTCAAAACTTTCCCTCCTCACAACTTTCCTCCTCGGAGGAAAAAAAATGCCAATAGACTAGAATAGTGATTATCAAGTGTGCACCGTGGTGCTGTGGCTGGCTTACAGGGGTGCCACGAAATGTTCCAATATTGTCACTGAAATTACAGTCATTTTTATGAATATGATCATGATTGTTTCAAATATGTGCTTATTTAGTACTTTTTACATATAAAATGTTTCTGAATTTAAAATGTGGTTAATTTTGTAACTTAAAGCAAGGTACCTAACCACATTGACTTCGGTGCTGCAGAAAAAAAATCTTGAATCACTAAGGGTGCCGTGAAATGAAAAAGATTGGGAACCCTTGGACTATGATAATTATCTTTCATTCTATATTTTTTCCCCCACAGCACTGTAGATTTGAAAAGTGCGCACTTTAATTCATCTTGTCCTGCGAGATTTAGAGGCATAACGAGACAAATTTAATGTGGTACAGGCACGAATTACTGAATACAATCACCTCTAACACTACCCGCATTTTGCCAAAAATGTTTGTTAATGCTGTATAAATCTTTCCTTCATTAGATAACAGCTAAAAGTCATGATAAATCATGCTGTCAGCCCCCGTGGTTAGCACATCATGCTATGATGCCAGGGGTCTCAGGTTCGAATCCTGGCCTGGATGTTTGCGAGAGTCCATGAATTTCATCACATCATTACGCACGCCCGTCTTTGCAAATTAGCCAAAAGTGGCACAGAAAGCGAAGTAAAATAAAGGAAATCAATAAATCATGTCAACTACTGAAGTTAAGCATGTTAACTACTGATTCTATGTAAAGTTTCAGGGGAAAATGAAAGAAATACATAGACACCCTGTTGAGAGAATTCTTAATATTATAGGTTGTAGGAAGAGCCTCTATGTGAGTTACAGTGAATATATTTCTAAAGAATCGTTCGTAACTCATGTGAAACAATAGAATTAAAAGTGTGTCAACTACTGATGCTTTTCCATCATTTAGGGATATAACAAATACGATAGGCCCCTTTCCAAAAAAATTTGCACCTCCCAACTTACTTTTTATGCCAAAGCTACACTAATTAGAATCATTTCCTTCATGTTCGAAATTTCGATTTTCTGTTGTTTCTGCAAACAAATTCTATTATGTCCAAAGTATCAAAATTACAGGACTGTGTCACTAAAGGAAAAAGTTATATTTTCGTATTTTAATTCAGTGTAATGTAAAATTAACATAATCTGAAGTGTACATAGGTTTTTTTCCTTTTTGTCTAGGAAAATGTATATATAAATAACTTATACAGTATAGATCATAATTATAAGTGGTAATGCTTAGAAGTCTATTTTTTGTTGTCTAAAGGAGTGTGTACATTATGTTTAATCTGTTAATATATTAAGTTATTTTTGTACATACTCAAGAAGTTTGTTCTCAAGCTGCTGAATGTACCTAACTTTTATTACTGTTGAGTGGGGTGAAATATATATTAATATAATGTACAAAGAGATACATCTATTTTTAATGTAAGAAAAATCTGTGTACTGAATATTGTACAGTGTGAATTCAGTATTTTTATACTACCATATTTGTAAGTTGTTGTTAGTGAATGTTGAACTGAAAAGTATGTGAACACATTGTACAAAAAAAAGGAATTAAAGTAATATTTTTGTTCATAGCACAGTTATTACAAATTACAGGCTTGCATTATCATACCTTGGTTATTTTAAATGGAACAAATAGATTGGGCTGTTCAGGATCGTCCTTTACTATCTAGAAGCTTAAAAAACCTTATTTGATGCATATTTCAAATAAAAATACCAATTCCAAACTTTTAGGCTTAATATACGACTGTTTAAAACATTATAAAGTGATAACAAAATTAGCAGTCTGGTTTTTAAACTCATTCTGATCTACACTTCTCTAACTGTTATCGGATGGCTATTAAATATTTAAAACAACATGGTTCTTTAGCCATAAGCACAGCAATGACCATTGTGTTGATTTCCATTCTTGCACAGGAGGTTAAAGAACTATAAACCACCATTATAAGAGAATTAAAAATAACACGTAGGAATATTTCAGGTCGGTCAGATACAGGGTGACAATTAATGAACTATATGAAATAAAACAGTCATAATTTCCGAACGGTTCGCGTGATGACGTCCAAACTGCGCAGCTGGCCACAGGGCATGATGGGAATTCGTATGCGCATGCGTACGCAACGTGTTGATGTCGGCCATTTGCAAGTGAAAATGTCACGGTACGGCGTGCAGGAGCGTAAATCACTTGTGAAGGCCTATTATGCGAGCAATAACAGTCCGATTGCAGCGCAAAGGAAGTTTGCGACCGAGTACAAGTTAAAGACAACTGGTCCAAGTGTGCTAACAATCAAGAATTTGATTCGCCAGTTTGAGAGAACAGGTAGTGTTTGTGATGTGGTTCATGCAAGACGGAGCTCGACCCCATCGGACCATGAGAGTGTTTGACGTCCTGGAGGAGTATTTTGGGGACCGCATTCTTGCTCTGGGGTACCCATAGGCCACTGGAAGGGGACTCGCTTGGCCGCCATATTCCCCGGATCTGAACACATGTGACTCATTTTTGTGGGGCTATGTTAAGGACAAGGTGTACAGAAATAACCCCAAAAACATTGCCGAGCTGAAAACTGCCATTCAAGAGGTCATCGACAGCATCGATGTTTCGACACTTCAGCGGGTCATGCAGAAGTTTTCTGTTCGCCTGCCCCACATCATCGCCAGAGATGGCAGACATATCGAACATGTCATAACCTAAATCCGAATGTCTGTAGTGCCGTTTACATGTGCAATACAGTTTGTGTACTACGTGGTTTGTCACTAATTTCAGTTTTATTTCATATAGTTCATTAATTGTCACCCTGTAAGTCTTGAATGCAATAATTATAAACAGAAAACTTGCTGCCGAGATCAAAAATACTGTACAAGTCTCTTTGAAAATCATGTAAAGTCATTTTATAATTTTATCTTATTTTTCATCATATATATACTGCTGGACAAAAAAACCCGGACACTTGCATTTTTTGTGATAACGCATAAATTCTGATTCGAAGGCTAAGTAAATGTTGCAGAAATTATTGGAAATAAGAAATCCTGAATATATTCAACAGAAAGCAAATTAAAATTTATTGTTAATAAGTTAAATTAGAACATAAACGAAAGTTACAGAAAACTACCAAAAAAATATCTTAGCAATATATTTTTTTTTAATATTGTTAACTGGTACTGGTGGGGTCTAATAGCGGGTGTTACCTCCCCTGCCATCAATTACAGCTTGTAACCGCCGTGGCATACTTCGAATAAGGTTGGCAATCACTTCTTGGTCCAATTGCTCCCATTCTTCTTGAATAGCACGTCTTAGCTCTTCAATTGTTTCTGGAACTATTGCGCGGTTTCTGATATGTCGTTTCAGTTGATTCCAGACGTGCTCTATCGGATTTAGGTCCGGACTTTGTGGTGGCCATTCTAATCGCAACTTCGTCCAAGTACTCCGTGACAATATTCGCAACGTGAGGACGCACATTGCCATGCATAAAAACAAAGTCCGGGCCTATGAATGGTGCATATGGTACTACATGATCTGCCACACATTCTGTAATATACCTGCAAGCTGCCATTGCCTCATTATCTACAAGAACCAACTCTGTACGTCCTTGTAAAGAGATACCTCCCCAGACCATGACACCACCACCTCCAAAGGGTGTTATTTCAACGAAACAACATTGTGCATAACGCTCATTAGGTCTTCTATACACATGTTCAAGCCCGTCTGATGAACGTAGGTTGAATTCTGACTCATCAGAGAATAAAACCTTTTCCCACTGCTCCACATTCCAACGTAAGTGTTTTGTAGAAAATTCCAGTCTTCGCTTCCGGTGACGTGCTAACAACCTGGGACCTGCAGCCGGCCTCCGAGATGATAAACCACTTTCATTCAGTCTTCTACGAACTGTTCGTGAAGAAACCACAGTTCTATGAACATTTCTCAAATGCTGTGCCACAATATTTGAAGTCGTACGACGGTCTCTTAAGACTATGATACGCATTAAACGATCTTCCCGTGCTGTTGTGCATCGTTTCTGACCAGAACCCGGTCTTCTACCATAGGAACCGGTTGCGTCATACCGTCTGAGACCTTCATGGATAGTACTTCGTGCTATATTTAGCACCCTAGCAATATAGTGTACACTACGACCATCATCGCGAAGAGCTACTGCTTTTACACTACCTCTTCACGTCTCATTTTCAAGCTAGCAGCAAACTTACAATACACTTGCAAGAAAAATACCAGCAATGACAATGTCAATAATATATGTTACTATGGTTACTATGAACCAAAATTCATGCCTCTCTAGACATTAAACAAAATAACATCAACAGGAATTGAAAATCAATAAATTAAAACAAAATTGCATGAAATTAATTTTGAGCCTACTAAGTGTTCCAAATAAGTAAATACGAGTAAATAAATAAATAAATAGATAAATAATAAACGGAAAACTGTGGAAAATGTTCAATAATGAATGTTCAATTGTTCAATACTTAACTGAGAGCGTAATTCATAAGTAATTGCAATTCAGATGTCAAATATTAAGGTGTCCGGTTTTTTTTGTCCAGCAGTATATAATTACTATTCTGATATGCATACCTGCATTATTACTAGACCTCATATATTAGGTTTTAAACCTATTTTTTCCTTTACAGGTATGTAAGAAATAATAAATTGTCAGCGTTTTGGTAAAAAAAAAACCAGCTGATTAAGTTGTATAGTACCTTAAAAAAACTATTTTGCTTGTTAGAACCTATTTTAGGTTTATACACCTAAATCAAGCCTTTTTTTAGGTTTTTATATATTTTTAAAGGTTTTGCTTTGTTTGACGCTCTGTCGATTTCCCTTCCTCCAAGTCCATGGTGATTTTTCAAAGCTCTAAACAAAGCAAAATGTCTGGTGTCACTGTTACCTGTACAGTCCAAAGTGGTCTGATCTGTGTGGTCTTGATCACTTTCGCATCACTTTGGTGCTTTGTGGCATTCACGCCTTGCAAACTAACATTTCAGCACTGAAGTTTGCACCACTGACTATGTTTTTGTTAAAATATTATTTTCAGCATATAAGATGATCCACACAGACAAAATTGCAGAGTGGATAACATGAAAAAGATTGTTTCCTAACTATACGGCGAAGAGTGAATTTTAATAGCAAATTTCTGTAGGCTTAGGCAACACACACAACATTACCGGTGACTATACCTAATCAGCATTTTTCACGAATTTTGAGGGTATTTTCAGTTATTTTGAACCTACTTCAGGATTTTTAGAGCCTAACTTAGGATTTTTAGCCTATTTTAGGATTTTTAGAGCCTATTTTAGGATTTTTAGAGCCTAACTTAGGATTTTTAGAGCCTATTTTAGGATTTTTAGAGCCTATTTTAGGAACCTAAAATTCCGAGGTCTAATTATTACACAGAAGTAAGTTACTAACAGGGTGTCTACAATTTTGTAAAAAAGAAATTCCAAGACTTTTCCAGACCAAACCATTAGATCAATTAGTGTACATGTCTGGAAGAAGGTTACTATATTTCAACTAAATGCATGCTTAGAATCTAGATAAACTGGAATATCTACTTCACATGTAAAGGTAATAACAAGAAAGAAAATAACAGTAATTGACTGTTGGATATGGAGAGGGAAGCACGCATCAGGGATGAGTTTTTGTGTGATACATGACTTGATCATTGACTAATGATTAACAAAGAATAATCATAAATTGCTGCATAAATAATGCATAATTATAGTACAATATAACATATTCTTCCCAATAACTATGAAGCGAACACTAAAAAAGCAACAAGAAATGGTAAATTCTCATAGCCACCTATTGTAGTAGATTTCTACATGAAAATAGTTCAAATTTTAGTCAAGAACTGGTAAAGGTCAATATATTACACTGAAGTACAGGGTGGAGCATTTTCGACTACACAGTTTGAGGTTGGCAACACTGCAAAACAAATGCATTGGGAGGGTGGTTTCCTCCTGCCTCGTGTACACTGGGACTTTGGATTTCAGTAGCAATGGAGCGTTGGCCTCTACAGCAACATATGTTTTGTATGGAGCAGTTAGTGTTGACGAAGTCAATTGCAGCGTGCATTCTGCAGGGAGTATGGTGATCAACAATGCCGTGGACGAGTTCCTAACAGGAAAACAATCAATGAATGGTGGAAACAATGGCGTGAAGTTGGAAGTGTTCAAAATAAACCGCACGGGAGAAAAAGAACAGTCAGAATACCAGAGAACATGGGTCATGCGTCGCTTTCAAGACCGTCTTGCACAATGTGTTGCCTGCCAGGGATGTCATTTGAAATATGTTATTTTCAAGAAATAATTGTGTGCACATTGTTCATGTATACATTTTCTGTAATCCACAGGTGCAAAGTTTGTTCTAGAAATGATAAATAAAAGTAAATGTAATCAGCAAATCCTCTGTCTTCATTATAAAATAGGTAGTCAAAAATGCTCCACCCTGTATAGTTTGTCAACATGTTTCAAATTTCTTGCTTGTCCTTTCTTTTGAAGAACAACAAAAATGTTGACTTTTTCCAATCAAATTCTTGCATATAATTTTCTAGCATTATCCCTGACTTTTCCAGGCTGGTAGACACCATGAACCAATATTTGGAAAACCTGATTGTTAAATTTCCAGTGAAAATTCTGAAGTGTGTTGGCATTAGTTCAAAGGGGTATCAGATCAGCACTAAAATTTCCAAGGATCTGCTCAACGACTACAATTTTCTTTTCATCATTTACATTATTACTAGAGGCACATATTTTTGGTAAATAAAAAACCCAAATTTCGGTACAAAAACAGAGTTGAGTCGATTTCGGGTTCAAAAGCGGTAAATAATATATCATATTGGTGTTATAGCGGTAAATAATCACATCAAAAGTCCTATATAAAATGACATTTTGGTTTTAAAATTGTGAATATAATTCAAAATTTGATTAAAAACTGCACTTATTATACAAAGTAAACTTATCCCTTCTAATAGAACATTTATGTAGTTACCAGAGTATTTAGTTAATTTCTGTGTAAAGGGGTCAATTTTTGCTTCTCAAATATTTACAGCAGAATTAAACAATTTTCTGTGAATTGCATAACTCACAGGATACTCCAGACTTCAGAAAGTGTCGCGTCGGTATATAAACAGCAAATTTCGTGTTTAAGAGTCTAGTTTGCATTATGCAGTTCATTTCGCATTATTTCGTGACAAAAGAGGGTAGGAAAATGCACCTCGCACCTTTCAGAAACATGAAAAATGAACATTATAGCATGTTATTTCATATTTCGTGTTTTCGTCAAAAACGAAATTTGCATGCCTCTAATTATTACTTAAGAAAATTACAGAAAAATTACCAAATATTTTTACCTGTTTCCATGCTTTAAAAATAACATTGTTCACTCTGTTGTGAAAGATCGCACCAGGATATATGACTTTCAAGACTTGAAATTCTAGTCAGTTTCTTCTAAGCAAGCAACAAACCAAGTCAGGTTCATCAGTGTTGGTTTTTGGGAACGCACAGTTTTCATTTAATGCAAGGCTCGTAACGGATTCATTGAATGTATAATGCTATTAATTTAACAGACTTATTTGAAGTGAAGCTTCCTTCTCATTGTGTGAACATTGCAATATCTTCCTTAAAATTAATGTACCATTTAAATGTCACTATACACACAGCTGTGAGAAGAATATTTTTAAAAAATATAAATGGAAAGATGTTTTATTGTTGTTATGCTACTTAAAAAATGTTTGCAGAATATGACAATGAATGATGGTAAAATTGCCATTTAATGTTGAATTTCTTGAATCCAGTGTCTTTCATTTCATATTATTGTTGTCTTCCTGTGTACTATCAACTTTTTACTACTGGTGGCAGATCACAGGTTTCACTTGTGGTGTTCATATGAAACCTGAGAAATGCTGTGGAAAAAATAGTGAACAGTGCAAAGAAATATTTATTCATAAAAATAAGAAGCAAATGCAATCAGTTTCGACCTGAATAATTGACTTCGCTACGTAATTAATAAATCTAAACGTAATTCTAATAACTAGAATTGGGCTATCCACAATTATTGGAGCAGTGGGAGGATGACAATATCATACAGACAAGCTTTCTAATGTTGCAAATTAAATATTAAAGCTGGAAAGGAAGTTCCATGAAGGATATTCAAGAGAATAATGCAACAACCCTTTTGCAGGAATACAGCTTACCACAAATCTGCAGCACCCATTCACTTTACAATATCAGCCATGATAGGAGACATTAGCCCCTTCTGGACTTTCTCAGTTTTTAACCTATTTCTGTATTCCTTGTCTCAAGAATGAGCATTAGAGAAAGGTTTCAACTTACATATCAAAGTATGTAAATTAAAATGAATACATATTACTAGGGCTAGGATTTTGATGCAAATGCATCTTTTTTTTTTTTGGTAAGGCAGAAACATTGCATAGTATGTAGATAGGAATGTGTTTTACACGTAAGTAAATGAATTGGGATGACTTTTTTAGGGCATTTTTTAAATATTGTGACTCTTTTTGGATTAAAGGTCATTTTTTAAACCGTTTAAGTCATTTTTCGGCCTTTTTAAAAGTCATATTATGCATTTTTCTACATTTTGGTGCATTTTACATGCAAATGTAATCCTTTGAAGGAGTGACTCTCGTCTCATTGCCTTCAGCGCAGTTCAGAACGACTGTGTTTGAAGAAGCAAAGAAATTCTATGCAGTATTTTTGATACAAGCTGTTGTGTAACAATTAAGCTCAACAATGTGATTTCCCCCTCTATCAGTAAATACATTGTTGCCGAATGGATTATTGTTAAAAAAACAAGGGGTACAAAGTTTTGTGCTCTGTATCGGACATTTTGCCAGGGAAGCAATTTGCACTCCATGGAATTGAAAGTTACTTAACAGCTAGTGATATTGTTCATTTCAAGTACGCTCCTCTTGTGTCAGTGGAAGTCGAGAGAAGTTTTTTCATGCACAAGGAAGGCTCTCTTGCCCGACAATCGTTCGCTTTTGAAAATTTGCATCTGATTTTCGTTGTGTACTGCAACTCAGTACTTAAAGTGTAAAAGATGACAAAAAGTGAACTTTCTTACTTGTACTACCATACGCAATGAACATGTGATAGATACTGTAACGTTAATTTGTAATTTGAATTTCTCTTGGTAGTCTATAAATTTGTTCTACAAATCTTTCAGAATTTTTACGTCATTTTTCTAAGTTTATAGGGCATTTTATTGCATGTAAATGCATTTTTTGGCAATTTTAGGGTCATCAAAATCCTAGCCCTACATATTACACTACATTTCATCAATATTACTACTATTTTTCTTTTTATAACTTCGTACTTACTGACAAATCTACCTCCTACTCCCAAGAGCACTCCTCTAACACTGCTTTCTCAACATATGCCTTCTCCTGGGGGCAAAAAAAATTGCAACCACCAGACCACATTTCATTTTCCACTGTGATGGAATCTATGGGAATAACTGAAAATGCACTAACAACCTGGAATATAACATCTTCATTTGGAAGCATTTGTTTTTGCCATTTCCTTCGTAAGCAAATATATTTACTATTATTTCTCAGGCAATCACTTTCTTTTTAAAATATATGTAATTTGAAAGGAGCAATGTAACTGCTTTTTGGACTTTTTATAATAACTTTTACAGATTTTATTGTTCTGGATATAATCAAGATTAACACACTATTTCAATTTATCAAGTGCACATAAACAGCACATAATACAATGACATGCATGTATCAGAATTGTTGGTAAGTAATAACACAAAATTATAATTCCGAGATATAAGATAGGGATATTAACCATGTAGAGAAAAGTTTTTAATGGAAAATTAACAGATATATTACATAATTTGGAACTGATAATTTGGAAAACAGCTTCACTGAGTTTCTTCTTTTGTGTGCACACAAAAAATATGCATTCAACAGTGGAAACATTAATAATATTTACAGAGTTTTCACATTAATCTCTTGAATAGGCAACATTGCAAGTACATATTCAACAGGGCCTTTTTAAATTTTGAAACTCAAGTTCTATGGAATGCAAATTAAAGTTTAAATTGACAGAACTGAATAATGTTAGAAAGATAACATTTGTATTAATTTCTTATCGATTTAAATTAGCCTCATATAACAGATTTTTAACTATGCCAGCTAACAAAACATACAATGTATCCACAGAAAGACATTGGGTTCAAGAATTCAACAATAAATGGCTATTTTACCATAATTCATTGTCACATTCCGCAAATATTTTTTTAAGTAGCATTCCTACTGCATAACAATCACTAAAACATTCTTATGAATTTTATAGTACTACATGGTGACATGTAAATGATTAGCCATATCTGAGAAAATGGCACATTTATTGTAAGGAACATTTTGTAACATCTGCACAATGTTGAAGATATTGTATCAATGATGCAGTTACGGGCCATGAAAATCGACCCTTCATAAAAACCAACCTTGATGAACAGGACTGGCTTGGCTTGCTTGGGAGTACAAGGAACTGGTTGCAGAATCCAAGTCCTGATAAACTGTCCTTCATACATCCTGGTGTGATCTTGTGCAAAAGAAGTTGGCCTGAATATGGAATAATTAGAAATCAAACAATGTCATTATTTAAGTGAAAGTATAATGTAATTTTCTATAATTATCTTAATGGTAGTTGTGTAAAGAATGAGAGAATGTTTTAAATTACTTTACTTATTAAAGTCATTCAGATGATCTTAGGTAAATTTTGGGGTGAGCGATACCACCTTGAATAAATGCCAAGACTCTTTCTTGATTCTCAGGCACCAATGCTTGAAAGTTTTAACAATTCAGTTCAAAATATTAATTTTCATTTCTTGAAAGTTTCAAAAATTATCCACATATTATTGTAATATTATATTGTGCTGTTAGCAAAAGTTACTTGTTGATATGAAAAATTTGCTGCACAATAATTGGGTGGCTAATCACTTGGAATTTCTAGATTTCCTGGAATTATGCATGAATTTTGGTAAACATGAAAAATAGGTGCAAGCAATGTTTTCTCTACTTCAGTTTTTTCTCTGTAGACGTGAAAAATTACAACTTTTATTAATCAAAATCCCATTACATTTATACATATTTATAAATGCCATAAGGCAAGTTTCTCTCAGTTAAGCTTTTCTTTTTTGTCAAGGAAGAAAAAGAAAGCTGCATGGAGAAAAACAATTTTCTGTTTATTTTGTTGGTATCTTTTGCAGAACCTATCCGACAGATGGAAGATTATTGCGAAATAAAATATCTTGAAATTGATTAGGTAAATTTTAGGGTACATTGGAATCACACAGATCCTTCTTATTGTTAATAAAAAAAATTAAAAAAAGGAAAGAGCTCCCTTGTGCTTAGCACAACCCCATGAAGGTGTATAGGGGGTAACGCCCCACACTTTCTTGAACCGGTCGTGAGTGGGGGTGATGTGATCAGCATCATGCCCCTGACCAGAGGCCTGCACAAGACCTGGAGCAGACCCGTTCGCGAGACATCGCTCCTGAAATGCCATGCAACCTGCACAACACCTTCGCTTGAGCAGCTTGTATGCCCACCTGCCCAGATCGTTCCTGGCAGGCATTGTAGACCCGCCGGGTACCCGCAGTCTTACGATACCTAGTAGGTCTCAGTTCGTTCTTTCCATCAACTGCAGACCCCTCCCTCTGCATGACGTAGTTGCTTCGAGTAGAAACTGCACCTGGCCCACACCGTTCTGCAGTGTTGCCAACTGCAATAGATTTTCACTTAAAAAAGGGAACTCAAGCTTCGTAAGCCACATCACCAATGAAATGAGATTTACGAATGTTGCTACCCCCCCCCCCCCCACACACACACACATTGAAATAGGTTTTCCGTGGCACAGGATCCATAAGTATATGTCGTAAATAACCAATATACGTATATATAGTGATATAGGGCAGGACTGAAACATGTCACGTTCGACGCTGAGGTCGCGAGTCAAACAACACACTGTTCTACTGCGAACACCAGGGCCGTAGCCAGCCAGGGGCATTGCCGTTACCCTTGTTTGGGGGGGGGGGGGCAAGTACTTGGATAAACATAACAACAATCACAATAATAGTAATAAAGTAGCATGAAAGGCATTATTATCCTCATAAATCATGCAAAAAGGGGGTAGAAGTCGGTTCTCACGCATTTGTGTTGAAACAGGATTGGAAATTTTTTTTTTTACAACACGTCAATTTCACACTAGTTAATATTGGAAAACAAGCACACAAACTGTTTTTGAAAGAAAGAAAGTGCATGATAAATGCATTCCGAATGTACATACATGTGGCATGTAAAATTACCATCTACAATATTTTCTTTTCATATGGAGCGACGTATTACATAATCAATTCATCCAACTCGTAACAAACCAACATTAATAGCAAATAATATCACGGGCCGCCATAGCATTCTCTGTTTTAAAACTTTTCTCACTTAGATCGTTCGGCACTCAGGGCTGACTCCCGCTACCCCTTTGCTACGGCATTGAACTTGATGAGACTTGTACTTTAATGTTTGACCCCCACCCTGACCCCTCCGCTAGACAATTTCCGTCCAAGGTTGTGAGCAATGCACCCTGCCCCCTCTGGTTGTGCCACTGCGTGCCTGGTTAAGACACCATGCAATGAAAAACAATTAGTTTTCAGTGAGGAGATTTTTGTTTGCTCGATCATTCATTTAGATAAATGAAACTGTAATATTGCGTGCATTTCCTGGCAATAAGATAATACTGCTTACGCTGAACTGAAATCGCTAAGTATATAAATTCTCCTTGGAGAAGAAGCTCCTCCTAGGACTTCGTAGGATTTAGTAGCTACGTAAGTAGGCAACACTGGCTGCAGCCGTACACGTGGTGATGAAACACCTGGAGCGACACGTTGCCTGAGGGCTGTTTCCTTCCAGCAGGTTTTGCAGGCACTCGGGTCTTGTTGAATGCCCAGGTACCTTGTAAGCGCAGAGCACCTTGAAGAGCAAGAACCCGGGTAAAGACGCAAGTCGACTCGTTGCCGTGGGCAGGCGAGCAGGTAAACCTGTTATCGCGTGCAAGCGGGCAGTGGGTAGGTAAAAGGCAGACTATGCTGACCTCTACCCCTGACCGCCTTTACCCCCCCAGGTACCCATGTCATTCGACACTGGGTGGGTGCCGGGAGAAAAGTTCCCAGATTTGAACCGGCCGGGGATCGAACCTGGGACCTTTAGCATGGTAGTCAGATGCGTTACAGACTGAGCCACCGTGGCCATTATATTGTTAATACTATACATATTTGTGTGGGTGGGTGGTGAGAGTCAGTAATACATAAGCTTGGAATAGAGAAAACAACTGCTGTAACCCTTGAATTTTTGCCTTGAAAACTGGGAATTATACTTGAATTTTATCCTGGTCCTAGTGACCACACTGTATCTTTTTTCGCGTTATCCACAGTCATACTCCGCCTTTTGTCTATGACGATCATTTTATATGCTGAAAATTATATTTCAATAGAAGCAGTCAGTAGTGCAATTTGAATGCTGAAACGTTACTTTGCAAGGTTTGAATGCCACAAAGTGACGTGAATGACGCAAAAGTGAGCAAGACCACACAGATCAGATGTTTGCACTTCGGGTTGTACAGGCAGTAGAAACGTTTGGGTGCCAAAACTGGGAGGAGGGGGTGGGGGGTGCAAGGGCAGTTTACTTTCTCTTAGTAGACAAAGCTTAGCATTAAGAGTCCATAGTGTGGGGGCAAAAAGTAGGAACTGACCCCTCTAACTGCCACAACTGTGTCCAGGTAACAGTGATGTCCGGCATTTTGTTTTGTTTAGAGCCTTGAAAAACATAGACTTGAAAGGAGGGGAATCGACAGAGTTCAAACACGACAATCGTTGAATTGTTTCATCACCAAACCGGGTAAATACCTCTGCGAGATATAAAAGTCATGTAAAACCTCAAAAAATATAGATAGAAACCTAAATAAAGGTTTAATTTAGGCATGTAAACGTAAAATTGGTCAGTTGTTGGTTTTCTTTAATGAAACACTGACATAACTTATTTCTTATTTATCTGCAAAGGAAAAAAAAAATAGATTCAAAACCTAAAACCGAAGATCTAGCAATAAGTTATAGCAGTCTGCAAAAACAACTAAATCTGAACGAAAATGAGCAAGAAGAAATACACGTTGCCAGTGATGGAACAAACTAAGCTACTTACATAAGTAAATGTTTGGGCTGGAATAGGAGGTTTAAAGTTGCCAATGGAGCTCGAACAAACATGTATTTGAATCCGCAGTGTGACAGTAATTTTAAAAAAATGCAACAACTATGCATATTCTCGACAAGGGCGTATTTAGAGGAGGTCCGTAAAGTCCGAAAGACTTACCAAGTACACTAGTTTTACAACCTGGAAGAGACTTGAGGTCTCAACTCAGAAATAGACTTCCATGGTAACTATTCTTCCTCGTGTATGGATTTAGAGGCAAGATTTAACAGTAAACCCATGATGCACTAAGTAAATAATATAGTGACCTGAATTCCATGCAAAACACTAGATTTAAATACACTCAGCAATTATTTTATTTATATCTCATTTCAGGGCTTCCAACTTTATAATAGTTTGTATTGAGTAGTTTCAAAACTATTTGGAATTTGTATTAATAAATAAAAACATTTGTCATCAAATATGCAATAAACATTTCACAGACTTACATTAGTTGGCATTCTATCATTTAATAAAACTGCTGTAGGGGAGATTCGAACCGGGGACCCTTCGTGTGGTGGGAGGTTATCATAGTGACTGGAACACACCACCCTTCTTGATCAATTGCTTGTATGCTTGTTGGATAATCATCTCCAACATCTGTGGTGACTTTTACCTGGGGGAAACATCAACTGCCCTCAATCTCAGAATCAATAACCACTCACAACCTGGACGTTACCATCTATACCAACCATCCCAACATCCCTTTCAATGACTGCTTCCAGGAAGCCATCATCCATCTCCAGTGCTCGAAAAATGTTCTTCAAAGCTAGGCGCCAGCTCTGAAAATCAGGCGCCAGGAAATCACCTACTAGCAACTGTGCATACTACAGTATGTTTCAAAAGTCACGCAATCCAAACTTTGAAAATGTATATCATGAAAATTGTAAGAGATATTTACACCGAGTTTTCTGCACTAAACTAATCCTGTAGGCTAACACTGGGTTCATAAATTTATGTTAGCATTTATCTAAATAAAAGCAATTACATTATTTTAAAAAAAAACATTGTTAATTTGCTAAAAAAAATCTAAGAACTGATTTAAAACAATAAATACCAACAATTTGTGGGATCATTTGTTGGTGTTTGACTGGTTGTAAAACAGTTGCTTTGTGAGGTACAGCAGAAGCAGGGAATTTTTATTGGAAAACCTCTTGCACATGAGTGTAAGAATGAGTACTAAAATACTCTTCAGCAATGCACACGCACTGCTCCAATGAATACGCCATGCTGTATCAATTAAAAAAAGGCACAGTAGCGGTGAAAGTGAGCGAAGAGAATTCAATGCAACCAGGGACAGCTTAGGATTCTCTCAAGAGTCCAATTTCTGCACAAAATCTTAATTTTTCACGTAAATGCATAGCCAATACTTACACATGTTGCATGAGACTGTTGGCAATATTTTGACCTGCTAGTGTTGCCATGTACAGATAGATATATGTCCCAAGAATGGCACTTTTCACTCAACCCATAAAATCGCCAGTCAAAAATTCATCACAAAAGTTGCACATGACCGATATTGGTCGCAAATGACAGACTGACATGGCAGGCACATATTTTTGGTAAATAAAAAAGCAAAATTTCGGTACAAAAACTCAGTCAATTTCGGGTTCAAAAGCGGTAAATAAAATGAAATATCGGTGTTATAGCGGTGAAAAATTGGATGAAAAGTGGTATATAAAAAGACATTTTGGTTTTAAAATTGTGAATATAATCCTAAATTTGATTTAAAAACTACACTTATTCCACAGAATTAACATTTCACTTCTAATAGCACATTTATGTAGTTATAAGAGTATTAAGTTTATTTCTGTGTAAAGGAGTCCATTTTTGCTTCTCCAATATTAACAGCAGAATTAATCAATTTTCCGGGAATTGCATAACTTACAGGATACTTCAGACTTCAGAAAGTGTCACGTCAGTATATAAATGGTAAATTTCGTGTTTAAGAGTTAATTTCGCTTTTTGAAGTTCATTTCGCATTATTTCGTGACAAAACATGGTCACAAAATGCATCTCACACCTTTCAAAAACATGAAAAATTAACACTACAATGTGTTTTTTCAAATTTCGTTTTTTCGTCAAAAACGAAATATGCATGCCCCTAGGCATCAGTCATCAAATGTCTAATTATGACCCTTTGATAATTTCTTACATATTTTTCTTACTCAGAAGTTCATTTCTGGGAAAAATTGAATGCTGCTTTGCGTCAGTTATTAATTAATATAATTTTCTGTACGGAGTGATAATTTTAAGCATTGAAAAATATCTCAATGGATGAGGCTTTATAATGCAGAAAACCCGGTGTAAATATCTCTTACGGTTTTCATGACATGCATTTCCAAAGTTTGGGTTGTGCAACTTTTGAAATATTCTGTATAAGATGCTGACCATCACGGTATTCAAAACATCGCTAAATTATTTGATAAAGCAGGACAAAGGGTAAGGAATTGTTACTGACTCTATGGAATGTTCACATCAAAATTTTGTACATATTACAGCAGAAGATCACAGTTGCCAGGCTGAAATTTTTAGTCGCCCTGGCGACCGGGAATTTTCGAGCCCTGTCCATCTCTTACTGCAATCTGCCAATATCTCAGTATGCAAAAGATGGGAGAGGGCCTACATATCAGCCATGAGTGCAACCACACAGTGGTTTTTTTCCATACATCTACATCTTCAATCCTAAGCTGGCAACTCTGCAGGTCTTCAACTTGCATTTCCGCCTTTTCTTATACCACTGATTTCGTAGCCACGAAAATTTGAGTTTTTCTACTGTCTGGTGAGTGTTTCCTTTTTCCTATTTTGCTTTTTATTTAGCCCTTGTGGCAGTCATTTTTTTTATCCACTACATATATAGGGTCATGTTTAGGTCTGTTGTTTGTCTCTTGAAAGATAAGAGATGGAAGGGAGGAGGGAGAAGGCATGCAACACACACAAACACAGACACATACATTATCCTTAGTAAAATATATTTGGAGTCAAAACTAATAGCTTATCTTTGTTATTGTGATGTTTTTGGTGGGGGGAATCTTTTAGATTGTTGGTGGTGGAAATCCACAAGAGTTTGCACTCTGTGCATATTTATTTGCAAATTCTGTTCTTCTACGTTGCTTATATTTCTATGTAACTTCTGTTAACATTGAAAAGATGTTTAGAATTAAAACTAGTCATGAAAATACAGTTATTTATAGTACAGCATGAAATGCAATGATCATTACAAGATGTATAGCATAGAAAATACTGTACACACCCTACCTTGGAGAATGCAAAATTGTTGCATGGCTTCAACAAAATAACGTACTCTATCACTACACTATGGTGCTTGCATTTTCCACACGGTTTGTCTTCCATAGAAAGTTGTACTTACTACAACACAACCGAGGACTTTATCACTTTAAATGGTAACAGATTCAGCTCATAAGAAAGCACTAAAACCACGACTTATTGTTTAGCTTCTCATATTTCATTATGTTGAATGCAATGCTGCGGGAAATTTCCTCAGCCGTTTTATTCTGTCCATAGTAATCTACAAACAGTCCCTCAGGATCCACTAAGTACATGATAATTGTGTGGTCAACCTGTTAAAGAAGAGGAGAAAATGAAAGCACAACGGTTGGAAATATCAAAACTTTTAGCTTTGTGCCGACACACTATTGCATTATTAAATATGTCTGTGAATATGTTAGGAACCCTGGAACCTCAGTGTTGCCAACAATTCAAACTCAAAATTTGCTAGAATGTTAACTCTGCTGAATGAAATATGCACAAAAATGTATAACACATTGTATTTGCAATGTAGACAAAAAAAATAATTAAAAGTTGTTCAACATAGTGATTACTAAGACTAGGATTTTTATGACCTAGAAATCACCAAAATATGCCAAATAAAATATGCTCTTATGACCTAAAATTTTACAAAATATGCACTATAATTTGAAAAATATGCCCTTATAACTGGACTGTTTGAAACATCAAAATCTAACATATGGTATTTTCACATACGTACTATTTTTAGTTCACTTTCTGGGCCATGATGAGTTGAAATGCTGCAGTCCAACTTTCTAAATAGCAGGGCATGGAGATTATGCATAAAAATTGTAACAAAATGGCACCTATTGGCTGATAGCAATAGAGCACCGATTAATCTGTCCCAACCCTACAGAATACGTATTATTAGAGGCACGTGTATTTCGTTTTTGACGAAAACACGAAATGTGAAACAACACATTGTAATGATAATTTTTTATGTTTCTGAGAGGTGTGAGGTGCATTTTCCTACCCTGTTTTGTCACGAAATGATGCAAAATGAACTGCAAATTGTAAAATAGACTCTTAAACACAAAATTTACCGTTTATATACAGACGCGACACTTTCTGAAGTCACAATTATCCTGTGAGTTATGCAATTCACGGAAAATTTTTAATTCTGCTGCAAACATTTCAGAAGCAAAAATGAACCCCTTTATACAGGAATAAACTTAATATTCTGGTAACGATTTAATGTGCTATTAGAAGGGATATGTTTATTGTGTAATAGTGCAGTTTTTAAATCAAATTTTGGATTACATTCACATTTTTATAACCAAAATGTCATTTTATATGTCACTTTTTCACTGCTTTAACAGCGAAATTTCATTTTATTTACCGCTTTTGAACCCAAAATTGACTGTTTTTGTACCAAAATTTTGCTTTTTTAGTTACCAAAAATATGTGCCTCTACGTATTATATAAGTACTTAAATAAACCCCACGAATTTCTCCAATCTTCATTACAGAATCTGAAAAATTGATATTTCATAAAGGAACACAACCAGCTTACAGAAGTACTGATGTATCTCAAATTATCACATTAGTTTGTAGTGTGAGAACCAGAGGGACGTAAGTAACTACAATTTATCAAATTTTATTTAATAACAGGTGAGGTTCAGCCCCTCCCACGTAAAAAAGAAGAGAGGAAATGGTGCATTCTTAGGAACATGTCGGACTCTTAAAACAGAGTCAGTAAATTGGTGACTCCACCTTATTGCGAAGGATAATAAGTGAAGATATGTCGATCTACTTTCAAACTGAGCTCTTCAGACGAGTTTATTTAACCAAAATTAAAAACCATATTTTTGGAGTTAATGTTCGTGTGGTTCTCATACGACGGTATCTAGTCACCAGAGCTGAGTCTGCTAGTATACGAGGTGTGGCTAGAAAGAAACTGGATTGAAGTTGCTGTCGACAAACGGCAAGCGCATCAAGATCAAGCGGTTCATGAGTGTATAACGTGATTTTTTGCCTATCGACCGTGTGATTGCCCAGGGTGCGCAGCACTCAGTTCCGCTGTAGCCTGTGGACGAAGTGAACCGTACATCTAGGCTCTGTCGGAAAAAAAAAATTAGTGTGAAAGTGGAACAGCGTATCAATCTGAAGTTTCTTATGAAACTTGGAAAATCCGCCACAGAAACTTATTTGTTGAAGGAAGTGTATGGAGATGAGTGTTTATCACGCACTCAAGTGTTGGAGTGGTTTCAAAGGTTTAAAGAGGGACGAGAAGTGATTGCGGAGGACTGTCTTGCATGTCAAAAACGGAATCAAATATTGCAAATGTCTGAATTGATTCGAATTGTGTACCCGAATGTCAAACTGTCAACAAACATTATTTCATTACTGTGCTGACAAGCCTTCATGGGCGAGTAAGATGACGACGACCTGATTTGTGGGAAAGCAAGTCATGGATTCTTCATAAGAAATGCTCCTGCCCACACGGCATTGTCAGTCAAGGCTTTATTGGCAAAGTATGGGATCCTAGTGTTGGAACATCCACCCTATTTGCCGGATCTTGCTCCGTGTGACTTCTTTTTATTCCCAAAGGTTACATCAGCACTGAAAGGAACCAGATTTAAGACCCTAGAATCTGTGAAAACAAAAGCGATGGGAGGTCATGAACAAGGTTTCAGAAAATGATTTGCAGCAGTGTTTCCAGCAATGGAAGATTCGTATGGAGCGGTGTATCGATAGTGCAGGGGAGTACTTTGAAGGAGATAATGTTCATATTGTACAAAATAACCAATAAAAGATTTTGCAGCAACAGTCCGGTTTTTTTCTAGCCACACCTCGTAATGCTCTGTGGGGTTTGTTTTGTGTCCTATCCACTTCTGTGTGGGCATCACAATTACCCTAGAGGGTAAAAAAAGATACACCAACAAGTACAAACAAATGCATAGCTAACTGTAAACACTTACTATATAATCATTATCCTTATCCTTGGGGCCTTGGCTAAAGTACACACGATACGCTTTACATACATCCTGAATTTGGTCTTTGCTTCCAGTCAATCCCAAAAGCTTGGGTGAAAATTCCTTTACGTACTTTCCAACAATTTCTGGAGAATCTCTGTCTGGATCAACAGTTATGAAGAGTGTCTCAACATTTGGCACATCGGCATTCTTTTCTGTAGGATGAAAAGGTTAAATAATTTTCCTATCATTGCTACACGAGTCTACTAGCTTCTCAAATTACTGGGGCTGAGCCGATACCATCGGTTGGAATTCATCAACCAATACCAGCTGATACTTTCCCGGCATATTGGTCTTTCACGAGGTCCACAAAAATGCCGTGCGACACTTTCGTGGAGTCTAATTATCCTGTAAGTTATGTAAAATTCAAACTTTCTTTTTACTTTGCACCAATTTTGCACGCAAAACTGTATTTTGTGATTACATAACATCTATTTTAATATTTTGATGTAATTCTTGAATATTCTAAATCAAATTTCTTGGTAAATTGATGCATATAATTGGAGAAGAATACGTATTCACACACCAATATTGATCAATACTTTGAACAAATTTCAATTATTAGAATTTTCAAGTATCGGCTTCGATGGGTATCGGTATCCGTTCAAGGTGGTATCGGCTTAGCCTTACAAATTACATAATTATTATTGATGGGGCAGATTAATCTCAGTACAATATTGCAGGGAAGGAAACTAGTCAAGTGGTCAAAATTACTGACTAAAATAACAAAAAACCTGACCAAATACTGACAACTTACTTTTCTGGTTTCCACCATCCCCACAGCCAGCAATCACATGTTTTTTATTGATGATAAAAAAATGTTTTCGTTATTGCAAAATTGTGTAAGGCAATCAAAAATCATTTAAAAAAAGTATATAGCAGATATTGAAATGCAAGACATGTGTTTTACCTTTAGTCAAATTGAAAAAAAAAACCACCTATGAAGATATATTCAGGTACTGTTTGGATCTATCATGTCTGAAAGTTGCCTATGTGGAGGCCAACGTGGGTCATACTGCATAAAAAAAAAAAAAAATTAAAAAACTTTCATTATCTTCTTCCACTTGATACATGAAAATTAGGTTTGTTTGACCAAGGCTAATAGGCTAGCCTATACTGAAGAAAACTAGATATATTTTTTAACTGTAGCATTCATAGTATCCAAAATATTTATAAAAATCAAAATTTTGAATTTCCCGCAAAACAAGAGAAGCACAGATATTTTCAATAGGATATTTTCTTATCTGAAACTATCAATGAGTGATTTTCCTGTCGTACCATACCCGTTCGATTAAGAAATATTGACCCTGGCAGACCTTGTCAGCTCCTGCTCAAGAAATGTGTTGGGTAAGCCTTTCACAGGAAATGGTAAGAACACTGGCCTTTGGCAAGAGGTGACGAGAGGCCAAGCGAGGGTTTAAATAGGTGCGCATGAGAGCGACACGGGGTCTTTTTAATCTGGAATCATCGGAGAAGCAGGAGCTACTGGTCTTATTTCTAAACAGAACAGGGTAAGCTAGTCTACACCCATTCTGCCATTCGCATTGCTCACTTCAGTCTAAAACGAATCATGAGTCTATTTTAATGATAAGTTAGATATTTGTACCTGCCCGTTCAGGGCTGTCTCTACCATCAAATAGTACTAATCGGGAGGGGCAAGTTACATCCCTATTTAAGATCCCCGCGTTCAGAGGAACGCTACGCTGTAGTTTATGGTTATTACAAGCATAAGAAAACAGTTTTTCTTTGTGACATTTCAGGAGAACACTCGCTCCTTTCATCATATATATATATATAACTGTATCTTTAGTCAAAATGAAAATAAATGTCTGATATATACGGTGCATTCATTTTGATCTTCAACCGAGAGATCGGGAGAAGCGTGACGGGCAGCACTGATGGAGATGCCGACATTTGCGCCCTGTAATGCCCCCTTATTTTTATGGACATATGCAGACATTTATATAAATATTGCAAAACGAGCACTAACCTGTGTTATAAGAGTACGTTTTTAATTTTAGTAGCTTAGTGGCTGTATGTGTTGATGATTTTGACATGCCCATATCCTGTGAAACACGGCGTAGAGGTTTGTTTGGAGAACGTTCTAACGCTGCACCAATTTCATCGAGTTTTGCTTTGGTTAGAATCAGTCGTTTTTGCTTAGGTGTTTTAAAATTTAACGATCAGGTTTCTCATAATTTAAGGACAAGATGTCTAACCGTATCTCTATGTGGAGGTGAAACGCCTGGGAATTTCTGTACAAATTGCCTACACACGTCTCGACACGAGTCTGTTTTCAAGTAAGTGTCATACATAAGAATTCTTTGTTCTAACGTGAACCTTGCGGCTAGCATTCCAATCGTCTCACTGACACAACACACATACACACTGCAATAACACAAACAAGTAACGCCAAGTAACCAAGAATAACACTCTTGCACACAGTACGAAATTAACACACTCTTGGCTTACATCTGCTCGCCACAATATTCACAGCTCTGTCTTCATCTAGTCGCGAAGGAACAAAAAACTCGAGCTCGGAGATTTCGGATTGCAAGGAAGCTCACGAAAACCATTGACTTTTAACGGTTTCACCTGCAGCATAATCTTGATACAGTGTTGCACCTTCGAAACCTCCAAACGATCCCCATCGACACAAAACTCTTTCAAGGATATAAACTTAAGCAGGACGTTACTGGTCAAAACTATGATTAAAATGTTTTATTATCTGTGGCTCTTAACATCGTTTCTACAGCGTATTTATTTGTGTATATAAGGGCAGAACTTGGATGAATTACAGAAGAACTTTTGCGTGTTATAACACAGGTTAGTGCTCGTTTTTTGCAATATTTATATAAATGTCTGCATATGTCCATAAAAATAAGCGGGCATTACAGGCCGCAAATGTCGGCATCTCCGTCAGCGCCGCCCGCCACGCTTCTCCCGATCTCTCGGCTGAAGATCGAAATGAACGCACGGTGTATATATATAAATAACTGTATCTTTAGTCAAAATGAAAATAAATGTCTGATGATAGGAGCGTGTGTTCTCCAGAAACGTCACAAAGAAAAACTGTTTTCTTATGCTTGTAATAACCATAAATTACAGGAAAATAATTCTACAATGCAAGCAATGCGTACATACAAGAAAAACTATCAATGAGTGAGTGCACACTTCTTGCTACAAGAATGGTACACATATCAGGTAATATGGAGGTAATTTCTTGAAACCTCAAATCCCGGCGTTCCCTATACGAGGGCCCGACAGAATTAAAATTTTGTTAAATAAATAAGATTTGTTTATTTTCAACTTCATCTCTTATTTGGTAAAGAAAAATTAATCCTTTTGGATTGTAACCTAACTTTTAATGAATAAAACGAGGTATCATTTCTGATTCTAGTGTTCGTAGTTTCCAATATAAAAAATATCATTCATATCTTGGCAAATTTCAAATTTCACACTTGAAAATGCTCTCGACGTTAGGCAAAACCAAGGAAATCAGGCCTGGTGTCTAAGGGTTAATATATTTCCTTTTAAAAAAACACAAATTGCAGTTATGTAAACAAAAATTACAAACTTTACTAACCATTTTAAAAATAATACTGATCATTTTTTACCAATACTGACAAATTACAGACTATGATGAAAAACAGACTTTTACTGGCCATTTTCCACCCCTGCCATTGGTCGAAATAGGCATATTGGCAAAATTACTGATAATTTTAGAAATCCAATGTGTATATAAACAGGGGTAAGCAAAACTAAAAATAATTCATTTTTGACACATTTATCTCAGGAGCCCTTTTTTCCCCCAAATAAGTGTTATAAAAGACCATAAATCCTACTAAGAAAAAGCTACATATTTTGAAATGTGAATTTCAAACATTTACTAATTACTACCTAAAGAAGGCTCAACCGGTAACAGCCTGAATAACCGAATTCTAATATATGGCCAACTCTACAATATCATTGCAATTTTAAAATTTGGCTAGCCAAAGTAAAAAATTATAATGGCACGTTTATTATACTGATTTAATGATACAAGTGATGCAGAAAACATAAAAAAAATTATAAACACATGCTGTACTAAAAAAAGTAATAGAAATTTCCCTAAGAGAATTTGAAATATTGAAAAATATATATTTCTTTTAGAACTGAATTTGAAAAATCAGGACCAGGTAAATTTTCAAGCACCATGACAACCGGGCTCCCTAAATTTTTCTACTTCTGTCCATAAATATCTTATAATTTATGACACAGATTACAAATCACTGCTCTTACACATTGTCCTGATAAAACTACAAGTTAATAAACAGGGCAATCACAAATTAGTTACATGAAAGTATGCTGCCATAGCTGCTGAACCAGCTGTAGTTATGAGGTTAAGGGGAAGAGTAACAGTTTCGCACGAGTTGAGCATTTATTTCATTATCGTCAGAATGGGCACTGCTAAAAAAAATCCTGACTGGACGGAGATAAATCAGACACGATGTTTGAAAAATATGTTGAATAAGTAATTACAGATTTCCATGTATTCCTTACGGAGAATCAACTTCAACTTACGGCTAATGAAATGGGAGTTTCAACTTTTCCTACGAAGAAATTGTGCAATGTGCCCTTTTCCCATCTATTTACTTTTCTATCCCATTGGATGTTTGATATTACCAAGAGAACAAATAAAATAATGATCCCATAAGAGTAATTCATTTCTTATTGCTCCCTACGGTCATCCTGGCAGTGTTGCCAAACATGATGTGCATAAAAGAGCTAAATTCACCTTAAGTTGATCTAAAGTTGACTTTCACGGAGCTAGAATTAGGAAGACTGGATTAAGTGCATCCTAGGGTAATTTTAGTTGTCAAAGATGTCGGGGGTGTCCTACAGGGTAGTATCATGATAAAATTCAAGTATAATTCCCAGTTTTCAAGGCAAACTTTCCAAACATTCAAGGGTGCAAGATCGTCAAGTTCATTGTAGTCACGGTAGAGTATGAGTGCATGATGTGTTGAATGTTACGTTCCAAAAAAAATGGCTGCAATGTACAGAAAACAGTCGCACTCCTTGACACTTTATGATAGACTACGGATGCTTATTTATAATATACAACATTATTTGTAATATTCTGGATACATCATTTATAGATTAGACATCTGCTGTGTGGCAGGTGGAAACCACATTTGCAATACCTGTCAATGAAATGAAGTTTTATTAGTTTAATAGGTTATAGTTTCATTACAATGGAAATATTACTTTTGTATAACTGATTTGTGAATGCCCTGTACTTTCTATTTGCTCCATCTAAAAATCGCACAATGATCAAGAGATTATCTCGAAAACATACCTCAAATTGTGTACAATATGTATTAATATTCTCCATTGATTTTATAGAAAAATACAAAACATCATGATGAACATATAGGGGAATTTCAGCATTACGTGTGTAGCATTCATACATAAAATGTAAGGCTCTAGTCATGCGTTTTAATTAAAACATTAATAATTAACTCATTTCATAGAATTATGAACTCCTTTGTGGTGTCTGCTAACAAATAAAAATTTAACTATGACATAACCTGAAGGCATGAAAAACATTAACGAAAATGTGTTACATGTGTGATGCTTTAAAACTGTAGCAAAGTTTCACTTCATTTGTCTGTGAAGTTTATGTAGGATAATTTTTGTTGATGAAATGAGTAAATTATATGCATTCACAAACATTTAAAACTGAATGCAATTGAAAATAATAATAATTTCTGGATTGGTCCATTTTGTTATTTACATGAAGAAGGGCTACTACCGTGCGTCCATTTCGATCTGCAGCCGAGAGATCGGGAGAAGCGTGGCGGGCGGCGCTGACGGAGGTGCCAACATTTGCGGCCTGTAATGCCCGCATATTTTTATGGACATATGCAGACATTTATATAAATATTGCAAAACTAGCACTAACCTGTGTTATAAGAGTTGTTCAAAGTGATGTGCACCTACATTCACACATTCCTGGCATCGTTTGATGAAATTTTGATTCACACGCAAAAGTTCTTCTTCCATAATTCTTCCTAGTTCTGCCCTTATATTGTCTTTTAGTTCGTCGATGCTATGAGGGTTATTTCGGTAGACTCTATTTTTCAAGATTCCCCACAAATAATAGTCACATACGGTAAGATCTGGCGAACGTGAAGGCCATAAACCTCTTGAAATTATTCTGTCATCAAACACATCCCTTATAGCGTCCAAAGAATCAGTGGCGGTATGGGCTGTGGCCGAATCTTGTTGAAAATACCCATATTGTCTCTCATTATCTGATAACAACTGAAAAAACGGCGCGAGTATTTGTGTGCGGTACCTCTCTGAATTTATTGTGTCTTCAAAAAATATAGGCCCTATTATTCTTTTGGCACTTACAGCACACCACACACCAATTTTTGCATCGTGTAACGGAACTTCGTGTATTATTCGGGGATTTTCAGTGCTCCAGTATCTATTGTTCTGTGAACAAACATGACCACGCAAGAGAAACCATGCCTCATCCGAAAAAATTATTAACTGTGGATCAACAATACCATCTACAATATTCTGCAAAAATTTACTCTACTTACTTTGTCAGGGGGCCGTAATTCTTGCACTATAGAAACTCTGTACGGTTTAAATTTTAGTAGCTTAGTGGCTGTATGTGCTGATGATTTTGACACGCCCATCTCCTGTGAAACACGGCGTAGAGGTTTGTTTGGAGAACGTTCTAACGCTGCACCAATTTCATCGAGTTTTGCTTCGGTTAGAATCCGTCGTTTTTGCTTAGGTGTTTTAAAATTTAACGATCCAGTTTCTCGTAATTTAAGGACAAGACGTCTAACCGTATCTCTATGTGGAGGTGAAACGCCTGGGAATTTCTGTACAAATTGCCTACACACATCTCGACACGAGTGTTTTCACGTAAGTGTCATACATAAAAATTCTTTGTTCTAACGTGAACCTTGCGGCTGGCATTCCAATCGTCTGACTGACACAACACACATACACACTGCAATAACACAAACAAGTAACGGCAAGTAACCAAGAATCACACTCTTACGCACAGTACGAAATTAACACGCTCTTGGTTTACATCTGCCTGCCACTATATTCACAGCTCTGTAGACGCGAAGGAACAAAAAACTTGAGCTAGGAGATTTCGGATTGCAAGGAAGCTCACGAACACCATTAGCTTTTAACGGTTCGTCTGCAGCGTAATCTTGATACAGTGTTGCACATTCGAAACCTCCAAACGATCCCCATCGACACAAAACTCTTTCAAGGATATAAACTTAAGCAGGGCGTTACTGGTCAAAACTATGATTAAAATGTTTTACAGAGTATTATCTGTGGCTCTTAACATCATTCTAAAGCGTATTTATTTGTGTATATAAGGGTGGAACTTGGAAGAATTACAGAAGAACTTTTGCGTGTTATAACACAGGTTAGTGCTCGTTTTGCACGATGTCCAGAAAAATAAGCGGGCATTACAGGCCTCAAATGTCGGCATCTCCGTCAGCGCCGCCCGCCACGCTTCTCCCGATCTCTCGGCTGCAGATCGAAATGGACGCACGGTATATGGGACCTGTTCCGAAAGTCGCACGAGTTTAATGAGTTATAGCAACTGGCTGTCCCATAAGTGCTTCCATGCATTTCGTGAGGTTCATTATGCTGTCCCAAAAGTTGCTTTCCGTGATCTCCTGCAAGAATGAGATTTACCTAACGCACCGGCCAGGAGGCTGACTTGTTCAGTGAGAATCGTCTGCTGTTTGCAGACAACGCATGTGCATGATGGCTTCAAACTGTACTAGTTCGGAAAATATGTTATAATTTTAACAGAGAGCGATATGAAGCAACATGCACAAGATGAGTGTACCTTAACTGTTCTTACAATGTGATTAAAGTGAGCAACAGTGTCCACAGTAGAGTTTATTTCTGCAAGAAGGAGATGCCTTCCGCTGGACACCATGAGGAAACTTTCTCTAAACAAAACGCTGCGACCGCGCTTTCGCCTAGAGCATTCGATAAGTCTGTAAAATAACTGGTTTCACCAGGTTCATGAGCCTAGTTATTTTCATTCGATTCGTTCATTTCGTTAAGACTTTCGGAACGCACCCAATGAATGCCCCTATACTGTAATATGTATGCATATTTTGTTGCAGCTATTAAGAACAAAATCTCTTCACAGTCACTTTCTCGACAATTGTACATGAACTTTATTCAAGGAATTTCCAGCCAGCAAGCTCCTTATAATAACAATGTTTATTGTATTTCACTCACCTACTAAATCAGCTACCTTAGTCATTTTCTCCAGTTCGTCCGGACAGACATCTGGGCAGTGAGTGAAGCCAAAATAAATCAACATCCACTTGCCCAAAAAATCTTCACTCTTTACTGGATTTCTTTGGTGGTCAACGAGGTCGAACTTTCCACCAATAGCAGCCTTCCCAAGCGCTCTTCTTCTCTCCCTTGCCCGTGCTGTGAAAATATTGTTAAATATTAATCTCGTCGAGGATATAACATGTAAAAATGTACAATATAGAATGATATTTTTGAAAATTTTGCTCATGGACTGCATATTTTTGTTTTTTTATGTTATCTTTCTACATCTCTGAATAAATCACAACAATGGGGATGCATTTATACAATTTATGAAGTGATAGACATAAGGAAACATCTATATCTTACCTGGGATACAAAGTTACGACCCCCAGCACTCTGAGTGTGACAGGTTTTTCCCATAATCAATTTTCATTCATACTCAGGGTGGCTATTCTAGGGCCATGGTAAAATTCAAGTATAATTTCTGCTTTTCAAGGAGAACTTTCCAAAAAATCAAGGCTACAAGAACATGTTTTCTCTATTTCAGCTTACATATTATACCACCTCTCACCACCCACAGAAATATATTAACAATATTACAGATGTGTGTGATTCCAATGTATCCAACTAGTTCAATTTAATTAAATGGTATATACTCGTATACTACTTAAAATATTCCATTTAAGGCGGAGTTTACGTACGCTACTTCACATACTCAAACTCCAAGTACATCTAGAAACAAAAGTCGCAAATGTTATGGTTTATAATTCTAATCTATGAAAAATTGTTAATTGTATAAGATATCTTCCATCTGTCAGATATTGTTCTGCAAAGGACACCAACAAAATAAACAGGTTGAGAGAATTCTGTTTTATTTTTCACGCAGTTTTCTTTTCCTTCCTCGATAAAAATAAAAGATAAATTGTGAAAAACTTGCCTCAGGGCATTTACAAATATGTATGAATTCAATGGAATTTGGATTAATAAAAGTTGCAATTTTTCATGTCTACGGAGAAAAACTCCATAGAATTCCCGGAGCTAATTATTCATGCATAATTCCCAGAATTTAAGGAATTCCCGGTGAGTAATCACCCTGATACTACTGCATAAAAATAGAATCTAGGGGTGGACCAATACAAAATTTCTGCCATTAGCAATAAAGTGTGAATACTAATGCTTACAACATATTATACCAGAACATATACAGGATGTCCACAATTTCGGAACCAAAATTATCCAAACTAGGGCTGTACATGTACAACATATGTGAAAGTAGGTCTCTATATTTTAGCTAACACCATACTTAGAATCAGACTTAACCAAGTTTATAGAATATTCACTTCACATTTAAAAGTATTAACAAGAAAGGAAACGAAATAGAAATTCACTGTTGGAAAGGGGCATCTGGGGTGAGTTTTTATGTAATTCTCAACACATATTGACTTATGGCTAACAAATAATTTTTATAAAAAAATCATAATTATAGTACAAATAATACATAATAATAGTGAGATTTCATGACAGTATATGTATTAATCCTAATATCTATCAGATCCGACACAAAAATTGAAACAGTAAGTGTAAAATTTCAATACCCACTTACTCTAGTAGATTTCTAAATGAAGATAGTTCAAAGCATGACATTTCCCTAGAATAATGTCTACTCTAACCACTACTGTATGCAGGATCGTTTTTTTTAAGAGAGCCTGTAATTGTTAAAGGTGCATGTAACACAGCTGCATTCTTAGGACAGGTAGCATTATAAAATATTTTGTAATTACCATTACGATTTTTAACATTGGGTTTCAAACTTGTTCAAAAACAAAAAAGTTGAAAATTTTAATTTTCTCAAAATTTCAAGAGGGGCCGTAGTCAACCTCCCCCCCCCCCTCCACCTCCACGCCAGTAACTGTAACTACCAATAACACTCAGTACATCAAATAAGAATTGTTGCAAATTTTTATTCAAATTTTTAGAATACTCTACTGCTAGTCTTCTTTTTTTTTAAAAAAAATAAGGTCCCAATTTTATGCTGTGAAAATATGGTATCCTTAGATATAAAAAAAGATACACATATATGAACAGAAAAATGCATGCATTGACGTCCTTACCCATTTCTTTTTCTTCCTTCAAATACCACATGAACAACATAAGACCTCCCCCAAAGGCAGCTGTGATCCCTAAATTCTTCCATGAAATTGGCCCTTGCTTTCGAGGAGGAGATTCTTTTGGGATATCTGTAGTCACATACCTTCTTCTAGCAAGTACATCTTTCTGGAAGCGAGATGTACAAGATTTCTGGAAATGGAACAAAAAATAGGTTATTACTATCTTGCAGCACATATAATTGTAAATACAGCATAACTCACACACAAAATTGAACTAAGACTCCTATAGCAAACAGAAGTTTCTCCCATGTGCAAGCCTCTGTATGATTTTAGAATACCAGGAAATGCCATAATTTTGTTAATTCGGATACTAACTAATTATGCAGTCCTGATGACGTATCTGCAGTTAAGATTTGGTGCTCATGTGTAGAAATTGTAAAATAACCTTATCAATTACGACGATGATTCTCGATACACAAAAAGCGATTGGGAACCATGTTTTCTGACAAGTGACGTTCGCAATTCGTCATGCGGTCCCTGGTTGCAATTAGCCTTACACCCCTCGAACGATACACAGGTAGCCACACGAACCATGCACGGTTAGGCTAATATAGTTAAAATCTGGGGTCTTAGTGAGTGCTTCTCAAACTTGCTGGGATAAAATATGCAGGGAAGCACGACAAAAGAACACTCTATGGGGATATGTAATGCCTGTCCCCCAATTTGGAAAGAAAGAAAATTGAAATTCCGCAATATTTTCAAAAGTCACAATTTTTGGGAAATTTAAAAAATTGGACCTTCGCCCCTCGATCACTAATTGTCACACGTTGTTCCGGCGGAGAGAAAATCTGAGAGATCTGACATCATTGTTCCCTGCCCCACCTCACCCCTCTGTTGCACTACCCCGCGCTCACCTAGAAACTGATGTGAAGCGCTTCCGGTATGTACCGATCTGGACTGAACAGGACCTTAGTATATTTTATAATTTTTGGACTAGAAATAAAATAAAAATAACTAAAATTTATCACTCTTAATATCAGGTAAGCAAATTGAAAAATGTACAAGGGGAAGTCACTAAATAACAGGAATTTTATTCTAAACTTCATGGAGATTTATGCACAACGAAAATTTCTGTTTCGGCACTCAAAAAGGTTCCTTAGCAACATGCCATAAAGGAGTCATGACGATCGAGCAGTATGCACCTGAGCAGTAGCATGTACAACATGGCCGCTACACTGTTGAAGAGCAACAAAGTGTTTTTCGTTTTTTGTGGTCAGAGGAAGTGAAACCTTCTGAAATCTACAGCAGAATGAAGGTTCAGTACGAAGGCAATTGTTAAAGTCAGGGGAGTGTGTATGAATGGGTGGAAATATTTCAAGACGGAAGACGAAATGCCAGTGATGAACACTGGAGTGGGAGGCCAGTATGCGTGGCAACTGAGGCAGTGAAACAGCAGATCGATTAGCGAATCTGTTAATTTAGTACTCTCTCAGCTGACTTAAACAATTGCCTCCGTACTAAACCTTCATTCTGCTGTAGATTTCAGAAGGTTTAACTAGAGTAGTTTTCAATACATTTTGTAAATAGAATCTAATGGTATGAAATAATTTTCATTGTTTCACTTTGACATATGAACATGCACATGAAGCAAAAAAAGAAGAAAGGAAGAAAATACAGCTATGCACCTTTTAACACACTTATCAAACGTACTCTCAATGACACCACTTTTTCCTTAACTATATCTAAAATAGAAAATCTAGCATCAAATATTTGTATTCTGACATTCAAGTGCATCATGTATAATTTGACTCATAAAGCTGGTCACTGAGCAAGTCACCTAGTGTGGTTTTCAACCATTGAGACTACAGCACAGTAAATTAATTTTATAACAGTCTGTTAAATCAAGAAGACTTAGGTGGGCAGGTCATGTAGCACGAATGGGAGAGGAAAGAGGAGTTTACAGGATTCTTGTTGGGAAACCTGATGGTAAGAGACCTGCAGTAAGGCCATGACGAAGATGGAGGGACATTGAGATGGACCTAAAGGAAATAGGTAGAGATTGAAAAGAGTATATACATCTTGCTCAGGATAGGGACAGATGTTGCTGCAGTCATGAACCTTTGGGTTTAAAAAGGCTAGAGAGTTAGTTAGTTAGTTCTACAGCACAAGCGTGTGAAAGTTTGTTTAAAGTTCATTTTATGCTCAGATAGTAGTATAACCATGATTGGATCTAGTTTTTAAATGGAATCCAAATCATTATGCAATATGTCTTCACTGAGGATAAAACCTGGTACCCATCAGGCACGGATCCACAGAAAGGGTAAAAGGGGAGATCACCCCTCCAAACTGCCATGTTTTTGGATATATTATTATGCATAATAATATTAAAGACTCATTCGTTTTGTATTGTTATCACCACATTTAACAGGCTCGATAAGTCCACTGTATGCTCATCATAGACTAATAGGAACTGGACCTACAGTTTAAGTTTGTATCAAAACGAGTCTACAAGATGCCTTAAAAGGGACTCGGACCTGAGACCACTGCAGAGAATATGTTTTTATTTCTTTGTTTATTTTTTGTACTCCTATTTGACCTGTGACAAATGGGAGGAATTATGATAACAACAGAGGCGTAGCAAAAAGGGGCCTCGCGTTCCTTGGGCTTCTTTTAAAATGTAATAAATAGAGTTGAGAAAAATAGATGGAAATGGCTATTTTTTGTGTTTTTAATCGGTTATAAATTCTAGTGAAACATTACAATTTGAATGAATATGTCAACTATTTAGTATTGTAAATAAACCGGGTGGTAGACATCTGATTTTAGAATATTCAGGAAGCCAAACAACAACAATGAAACGTTCTCTTTCAAAGCTTGATAAGCATAAACACAATTTTTGAATTCTCATAATTTAGCCTTTCACAACAATGTTTAACATCCAAAAACTGATGCCCAGACTCGCACATAAGAATTATATTATTCTAAAGCTTCAAATTGGATTTCCACTTCAAAGTGGAGAGATACTGGCCGCTGCAGGATAGTACGTACGTTTTTCAATTTTATTATTTTCAGTCGCTTTTATATAATTTCTGGCTAATAGCGATGATGTAAAATGATTTAGCTAATTCCAAAATATGATATTATGAACCTCTAAGATCTTTTAACTAACGCTGCAAGTGAAATTGGTTAGCTACAATTAGTAAAAAGTCAACATTTCCAGTCCCCCCCTAGCTAACTTTTTATATATAAAAAAAACATCCATTCAAAAAAGCCTACTTTTTTGCAGCTCTAGGCACTACACATTTGTCCACGAGGGCAGTGGTTAAATAGATAAAAATTCATACACAAACAAACCTATACATAGAACTCAAACTTCATGCTTTGACATCACAGCTTCACAGAGTGACATTAACTAAAAACGAAGCTATTGTGTTAAAAATGAATTAAGCTGCTTTACATGTCACCTCTCCTGCTAAATTGAGATCAAGATTATGGTATGGGCAGAAATTGTCCATTCATATGCTCCTGTTCAACATTATGCAATTTTCACAAAATGCTAGACATAATATTTGGAGCGAATGCAGAATATAGAGAATGTCTCCAATTTCGTTAATATTTGGTATACTAACTAAATTTGGCCTTCTAATCACGAATCTGTTGCTAAAATTCAGAGGTCACATCTGGAAATCGGGTAAAAAGCTGATGTAAGTTGAGAATTTTTTTTTAAAGCTGAATCGCATTGGTTTACAAACAAAATTTTAACTAAGCTTGCTTAACCTAACCTTACCGGAAATGGTTCGTGGGGCTATCCATCAATGGTTTGTGAAGCTACCCGTTCACAGTGGCGAAGCGTAGATTTCCTAGCAGGGTAGGCACAAAAGTGCGATAATTTCCATTAGTTGCTTAAATATGTAAAAAGAAAGGGAGGGGGAGGGGGCTATGTAATGGAGAGTGGTTCAATGTCTCTCCAGACCGCTTCTTTACTTGCCAGTGGCGTGACGTTCTCGAGCCCTGTTGTCAATTCTTCATCACTTTTATTCTAAATTTATTTTGCAATTGAGGTGAAAAGGGCTAGAAACCCCCCCACCCCATAATTTTCGGGTCAGTCTGACGTTTGTGCCGTGAGCAGACGACAGAATTCCGCACTTTCAGCGGCTGTCAGTTTGGTACGTTCTAACTATTCTATGGTTCTACTGCTGCCAACTTAGTTTTTTTTGGCAAGACTTCCTCGCACCGAGGAAAACACCATTGTTATCTGTTGTCTGACTAAAGGAATGATTGTAGTTAATTCCAGTCTTGGCTTTCTACATAAATGAATTTCTAACACCTGTATGTGCAAGTAAACATAATTTAAATTTTGAATATTTTCGTCTTATTTGTTCTGCTCTATGCAAATCGTGACGATGAGAATGTATGGAGAATGAATTAAAGATGATCAGGAAACATTGACATGACCACAATTAGGTCACCTGGCTTCGTAACGTGTTAGGATGACCATTACGGGGCTTTCAAGAAAAAACATAAGTAAAGGTGACCTCTCTCATTCAGTGTGTATACTTCGCATCCTAGTTTGTTCTACCCCTTGTGTTAGTAGACACCTTTACGTGATAATAGAACATTGGATCTTTGTTTGGGACCCGGCAACACGACAGGTTACTATGTAACATATAAATAGGTTATAATGAATGTAGTTGCTTGAGAGAATAGAATCCCAATTTTTAGGCGCAATTCAGCTCTATTCTGCCAATCCAATGTGACAACACTGGACTGTTCCGCCAGACCTGAAACAGACATGGCCCGCGCAATAACCCCATAACACAAAACTCTTTGTCCTAAACCAGGGCGCGAAATTTCCGGTCGCCAGGTCGCCATTGGCGACCAAAAGTTTGAGGCTGGCGACTAAAATTTTGTTGTTTCAAATGTGTGTCAAACATGTCCGAACATCTCAATCCAACGTTCGTACATGGTTTTGGAAAGTGAGCCGATTGAAAACCCCATGTCCACTCAACGCCGACCCCATCTTACAAATTTATTTAATGTAGGAAACTATGTAGCTAAACATGAGAAGCCATTTAAGGACTTTCTAGATCTGCTGTGTTTGGCAGGAAAATTAAGTGTGAGTGTTCTACCTAAGTATGGAAATGAAAAGCAATGCAGAGAATTTATTCATTTCATAGCTGAAACTTTGCAGTTAGGTCTAGTGGAGAAAATAAAGAAAAGTATATACATCAGCCTTCTGGTGGATGGATCCACAGATAGATCATCAGTCGAGCATGCAAATGTGTACGTCTAATAAGACAATAGGTTCAAATAAATACAGAAACAAGTATTACATTGTAGGCTTGGGTACTGATGGTGCAGCAAATATGGTTGGGCACAAATTATTATTGGCTGTGCAAATGAAAGCTATTTGTAATAAAATGATAAATATTCACTGCCTTGCACACCGTTTGCAGTTAGCTGTGTTGGAGTTAAATATCGTAGAGCATTTGATTCCGTGATTAGGAATATTTTTCAGTTTTATCATGGCTCTGCTAAAGACTTCACTCACCTCTTGAGAGAAACGTCAGATGTTATAGGAGAAGAAATTCTAAAACTGAGTGATGTCAACACTATTAGGTGGTTAGCCAGCAAATAAAGTGCTGTAAGAGATCTCTTGCGATCATGGAAAGCTGTTGTGACCGATCTTGAACATGTGGCCCATGGAAAAGACAATGATGGCGCTAAAGCTAAGGGTTTGCTGAAAAGTATGAAGCAATTTAAATTTGTTAAGCTTCTGTACTTCCTTTTGGATTTTTACAGAAAACTGAACCCTTTAAGCGTGGCACTACAAAATAAGAATTTTTGACTTCATTTCTGAAAATTAGAATTGAACACTGGATGATTTGGAATCTAATGTTCGACCAAGCGAACAAGTTTTCTTGGACCATGTATCCCTTTCAGGGAAGATCAGGGATGTGCAGCTCACAAACATTCAAAACGGAGAGCAAGAGTTTCAGACTGTTAATTAACTTAATTAACAATGCGAAGGCGTAAGTCACAGAAAGATTGCAATCTATATCAACAGATGTGATTGCATGTCTGCATGTTTTCGACACCTTGGGTTGGCCTCCCAAAGAAAATATTCTTCAGTAGCGCTACATGTACTTGAACCCGAGCCTCTATTATGAGAAAGTGGATGTTCTGTTAGCAGAGTGAACAGAATACAAACTTTTGTTTCCTTCTCTGAATTTGAATCAGATGCTGGAGAACATACACAGTGAGGAGTGTTCAGCAAGATTCCACAATTTGCTCCAGATTTTGACATTTTGTGCTGTTCTACCACTGACCACAATTTTGTGCTGTTCTACCACTGAGCACAGCTTCATGTGAGAGAGGTTTCAACAGACTTAAGACTACTTACAGGAACTCTCTGAAGACTGAGACACTGGATAATTTGCTCTCAGTGTTTGGCCAAGCAGCTGCGATTAATAAGTGGTACTTCAGTGTAGAACTATAGCGCTACACAAAAATTAATTCCTAAGGTATGTTCTTTTTAATAATTGCTCATATTTTTATTATTTATCAGTAAAATAGTGGCGACCAAAGATTTTAGTCCGGCGACTGACTTCAAACTTGAAATTTCATGCCCTGTCCTAAACCCAAAAAAAGTCTTCCCTTGTATTGTACTCTTATTGACCGCCCTCTTCTCTTGTTATCCCTTCAGGGCAAACGAAACTGCCTACCTCTTCGCTTGTGTCGGCTGCATAAAAAAATGTCTGCTTGTAATATTTATTCAACGACAGTGTTCACGCATTAAATAACGTTTCAACAACTTTGAATTTTTTTTTAAATATTTTGCTGTCACTTGCCACTGCTACTTGCAAAGGAAAATATAGTTGAAAACATTTTAGATATGATTGTTATAAGAAGGAAACATGAAAGACCAAAAGTGGGTCCTACCTTACTGATGATTACATCTTCACTGAATTAAGAACTCGATTGTTCTTGCATTTCAGTCTGGCACTTCTTGCGTAAATCTGATCGCTGCACAACACACGAATCACAAACAAAGCTCTACCACCTTGCACCTCGCGCTCCGAGCCACTCTGCCTTGTAGCGTCCTGAGCAGGAGGCAAGTTTTCACAGAGAGGGAACGAACGAGGGGAATCCCTGTTCACGATAAAAATGAATTATTCTATTTCCAGTGAAAGTAAAACTACTTTGTAAATATAAGGCGTAGCTAGCATTTTCATTTACATAATTTGGTATGAAGACTTACTTTACAAATATAAGTTCTTTAGACTTTCTGTTTACGCTACGGTGTTGGGTGAATCGACAAGACCATCAGCACTCTGACCGAAAAACGAAGTCAGAACTACACTACTCCGTAATTTTCAATTTCACTTATAATTGTCGATGAAAGGAAGGAAAACCTAAGTTTCGTACAAAATATGGAGAATGTACAATGAAATAGAAATATCTCTGCACGAACACAGGCTAATGTTTACAAAAAATGCCGGTACACCACAAATTTCCAACCCTGGCGGAAATGCAGTGTTGCTGATATTCTGTTCGTCCTAGTGGGTAACACCGCGAGGCTGGCCTCAGGAGCACGTTATAAGCATACGTACAGTACTCGTAAGATTAGGCTTCCCGCAGATACGACCGTACGACGGAATGTAAAGAGAAGAGGCCCCAGCAAATGTGCCTCACTCCGTGGAAAGTTCGTATACTGGACAGGGTTAGAATTTTTTTGTAATTATCATAAATGAAAATTCCAAACTTTTCCATTGCATTACATGTGTTTTGACAAAATAAGTAAATACACCTTTCAAAGAGTAATGGCGTGGGTAGGTCCGGCCTCCTGGCCTCATAGGACACTTCGCCACTGCCCGTTCATAATGTACAGATCAGAAGGCTAAAATTAGTTAATCTACCAAATATTAACAAAAATCAAGATACTTTCTTACCCTAACCTTACCGGAAATATTTTTGTGGGGATATCAGTTAAATCTTTTCCCAATGAGCACATATTGTAACAAAATATAAGTTCTGTAACACTAGCTTCCTCACTCCGCACAACACCATTTTTCTAGAAGAACGCTCCAACACTGTTGCCAAACCTACCTCTAATCAAAGTCCGCAATGCCAATGCTCTGCAAGTAACGAAGGAACACTGTAGACAGCCCAACGAATGCCGAACGTCACTTGTTCATATCATCAAGCATGGTTGTTATGTTTATGTATGGAGAATGATTGTGGTAATGAAGAACGTAATTTTGCAACATATATAGACGTAAGTGTACAATTTTTAAACGTGACCCCCCCAAATCTTAACTCCAGATACGTTACCAGGACTGCATATTTAGTGGGTATAAGAAGTAGGAAAAGAATTGGAGACGTTTTCTATATTGTGCAGTCATACCAATCAAATTTGAGAACATTGGGTTCATTGTTGCAGTCTCCTGTTCCTCACACACTAATGAACAAAGTCCATTCAGTTGCTGTTAATTGGTAAAAAACACACAGGAAGATCTAGGTAGTACAGAAGCCACAATGAAACTTTCAATTGCATTTTTCTAAATTTCATACATTTGTGATTTATCAAGTTTTATTCCCCCAATTTATCACACTCTAATAATTAACCGGAGTAACTGGCATTTTACCAGGTTCTAAACTGTACGTGATCTACAACTTAGCCTGGCCTTTTACATGGACGAATGCATTCTTTAGTTGGTGTATATCAAACTCATGTCGGTGTGCATTTTTTTTTTCTGCACACCATACAGTTGGAAAATACTGCAAGGTGTTCAAATATGGACTGCTGCTAAGATATCACATGACGTTGGTATGAAGGGGTATTAATTACATTCCTAAATGGTTTTCCTTGTTAAGTTAGATAAGTCAGGTTTAGGGTTGTAGCATTAAATAACGTCAATAAATATTACCATGGTGATTTCTGATTCTCCTAATTTTCTGCTACTCTCGCCACTTGGTGAAAGTAATCAAGGCCAATTAAGTTATGCAGTATTCATGCAGTCTCTGCAATTTTAAGGTCCGTGAGATATCTTGTAGACATGAAGAGTGGCATGAAAATATCTGAATTTGAACTGAATGTCATCTGACATTATGATGTATGTACAACTGGAGCTGATGTAATCAAAGATTGTAGTTATAGGCAAATTATCAATCACCATGTTCATTAGCTCTCTTTTGGGCAATGGAAGGTTTTGACAGTTGGGGAAAGAAAAAGGCATTGGTGAAACAGAGGACAATATCTTCAGTAGCATTTGTTAACTTTCTCTTATTACAAAAAACAATGAAACATTGATACCCTTGATGCTCTGTATCCGCACCCTCCAGTAAAAAGTGAAAAATTTTGCATGGTTTATGAAGTGAATACAGCAGCCAAAAAAACACATAGATGGAGCACTGGCTACTGCTTCATACATCATCATATCTGAATTACAAAGGTCAATGAATTTACAATAAATATAAATTATTTTACATTAAAATATATAAAATAAAGTAAATGAAACATGAAGGATTGAAAACTTTCGAAACGAAAATAGAAGTTAGGAGGGTTACATTTCTTGGGAGTTTTTAAGCTCTTTTGACCCTGAGAGAATTTTTTCCAATCTTTTTACGATTTATTAGGTTAGGAGTGTTAAAGTTTGTGATGTTTTTATTTGTCGTGCATGCAACTGGTTTTTACGACTACACAAACAGCGAAAGTACTCAGAATATTTTACTTATGTGTGTTGTACTTTTGGATCAAATATTTCACATTGTGGTTTCCACAGGCTGAAACACATCTTGTATTACATAATACACCGAAATCTATCAAAAAGAAGTGGACATAATTCTCGACGGAGTAGTCGGTACAACGTCCCGAAACATTTGTCTACTAACCTATTTGATTTGCAGCGTGCTGACTGGCGCAGAACACGTGTATAATGAAAGTCAAATAAACCATACTCATACTTACAGTTTCCAAGATTAATCCTCTAGTTACACTATGAGACAACTTAGCACATGACACGAACGTCCTTTTTTGCGAATCACTTAGTAATTGTTTGGTGAAATGCGAAAATTGTTTGCCGGACACACCCTGCAAAAAGCACCGCATAATGACTAACGTAAGCACCGAGTCTACTACGTAAGGTACATTTCATGTAGCATTCATTATATTCTACGTTTTCTTAATCTATTATCCACTATAATACTACGTTTAGCTTATAGTGACTTTATATATTATGTAAACAACAATAATCAAGGCTTTTCTCAACTACGGGAAACTTCTAATAAAAAGTAAACTAAACGAACAGTACACCACAGACTATTTCATTTGCTTCATACTCTTCATGTTCTTTCAAATAGTCCAGTGCCGTGAAGCAGATCATAGAGTGGAATACATAAGTATAAATGAGCAAATTGTCCTTTTTATTTACCAAATGACAGTAATGATCGCTTCAAGAACCGAAACAAACAAGTCTATGACAAACCTCTACACCAGCATACGTAAGAATCCGTTCCTTAAAAACACACAGGGTGCAAGCATGGACGTCCACAGGATTTTTTCCAGGGAGGGGCAAGGAAGGTATTTTTTTTCCAGGGGGGGCAAACAAGTCACGTTTCGCCCCAAAAGAGTGTTGTTCCCTAAAACAAAATTGCTTAAATTTGAATGTATGGTGTTCATGCAATAATTAACACATATTATTGTGGCTAAAATGAAATTTTATGTGTGAAATACATAATTTTTGGTTGACTTCCATTTTCCAGAGGGGGGCCACGGCCCTCCTTGCCCCCCTTCCGGACGCCCATGGGTGCAAGAGAAAAAAATGTGAAAATACTAGTCATGGACAATTTGATGAGCAATACTTGTGTATCACACTCGTTGTAATCATACTGTAATCGCCAGAACTACACGTAGAAAAGAAATAATAAATCGTCATGTTTTTAAAGTAGTAATCACACACCCCTCCCCCTTGATTCGTAACATTACATTGGGAGGAAGCTTATCGTGCCTTCGAAAATCTAGTTCCATTTCTTGTGCAACTTAGCTCTTTTATACGTATCCGGCTTAGCAACACTGGTCGGGATTTATCCAAAATTTTCAGTGGGTGTTTGAATAAATCACTGCTGAAAGTTCAATGGGCAAAACCTTCGGTTGGAAACTATTGCCAACTCAACTTTGACCTCTTCCAACAAGAAAATAAAATCGTAGTATAGTTGGGTTCCACTACAGTCTCATTTTCATCAAAATATAATATTGGGCCTCCCATATATTTTTATTTTTTTCAGTTTTAAGTCCACTTGTGCACAGATAGGCTAATCAGGAGTGTACCTACCTCCTCCAGGCCAGGTGACCCTTTGATTATATTGGTCCTTTTGCTTTGAACAAAACCTTAGCATCTCTCCCTCACCCCATCCCACTTCAAGTATATATGCAGTGAAGTAAAGAAAATATTAAAAAGTATAATTTTATATTGGTCGTAGGCAAGGATTCTAAACAGTTTATGATCCAACATTTATGTCTAATGTTTGCTATTAAAAGAATAAACATAAATTACTGTCTACTGTAAAATTGCATGTATTGACTTCAGTGTTTTTGACAGTTTTGTTCTTTGTCAGTGGTCTGCCCTATTGATCAAATGGGTAACACTTTACTATACCGGAGACGGATTTCTTCAAATTTACAGGAGAAAGTTTAGTTTAGTTTAGTTTATTTGCATCCAAGGACTACCGGTGTGTACAAATTACAGTACATGGAAATATAGGACATGTCAATACTTACATTACAATACAATACTACATTAATAGATTTTACAAATACAAAATTTATAGCCAAAAATTGTAAAAAATTGGGTCTTACTCTGGTATTATATCAAAATCACAAAAAAAAAATATATATATATATATATAACATGAGAAGATATAGAACATTGCAGCCTACTTCTAGGTGATACTAATTATCCACTTTCATTTGACATTTAATTTTACAAGAATAATATGTGATTATACTGCATTATGTACATTTGTTTTATGTAAAATTCGCTTCCATGTATTCAGCTATAGAATAAAAAACATGCTTCAGAAGCATTGATTTTATCTTGTGCTTGAATATCATCAATTTTGGTTCTTTCCTCACATCTTGTGGTAGTTTATTGTAGAGATCTATGGAAGAGTTTAAGGGACCTTTCTTGCATAATTTAAGGCGGCAGTGTTTTATGTGAAGTTTGTCTTTATTTCTTGTGTTTAGGCCATGTATTTCCTCATTTGTGGCAAAGTTGGAAATATTTTGCTTAATATAAATTAAGCATTCATAAATGTATATGCAGGGAAGAGTTAACACATTAAGTTTACGGAAAAGAGTACTTACGCAAATCATTTTCTGTAGCGTTGTTGATGTTCAGGAATGTAGTTTTGATCCCTTTTAATTTGTAATTCCGATGTTGTCCGTACATGCTAAATTGAAGGAGTGCTAATGGAACCTAACCTAACAGGCCTAACCTAACCTAGTAGGCATACCTCGTCCCCGCGATGGTTCGTGGGGCTATCGTATGTAAGAAATAGACATTATTTTCATTAGAAATCCATTATTTCACCTAAAGAAATGTTCTGCAACGCAGAATAGTACGTTATCAATGTAAAAAATTGCAAAATAAATCATTGATAGGTGTCTCCGGTATAGTAAAGTAGTACCGATCAAATGCATATATGTGTTGTGTACCGTTACACATAGTACACTCACCTCAGTTAGTACTCCGGCAGTTTGTTTCTTTCTGCAGCATATTTGTAGAAGATACAATTCAACATTCAAGTGTATCAATACAGGCTGTATAATACACAAATCGTTACTAACTTCGTTAATCTTGTACAGATACTCTCGTTCAATGTACATAATCATAAGCATGCTTAGAGAACATTAAAAATATTTTTCATAAACATTTCAAGTATATGAATTGTGTGTATATTACTTGTTTTATATTAGTAGCATGTGGCACTAACCACTTCCTGAATGCTGCCTAGATGTCGTAAATTCTGGTAATGGGGTGATTTTCTTTGTAACTTCTCATTATATCTTTAACATTTTCTTTTCCAGGCAGAACATTCCAGTGCTACATGGAACATGGAAGCTATATTTGCTTCTCCACCAGAACCAAGTTTCAAATCAGTTAAGTTATGTTGGGAACCTGATATTCTAAGTAAGTGTATTTTTAATATGCAAAATTAAAATTGAAAAAGAACTTTCTAAAACTACTTAAATATGTGTTTATCTCTTCAGATGCATAAACTTGCTTTATGTATTTCAGCACTGGTGCTACCCTACATTTTAATTACCACAGCCTTATAATATTCATTTCTATGCGAATAGCTGTAGTGATAGAAGGCAAAGGCTGTCAGTGCCTTCCAGTCAACTATGTTATCACATTGAAATCAGGAGTACTAGTGTCAGTAAATGATAGTGATGAGGACAAATATATCTGCGCTGCCTACATTGTGGGAACAATTCAGTATTGGCCCATACCTATTTCAGCACGACAATGCTCCATGTCATACGGCAGGCATTATCAATACGTGGTTTGAGGACATCAAAAGCTTGATTGGCCAGCCCAAAGTGCAGATATCAACCCCATTGAACACCTTTTTGACGAGTTGGAGCGCCGCTTGAGAGCCAAGCCATGCCGTGAAAAAACACCACTGAGCTGTTTGCCGCTTTGCAGGAGGAATGGAAAACTGTAAACTGTAAGATTTACTATTTGAAAAAATAATCTTATGGGGTGTGCAAAATGGAATATTTAAATCTAAGTTGGGAAATTTCCCAACACTATGGATTTTTTGGCATATCAACAATAAAAGCTGCCTGCCACTAAGATAATATAATTATGAAACTGTTCCAGAACTGACCTGGTCAATAGCTCGAGATAATTATCATTATTTTACGGGGCTATAAGGATAGACATCCATGTCATAAAGGGATGCAAGAGTATTGCAAGGAGTTTTTAGAACCTGTTCAATTTCATGTTTTTGTTTAAAGCCCACTTTATGCACTGATAGGATAATCAGGACTGGACCTGCAGTTTAAAGTGGAATCCAAACCCACTATGCAATGTGCGTTCCAATAAGTATCGAACTAGGGAAGGGACCCTTGATTACAAGGCTCAATTCCATGTGTTGTTACTAATGTGTGTAAATTATTTCCAGCATACATGGTAGCTGACTGGTTGGAAGATCTTCAAAGGCACAACAAAAAAGCAGCTCATGATAGAGGACTTGAAAAGTCTATCCCATTTCTTATTGTACCCGAGAATGTAGTGGAACTTATATTCAGCATTTCTGATGAACTTGCACAGCCTCCAGGAGTTAAATATCTGACTGTGGATCTTTTTGACAGGTTTGTACTACTCTTGTGTCACAAAGAGTTACCTATTCATATCATTAAACATGATGTTCATTTAATAATTATTACTACATATTGTGTGTTAAATTCTATTGGATACATTATTGTGTTATTGTACATCATTTATATAGGAGGACAAATTGAAAAGTCTTTGCTCCAATTTTTTTTCCACCTGAAATAATAAACATGCAGGGAAATCAAAATACAGGAATTGTTCTATGTACCTTCCACTATTTTCCCATATAGTCACCACAGCAGTTCAGGCATTTGTCCCGTCACACCACTAGTTTGGAGATGCTGCTGTTGTAGAATTCAGTTGGTTGATCGTGGAACCACTGCCAGAGAGCGGTCTTCGCTTTGTCGTCGCAAATTAACCTCTGTCCTGCCAGAAACTTCTTCAGTGGACCAAACACATGGAAATCACTGGGGGCGAGGTCTGGACTATATGGTGCATGCTCCAGAATCTCCCATTGAATGATTGAAGTCTGTCGATGGTCCTGTTTGCCACATGAGGCCTGGTGTTATCATGGAGGATAACCACATTGTCCACAATGAGAATCCCTTGGCACTTTTTCCTGATGGCAGCTTGCAGACATGAGAGTGTGACACAATAGCTGGCAGCATTGTTGGTGTCACCTCGTGGCATGAAATCCAGCAAAACTGGTCCTTGGCGATCCCAGATAACCATGAGCAATGTTTTCCGTTCTGAGCAAGGACGCTCATTGTCATGAAGGTATTTTCGGCCATTTTCGAACTGAGTGTTCGTCCCTTGCTCCATAGAAAACGAAGAACACTTTGCTGCTCATGTGACATGGATATGTTGAGTACTACAGCCATCTTTGCAAACCGACAGCAACGCCGTGCTGCGGAGCAGCCAATAGTTAACTCTGGGCCGTTTTAAGAAAAAGCAATTGCATTGAATGCATATCTCAGTTTCTCAATTACATTAATATTTCGGCTGAAAAAACTAGGGGCAAAGACTTTTTGATTTGTCCTCGTATATACATTTACATAAAGTTGTTGTCTGCTTTGGATGACCACTTTACTTCAAAGAAAGTTCCGAAAGATCAGTTTTCCCCCTAGCAACTACATGTCAGGTTTACATGGAGTCCAATAAATCGTCCCCTGAAACCTTTCCCATCAATAGTGTTTGTCCAAGAAATGACAGCTCTTGTCAACTCCACGTGGAGTAAATGAGATGTTACTAATTCAGTTTCTTTAGAGATTTCTTAATGTAAGGTTGCGGATCTTTATCTTTGCTTGGTTGTGTTATTGTGTTGTGCTATTTTTTTATACAATATAGACCTTGGGAGTATAACGTCACAGTAAATGAATGAAAGTCTAAACACTGCATGCAAAAGTGGTTACATCTCTTTACAGAAAAACAGGTGGTGGCTCGAAACCAGATATGGGTCCAGTCGGCTTCCTCTGGGGTTGTGTCAAAGATGCCGAACTGGCTATGCTAAGACTTCAGCTATACCAATTTTATGGGAAAAGTGGCATATCATATTTCACTGCATAATCATCGCACCCTGATTTTATAGTCCAAAATTGGTATATAACCTTTCATTGCATTGAGGCGTCACAACAAAATGCATGATAGCGGCACAGAATCTTCGTAAACATATTACATTTTGCAAGTCCGTACTTCGCAACCTGTAGTAAATTTTCTCAAGTGTAATATTTCGACAACAATGCAATAATTAACAACTAATATTAATTTTTTCAGACCTCAAAAATGTTCCCTAAACTGTCATGAAGACATGATGTGCATCAATTTGGACTATTCAATTTTAATGGATATTTCTGAGTATTCCATGCATCACAGTTTAGTAATGAATGATTTTTTAAGTACCAGTAATACTGGCATAATTAAAAATAAAATATTCACATAATGGGCACACCCCACTCTTTTGCAAAATAAAAAAAAAGGCATAAAATGTGTGACAATTATGCAGTGAAATATAGTATAGTCTTGGTTTGCAATACTGGCAGACCAGCACTTTGTTCTCAAACGGAGACGTGTGCCAAAGTACTAACTACACATTAAAAATCACGTCTTAATTTTTACCCAGAAATTTGTGTAGCTAATACCCCAGAGGAAAGCAATGTAATGGAGCATGCAGAACTAGACATGCCTTGCTCTCGGTGGCTTATTCTGAAAATTTGAGCTGGTGTATCATAACAATTATTATTTATTGTATATATTTATTATATATTAATTAGATATAATAGAAATAAAACACCCATGCAGGCATGCAAGTAAAACAAAAACGGAAGTCCAACAACTTCAAATTTTTCCCCTTTTTACCTAAAATTGGACCTGGATTCCCCTTCACCAAGGATAATTTTCCTCCATATAGCAACACTACCTCTGCCAAGTGCACCACAGAAAGCAGGAAGGAAAGAAGAATGCTAGTTGGAGCGGTGGAACTGACCATGCATGCTGTTTTTATTTGTTCCAAATAAGCACTCACCCATTTGTTTGGCTCCCTTGTACTCCCCATGTACAAAATGGCAAGGAAACCAGGTCATCAAAAGAGTGCGATGGAGAACGATCAGTGGTGTACTAAACTAGTCTAATATACAAGGGTTGGATAAAAAGTAATGGCAACACTGGTATAATTGCTACTTGACTGTATTGGCAGAGGAGCACTTGTTACATTCCTTCAATGTAATCGCCCCCCAATCTCTACGACCTTCTGCCACACGTATGGAAGACATCGTACACCGTCAGCGCGTCCATCTCTGTCGATGTCCCGCAGTGACCGCCCTATAGCACGTATGATGGATTCGCGCGTGTCGTAGTGCTTCCCGCCCAGTGGTTCCTTCATTTTGGCAAAAAGGTCGTAATCACACAGTCTCATACCGGTGAATACGGCGGATGTTCCACTACCTCCCACTACCAGTTATGCAGGAGCGCCGTCACAGTGTTCGCAGTGTGACACTTTGCATTGTCAAGCAGGATGATGGGACACCGTGCCAGAACGTGCCGTCGCTTCCTTCTTAATGCAAGACGAAGGTGGTGTTGCAAGAAGGTGCAGTAGTAGGCTGCGTTGACCGTCTGCCTAAGAGACGTTGTTCTTCTTGCCTAAACATATTGTTAGGGCGCTTGCACTCTCGTCCTCTGCTGTTTTTGACTGAATCACATACAATCGCACCCCACTCACTATACTTCCTCGTCTGACATTCCTTTATCAACCACGAAACGGTTGTGGCGCTGTGACTCGCCCCTTTCACGGGACAGCAGTGTTGCCATTACTTTTTATCCAACCTTTGTACATAAATTCTGGTTTAAAAGCTTGTAATAGTTTGCATAATATACAGGGTGATTCACAAAGGACTTTACAACTTTGAGAGCATATAGATATTTATTCAGATAATTTACAGAGTCGGTTGAGGTGCCATTGCAAAGCAAAACACATCAAGTTTTGACTCATGTAGACCATTAGTACCGAACTCACCCACCAGTAGCGCTGTCAGCATTGTTCTTGAAAATGGCTACTTTTACTGAACGTGCTTGCTGTGTGTTTTGGCCCGTTCTTCTTCCAGGAGGCAACCATAAATGGTATCGTGTATCTGGATATGCTACAAAATTTTCTAATTCCTCAGTTCGATGAGGATGACCAAGATGGATGCCTTTACTATTAGCAAGATGGGGCACCACCACACTACCACGTAGAAGTCTGAGATTTTCTTGATACTCAATTCTCAGGTCGGTGGATAGGTCGTGCAGGTTCAATTGCATGACCACCTCGCTCCCCAATTTGACCCCGCTAGATTTTTTCTTGTGGGGTTTCATTCAAGATCGGGTTTGGAATGAAATCGACATCAGGTGAGATGTATGCTGCACTACAAATGGTAGCCACATCGACCCAACAAGAATGTTGTATGACAAACTTGATGTGTTTTGCTTTGCAATGGCAACTCAACCAACTCTTTAAGTTATCTGAATAAATTTCTATATTCATTCAAAGTTGTAAAGTCCTTTTTGAATCATCCTGTATAATGTGCGTTACCCATATATTGAAATTAATGTGTAAAAACATATGATAAAATTTTGTTTACAGGCAGTGAACGCAGTAACAAACACCACTGTTTGCTCCGGAACATTAGCTAGCAGTATTGGCAGGTGCAACAAATAGTCATAACTAAAATTTCAGGACAAAGGTTGTGATTTTTTGTGCACTTGTATGATCATCTACCAATTGCAGCGGATATGTTTCTGTGTTGAACTGCCATTTCCATTGTTCATGTAACAAAATATGTAATATATTGTGTAAAGACTTCCATTATTATATACGTTGATGATACAGTGAATATAATCCTCTCACAACTTAAACGTTTTACAGATTCATGATGTTGCACGAGCAAGAATTGTGTTCGTACGTCCAGACACAAAACAATAAACAACAGCGCAAGGAACGGTGGGTGAAAGTGGGACGAAGAGTTCAGAACCAAGCTTTGCTGAGAATACTTTCTTGCATGCAACTCGCATCCAAACTTATAGATCACTACAAGGTACCTAACATAAGATTATTTGCTCATCACAATGTACACAGGTATTTACACCAGTCTACATCTGATAATTTTAAATTTTGTATTTGTGTTTTTTTTCTTATTTTATGCTGCTTTGACTATGATGAGGATGAATGATGAACACCTATGCCATGACTCAAACCTAGGACTGTTGGTGGCAGGATTGCAAGTTCAACACTCAACATGCTTGGTCATGAAGGCAATTTTTAAATTCTGAGGCTATTCAGTTATGGTATACGTGGGTTGTAAATAAAGTAGTGGCAACACTGTCAGGAAAAGGTGATAACACCTTACGTGTGGTATCAGGCAGTGAGAAATGTTAGTTCGGGCTCATGTCGATGTGTGGAGTGCCAAAAGTGGTCGGTACAGGGAGTGCTGTATATGTAGGAGGTTGAAATGAACACCATTTTCTGTACTGCTCTAACATGTTTACAAAGGTAGAACAGTGATTGTGGATCAAAATCCATGTGGCCTGTGGAAAAAATGCACAACAATATCAGCATGACTTGCATGAAGCCTAGCCGCAGGGTGCGAAATCATTGAAGACTGGAGGGGGGGAGGGGGGAGAGAGAAAAATCTTAATCTACAAACCCCCTTCCCCCACAAACATACATATAAATGAGATGATATACATATTTATAATGTTATTAAAAGTAAATATTAATTACTAAATTTAAAATAAATTAGTATTATTATTAATTACACAAAGAAAATAATTTGTTACTTTTACATATATCAGATATAACGTAGGACACTAATTCCCTTACTAACTGGTTAAAGATGTTAATAAATTATGAAATACTACTTGAAGTGGTTTTATTATGTTAAGTTCTTATTTAGTTTTGCTTTATGTTAATATAAATCAATTAGATTTCATAGTTATTATTGTTTTCCATTCTTGTTTTACTTTTATTGTGCGTATTGATGTAGATTTGTTAATGATCGAGAGAGAAATGGCGTTGAACACTCACAACTACACTAATTTGCATATCTTTTCCATATTATTCTTACTAAAGTATACTTGAAATAAAAAGAATTGCTTATCTTTTGTTTGTTGAAACAAAATCTCCCCCCCCCAAATTTCTGGTGGGGAGGATTTTTGAGGCCAAGATTATTGGTGGGTGGAAATCCCCCATTCCCCCCACCCCCAGGATTTTGCACCCTGCCTAGCCCTATCTGATGATTGCATAATGGGTAAGTGCATTTCTTTAGGAGATTGCGATGCATCTGTGAGAACACCCTCACATGAGAAAAATTGCATCATGCTGGGTTCCCGATATTGGCACCATTGTGCAACCATGAGGTAAGGCTGGTTATTGTTGCTTCAAGATTCATGCAAGTCTCGATCACATTCTCGTGCATTTTTGCCATGATCAAACCTGGATTTTGGTCCACAATCACTGTTCTACCTTTGTAAACATGTTTTAGAGCAGTACAGAAAATGTTGTTCATTTCAACCTCCTACATACACAACAGCACTCACTGTACCGACCACTTTTGGCACTCCACACATCAGCATGGCTCCAAACTGCCATTGCTCACTGCCTGATAGCACATGCATGGTGTTATTACCTTTTCCTGACAGTGTTGCTTATTCACAACCCACGTATGTATATAGTTTTTACACTGAGAAAATATGTTTAAAATCATATACCCATAATTCCCATCATAAATAACATACAACAAATTACAATACTTTACTATTTCACAAAAATATCATCACTATCAAGTTTTCAGCTGTTATCGGTGTAATCAAAAACTAGAATGCAATATAGTTATTCTTTAAAAAAAAACAAAAGACACACAAACGGCTAGGAGTTGTTCTAAGCTTTCGATCCCATCTCAGAATCAACATCAGGACTGGTCGAGAGACTACGAAAGGGACACGGTTGAAGTTCCACTGGAGCTACTAGTTCAGCTGCATCCCTTTCGTCATTTCTCGACCAGCCCTGATGATGATTCTGATATGGAATCGAAAGCTTAGGACAACTCCTAAAGTGTTTTTTATCGTGCTGTTTGTGTGGTTTTTGTTTTTAACAAGTATGTTGCCGGCACGTAACATAAGAAGTTTTTTTCTGTCATATAGTTATTCTTTCTTAAGAGTTAGTTTCCAAGTTCCTTTTGTGCACAGATAGGCTGATCAGGACTAGACCTACAGTTTACCTACAGTTTAAACAACTATGTGCCTTGACCAGGTATTGGAACCCAGGGCCACTTTCTAAAGAATATAATCAGGGGGAAATGTCAGGGAAATTTGCAGATTGTATGGAATTTACGTGCATTTTAGAGTCTGCAAGAGAAAAAGTTGCAAAATGAACAACCAGTTCACTTCCACTTCTGAATTTGGTTCTTGTGATTCCACTCCGAAAAAAGATTCAGCTCAGAAACTTGTTCCTTACGTTCTTATGATTCTCAGTCTTGTGCAAAATTATGGTTCCTTCGAATTTCTGTAATAAATTTTCACTTTAATAATACTAGATATTATAAAGAATATCAAAGTAAAGCTTGCAGTCCAGATATCTGATTGATAACTAAAGTACATTGACAATATGATCATAATTATCAGAAAGGTTGGTGAAGATGAATGAGGTTATTGTCTATTATTTTATAGATCTTAGTCTCGTTGGCATTTCCCATAGAATTCCTATGCAACAAAAATGTCTACAGATTTGCTTACTTATAAATATAAGCCAAAGAGCAGCATTTTCCACGAGACTATAGATCCGCCAGAAAATGAAAAATTTTGTATGGTTTATGAACTTTTTCTGTTGTTTTTATATTGTGGAGATCTGTTCTGGTGAAATAATGTAGCCTGAAGGCTAGATGCACCCAATACATTTGATGTCAATTGTAATTTTACATTTTACTCTTTGAATTTTGACGTGTTCTTGTGCTGTAGAATGAAATTTCCTAAAAAAGAAAGTTGTGAAATAATAACAGATTATAAATTTATTTTAAAAACACAAGGTTTGAAATCAAAAAAATCATGATGATAAACATGTCTGGAAAATATTCATTTTTGGACTGGAAAACCTTGGAAAGGTCAGGGAATATCATAATCAAAAAATCGTAACAACCCTGATAATTTAAGTTGCTGAAAATAATGCTTCACAATCACAGAATCTAATTTGGGAAAAAATGTTTTGTTTAATTAGAAGTGTGTTCAAAATGAAGAAATATTCTTCTTTCATAGTGTAGATTTTGATTCCTATTAAACTGCAACTGCTACATTATAAAGAAAACTGTACAAAATATAAAATTGAAACTTAAAATGGGATTAATTTTTAAAGTTGACAAAAATAAAGATTGTGCGCATTTACTTCCCCAACATGCACCCTCCTGTCTACATTCACGATATTTCATTACTAGATGCCACGATTTTGATACTTGTAAAGAAAATTCACATAGAATTCATGAACATTTCCAGTGATTGTATTTTTTGTTGCGTTATATTAAAATCTTAGTCAAACCGAAATATTGGAATATTAAAATAAGCCACAGTTGTAACTCAATATATAACTGAATTTTAACTGTCACATGATACATGATCAAAATCTAAATTTGTTGCTATGTTCCATAACAGGTTCTAACTCCTAAGAAGATAAGAGACTTTCTTCTCAATGCTGGCCATAGCTTCACGACGCAAAGCATTCTCCACTCAGAGATGAGAGTTTTTAAAACTTTAAAATTTAAGGTAAGTTAAGTGTATATATACGAGGGGATGTCAAAAAGTAATTGAGTAAATTGTTTACAGCCAAATGGAAATGTATTCACAAAAACTGAAATATACATTTGGAAGCACAACTATTTCGCCACCTTTCCACGAGAGGGCAGGTGTGTGCACTCATGCATGCCATAAGGCAGTTGTTTCATTGTTTCAAAATGGCAGCTATGCTTGAGACATTCAACACAGTTGATCTGAGGAGTGTTATTCGGTTTCTGTGGTCAAAAGGACAGAAACCACCTGAAATATATCGTGAGTTGTGTGCAGTGTATGGTGACGTGTCACAAATGTCTGTAACTGGTGTGCAAATTTCAACGCAGGCTTGTAAATGTCTTTGATGAACACCGTTCTGGATAGCCTCGCACATCCCACACACAGAGCAATGTTAACGCTGTGGAGGCATTGATTCAGAAGGACTGGCGGACAATAATCCAAAGAACAGCGAATGTAGTAGGCATTTCATATGGCAGTGCATACACCATCATTCATGAAGAACTTTGTTATCAGCGAGATGAGTTCCCAGACAGCTCACACCACAGCATATGGAGGACCCTATAGGATACAGTCTTGAGCATTTGCTCCAGTACCATAGGACCGGAAACGCATTCCTCGACCACTTTGTTACTGGAACAAATCGTGGGGTTTTCATTACACCCCTGAACGAAAGTGACAAGAGTATGATATGGAAACCCAAACTCGCTCCCACACAAAAAATTCAGGACAACCCCGTCTGCAGAAAAGGTTTCGTTTACCGTTTTCTGGGATAGCCAGTGTGTCATCCTTGCTGATTTTTGGACGAAAGGAGCAACTGTAAATGCTGGTGCATATTGTGCCACACTGGATCGTCTACGAGCTGCTCTGCACCGTAAACGTCCAATAAAATCTCTGGAGGTAGTCATCATTCTCCATGACAATGTTTGTGCCAATGTGGCTGCATCAGTGATGCAAAAAGTCAATTCCTGGCATTGGAAAATTCTCAAGCATTCAACGTACAGTCCAGACCTGGCCCCGTCAGACTTTTACCTGTTTGACCCACTGAAGGAACACCTTGCCGGCAAACACTTTAGCTGCGACATGGAAGTTGTGACAGCCGTGCACCATTGGTAACGCATCCAGCCGAACGATTTCTACTGCATGGGCATCGAAAAATTGGTGTCACGGTGGGACAAATGTATAAATGTGAATGGATGTTATGTGGAAAAGTACATTGCCAAATGTTGTATGTGAGTGTGAGAGACGTCAACGAGTGTGCTCACAGGAACATTGACAACATTATAATGTGCATATATCGTAAGTGAAAGATATGCGTATAACTTTTTGCTGGCTAAAGATACGTTGGAAAAACCTTTGCAGCTTCATTTCTCGTGAAATTCTAGCCTGATTTGATATATCACGTCACCCCTTTCCTTTGAAATTTTTGCGTTGAATTCAATATAGCGGTCAACAATATGCCGAACCTGCGCTTGACACACATGGCTAGGGATCTCCCTGTCCCTAACCTATTTCTTTCATGACCAATTATACCCAGGATAACTCCTTTACATTTTGTAGTGGGGTGTTAAGGGACATTTGACTCGTTATAGTTCATATAATGGGGCTTTTATCAGTCACATAGTTACACATATTATTTTGTATCTTCTGATCCCATTGCAGTCCCAGAATGATTTTTTGATATGTTTTAGAGTATGGTATGAGAGACCAAAAATATTTTTTTCACGAGTTTTGGTGATGACGTTTTGAGATATTCAAGGTCAAAGGTCAAGGTCACGTGACAAAATTATATTTTTATCCAAAGGTAGGCTTGTTATACCAGGGAAGTTCATTAAAGATTTCCCCTTAACCAGTTCAGTTCCCATGGACGGAGATAAACGAAAATTGGTACAGACATTAGTCCTTCTCTACATAGGAACCACCAATGGCCACACACTTTTCCCATTGCTTTATGTACCCACCTAGACCTTGTTTGTAGAAGTCTGCAGGTTGCTCCAGAAGTCATGACTTGACCTCAGAAATCAACGTTTCATCGTCGTGGAAGTGCGTCCCCTTCAGAAGTGACTTCGTGGTTGGGAAGGGTGGAAGCCTAATGGTGCAAGGTCTGGAGAGTACGGGGGATGAGGAAGGATTTCATATTCGCAGGACCGTGCTTCTGTCTGGGCAACATTCGAGTTGTGAACTGGAGCGTTGTCTTGCAGGATGCGGACGCCTTTGGTCAGCATGCCACGTCTCTTGGTTTTGATGGCCTTCCGCAATTTCCGCAGCAGTGAAGCATAGTACGTCCTGGTAGTTGTGGTACCCTTTGCCAGGAAATCCATCATAACTACTCCATGCTGGTCCCAAAAAACTATGAGCATCACTTTGCCCACCGAGGGTTGGACACGGGCCTTTTTTTGGTGGTGGTGAGTCAGGATGCTTCCATTGCTTTGACTGGGCCTTGGCCTCTGGGTCATAGTCTGGTTTTCGTGGCACATGGTCAAATTAGCCTGGGAGCACGGGACTCGTTCCTGCATTTGGAAAGGTGTGAGTAGCCGAGGAACCCATCGGGCAGACACCTTCCGCATGTGCAAATGGTCATGGATGATTTTTCCCACAGACCTCACACTGATCTTGACATCTTCAGCTAGTTGGCGAACGGTTATGCGGCGATCCTCCAAGATGGCGGCTTTCACTTGCCCAATGGTGTTTTTGTCAATGGCTGACTGGGGTTGCCCGGGAATGGGGTAGTTTCCACTGAAGTCCACCCTCGCTTGAACTGACGATGCTAGTGCTTCAGTACGTCATACGATGGGGCATCCTCTCCATAGGTCACTTTCATCTCATCAAACATTTCCTTTGGTGTGCAGCCTCTCAAGTAAAGAAACTTGATGACTGCTTGGTATTCCACTGGATCCATCACTACACCTTGTCTCAATTCGGTACTTGTAAGAGAAAAACTAAGAGGAGTTCAGAATTGCAAATTACCTCATGACCTATGCACATATGTATCATTACACATATACAATTTCAGTATTCTACATTAACTAGAACTGGGTCGGGGAAATCTTTAATGAACGTCCCTCGTATATCACTGGAATGCTTGTTCAATTCTCTGTACAATAAGCTTTATTTGAGCTTCCTAGGCGAAATAGGGGCGGAGTTACAGCAGATTTGGTATAGCTAAGCGGGCTCAAAAAGGGCAATTTCTGCTAACTTTGACCTTGAATAATTTAACAATTACAAGACGCACGAAACTAAAAATCATAGTTACTAAGTTCCATTCATAGTTTCAACTCCCCAAATTTCATGAAAATCGGATATGGTCAGCTTGTGGGCTGTGTTGATTTCATATGGAATGACTCATAATGAACCTCACGAAACGCACGGAAGCACTTATGGGACAGCTAGTTACCATAACTCGTTTAACGCGTTAAACTCTTGTGACTTTTGGAACGGGCCCAATGTTAAGCATTGGTTTCAGTACAGCCTTGTTACATGTACATTTAAATTTAAATTTTGTATTCTGATTTTTTTAACAACACTTTTTTTTTCAGGTACAATATGTTACTCCATTAACTTGCATAGAGACCCTTCTCATCTCACTTGCAAGTACAGACTTGGAACGCGAGACCAGTGTGCTCTATAATATAAGCCTGAAGCTGCTCGATGTTGTATACCTTCAGCATGAGAAGATATATTCTCAGCTTTACTGGCTTTTGACAGGAAAATCAGATCAAGAAAGGCATGTATATCCTTAACGAACAATTTTGAATAGAAAGACATGTCTATAATTTTATGTTTTCTGTATTAATAATATTTACAGTATACATTTATGAATATGGTAGTTCCTTTTACGCATCCACCAATTCCAAGATGCTGAAAATTAAGAATTAATGGAAGAGTATATAGAATATATTCTTACACGTACGAGTTATGCTGGGTACAATTGGTCATTATTGATATTAATTGATATGGTGTTTTAAGTCCACTTTATGGACAGTAAGGCTAATCGGGACTTACAGTTTAAAGTGGGATCCAAACCACTTGATGCCTCCACTGAGTATCGAACCCGGGACCCCTTGACCCCTTGAATACAAGGTAACGATGCTACCACTGCACCATCGGGGAGGCTCCTGCAACAAGTCATGAGAGTAACACATTAGGCCTAATGTGTCAAAAATGCCTTCACCGTTGCATTTCTTGTGAAATTCTAGCCTGATTTGATATATAGATCACCTAAGCAAGCTTCACGTCAGGTTAAGTTTGAGGCAGGATTTAGGTATTAATCCGCGAGAGAACGGAGCTCACAATCATCCGTGCCAGTCTTGCCTGAACCACTGAGCTCTTCGTATCGCAGGCAATGAGAGAATCAGCAGTATTGCCAACCCCTTAACATATCCAAACCCATACATGCATATCAAGCGCAATACATTTTTGCTTCTTTTTGTCTCCTGAACCATACAATTTTTTAAGGTATTTCCTGCGCATAGATTATGTAATAAATGTGTCCCTACTTAATATAAATCGCGAAATATCTTCGAAACTTAAGGGCATGTGTGTGTATGTGTCGAGCACGTGCAAGAAAAAAACAACGGTAAAAGTAAACGACAGGTATTGTTTCTCGTTTAGAAATAAATAAATTTATGAAAATCTTGGTTGCTTCGTTCGCAGCACATACATTACTATATGATACACACCCTTCAAGTTTATACTACCAAAAAAATTATGATTTGTTATATACAATATAGTGAATTGTCTGCTACTATTTCTCCGTTTGGTTTCAATTTATGAATCACTTCACTAAACCAGGAGCCAAATGTTGGTCTGTCCATTACTTGGTGATAATCACCCTTCCCTTTCATTGCACGGAACAGTAAACATGAATCATTAACAAAGCCTTCATTGCCGCCAGTGCGTGAAACAATAAGCCTTCCCCGTTTTTGGTTGCTTCAGCCCTGGTGGTGGTTTTGCATGCTCCCATGGTTGAATCAATTTACGACCCGCGTTGACGCATGCCTCGTCCAAATAATTAACATGATTTTTTATTCACGGCGATATCTTTTAAAATAAAATATAACTTATTTTTACTTACGTTCAGTGAGTGTAGTGTGATTATTTTCCTGTAGTTTACGGTTATTACAAGCATAAGAAAAACAGTTTTTCTTTGTGACGTTTCAGGAGAACACACGCTCCTTTCATCAGACATTTATTTTCATTTTGACTAAACATACAGTTATAACAATGGTTAGTAATTTTTTAAACACAAAGAATCTGTTATATAATGGATGTTGTCAATGTTACATTGTTGTAATATAGCAACTTAACTGTGAAAAAAGCAGTCTGTTTTATTTTTATTTCAGATTTTTTTTAAAATTATAAATCCCAAATATCATCAGGTAATTCAAATTCATCATTGTTTTCACAAAGTCTCTTGATGTTTTCTGTTACATTAAATTTTAAAGACGGTGGCTTACTCCATTTGTGAAAAAGAAAACTCCATGCTGGATCTATGTTACCATTTTCATTGTTTAATTTATTCCAGTGTTCTTCTGCAATGAACAAAGCTTCCCAGTGTGTATTGAGTAATTGACAACGTTTCAAAGACCACTGTCCCCTTCTTCAGATCGGTTTATCGGCTTCACGGTTGACCACGAAGCTTCGGTTTACATGGATAGGATAAAATATTGGCATTCCATCACAACTGACCTGTTCTTTTTTTAAAAAATCACTATGTACAATTTTCCAACCATTAAAACCCCTCTGTTACAACTTACTAAAAAAGAATCCCTCCAGCCATTTGCCTCTCACATTTTGAGTCAATGGCTTCCTTGCGAATGCACGAGGTCGTAATCGAGTTAATCTCCCCCCACTCTTTTTCCCCCTCTGCATTACCTCATATCCAAAATGAAATCGTGTTACAACTCGAGCTTTGCGCTCTACGTCTGGGGTAACCTTGAATCAGATTTCCTCATATTCCCGCTTTTCCCATTTTTTCAGCATTCCTATTCAGAGTTTATCAATGTTACCATCTTCCCTATTAAGTTTATTTTCTCTATTCCTACATATACTAAATGATTCTTCGTATACATTTCTTCTACATTGTTTATCCTCCTCCCTAAGGACTTCCCATCCTTCAATTTTATGCTCTTCTTCCAAAACATGCTCAGATAATCCAGTTCTGGGATTCCCTTCCCTGATGTCCTTATCGTGTTCTTTCCAACGTATACCCATACTTCTGCCAGTTTGTCCAATGGATTCTTTTTTGCATTGGCATTTAATCTTATATACCTTTTTTTTTTCCTCTTCATTTTCTTCCTTTTTCCCTCATTCTTTTTTATAACCGGTGAAATATCTCTCTAAGCTCCTGGGTGCTTTCATCCCATATTTAATACCAAATTCTTTCACTGTTCTTTCTATCTTCTCAGACATTCCTCTAAAGTAGGGGATAGCCACATACCTATACCGGGTTTTCGTAAATGATTGTCGGGGTTTCCTCATTGTTGTAATCGATCTGGGTGAATGACACGGTGAACACAAATGCACCATATTGTTGAGAAACTCAACAAGTTTTGTTCCTTATTTGTTTCATAGACCTCTGCTTCCCGATTCTGCCGCCAGGCGGCAGTTTTCTAAAATGGCGGATATTACTAGTGAGAAGGCGTTCTGTGTCCTTGAATATCACGCAACGAGGTCCGTTACAGTTGTGAAACGACATTTTTGTGCGCGATGTCGGAAAGACAATTAGATTAGAAGGTGGCATGCACAGTTCAAAGAAAAAGGTTGCATTTGCAAAGGCAAAAGCAGTGGTCGACCATCAGTGTCGGAACATGATGTGGAGCGAGTTCGTGAAACCTATCTACGGCGCCCGTAGAAATCGATTCCTGCTGGATCCAAGGAACTCAACATTCCGAAGACAACATTATGGAGTGTTCTACGAAAACGGCTAAACATGAAACCATACCGCCTAAGTCTGCATCAAAAGCCAACACGTAACGACAGTCGTGTACGGGAAACTTTCGTCAGCGATATGCAAAATCTCATGGCTGACGATGACAATTTGATCGGGAATTTCGTTTCCACTGACGAGGCGACATTCCACCTAAGTGGAAAAGTAAACACACACAATGTGCGCATATGGGGAACGGAAAATCGTCATCAGTTTGTTGAGTTGGTTCGGGACTCGCCTAAAGTGAATGTTTTTTGTGCTGTGTCACGAGAAAGGTGCACGGCCCATTCTTCTTCATGGAGAAAACGGTTACGGGATTGACATTACTGGATATGTGGAATGAGTGGCTATCTTCAAGTGGAAGAAGATTCTAACACCTTCATCATGCAATTGGATGGAGCCTCACTTCACTTCCACTGTGAAGTGCGATCATTGCTCAACAGAACATTACCACAACGTTGGATTGGGCACGGGAGTGATGAGGATGAATACCTTTCATCATGGCCGCCTCGTTCCCCTGACCTTTCTCCTTGCGATTTTTTTCTCTGGGGATATGTAAAAGATACAGTTTCCCATTACCCACTACCATTGAGGAACTGAAAACACGCATAACGAATTCCATCAACAGTGTTACACGTGATATGCTATCCCGAGTGCGGCAGGAAATGGACTATCGCTTAGATATCTGCAGGATATCGCGAGGCGAGCACATGGAACATTTGTGACTTTGTCATAAAAACTTGGTGAGTTTTCTAACATTTTGCAAAAAATTGCATGTATCTATCTTTATTATGTAAAATACAGTGCTTCTTTGTAACCCCGACAATCATTTACGAAAACCCTGTATTTCATTACCTCCTCATCCTTAATTTCTTCTTTAGAACATATCCTTCTTGCTTTGCGTAAATATTTCCACATTTTTATACCCATTCTTCCTACCTACATTATGGATGCAATACAAGATAACCAAAAAAAGTTCTTGCTGTTCTAGAGCAGTGATAAACAAATAGCAATACAGTGGACGGTACGTACCTTTAGGTTTCGAAGTAATCTCCATCAGCATCCAACGTTCCTGCAGCAGCACAATAGCCTGGTGATAAAACTCGGCGGGCTTAGATGCAAATAAGTCTGTGAGTGCGTTCCGCAGGTCTCCCTCATTTGCGAAGGATCTCCCACGGAGGTGGTTGTCGAGGGAATGAAACAGGTGGTAATCTGTTGGTGCAAGGTCCTGTGAATATGGTGGATGGCACAGTGTCTCCCAGCCAAGTTGCTGAAGGGTCTCCCGGGTCCTCTTTGCCACATGTGGCTTGGCATTGTTAGACCACTGTCCTCCTCGATGGCTGCTTCCAGGGCCTCATCATCCAAAACATGTGGTCGTCCACTGCGAGGTTCATCCGAAAGACACACATCTTCTGAAAACGAAATTTCTGGAACCACTGCCTGGCAGTGCATTCGTTCACGGCATTCTCCCCAAAAGCCTTAAATGTGGCGACTTGATGCGGCAGATGACAGGCCCACTTTAAAGTCATACAACAAACACACGCGAACAAGCTGCTTTGATACCTCCATTTCTCTTCAACACTGGACGAGCTATGACTGCTGTGTATGTGTAACGTGCCTGTATTACTGACAGTCGATGGTCAGACTAATTCCCGATCGCTTGGCAGGCACGTGCGTCATTTCGTTTCCTCTCTCTGAGCGCATGATTAATGGGACGTCAAAAATGGCAAGAACTTTTTTGGTTACCTTGTATTTCCCTTTTTAAACTCTCTTTACTGTTACATAATCTGATAGCACGTATGAACAAGTTTAGGAAGACATTATATTTAATCCTAGTGGCGTGGCCAGATTCCTTATTGACATACATTTTTCCCGCTAGGGGCTTATGAAAGATGCCTGTTCCTATTTCTGTGCCTATTTTGTGGATCTCTAGGTCTAGGAAGCTAATTTTATTATCCTTCGTATTTTCCCTAGTAAATTTGATTCTTGCTTCTTGATCTCCTAAATTTTTATATAAACTGTCCAAACTTCCTTCTTTCCTGATAACTAAAATGTCATCCACATATCTCCCTTAAAATTTAACCTTACTCTCTACTAATGTGCTCAATGCTGGGTTCTCAATGAAGTGAATAAAAATGCTTGATATTATCCCTGATAATATCCCCATGGCTAGTCCTCCTTTTTGCATAAAGTTTTTTTCTCTCATTACAATAGAAATAATTATACCCCGCAACTATATTAAACCATCTGAGGTATTCCCAAGCAGTTATCACATCAATTCCGTTACCCATAAATTGTAAGGAAGATAGACTGATCATTTCTTCATCCTTCGATGGATTCATCATGGTGTTGAATTTATGGGACTTGAATGCCGACCCTGTGGGAGTGTTTGGTGGTTACCGCTGGATAGTTCTGGGATTTCATTCATGCAGAAACTTTACGGTGCACTGGACACTTTTTCCCTTTGATGGTATATATATATGTGAACATAGGTATTTTTGCCACAATTTGTTGTTCTCCCTTGGAGACTTTTTTTTTTGTTATTGCTCCAGGACGATTATTTTAATCAATGAGCGTATATATATTATGCACTTAATCTTTGATATTATCATCATGTTCTCGTCGAAGTGTTAGTTTTTAGCCTCCTTATGTGTTCACAAGGCCTTGATTCATTTTCATTCATCGTATTTGCATATTATTACGCTCCTACAGCTATATTTCTGTCTTGGTATTTTTTGGTATCACCTACCTTATAATAATGGTTCCACTTATGCCTATTTTTATATTTATTGGATATTTATTCCATTATTTATTATATATCTTATTTTTATATTATTCTGCTTAATTGCGGTAATCGGGATCTAACAAAAAAAAAAATTGTAAAAATTTGGAAATTGTACAAAAAAAGTTTTTTGTGAGGGTGTATGCTATTTTTGATATGGGTTTTATACGCCTTTTTGCCTTCTTTGGTGATGTGTATTGTGTTTGCTATTTGGTGCCTGAGGTTCTCTTTTTTTTTCGAAGGTGGGGGAGGTTGTGGTGAATCGGGACTTGTTTATCCCATTTTGCCACATTCTTTGGCCCACCCCATATAAGAGGAATTAGACCCGATGCTTAGGATTGTTAGTTCGCTGAGAAATTTCGTCTTGTTTCCCAGAATCTCGCATGGGACCAACGATACTGCCACCTGGCGAGTTTCTCGGGGTGAGTCAGAGTTCTCTCCCAGCTGCAACCGTGACATCATCAACTCCAGTAACTGTACTCCACGACGTGATAGCTGCCCGAGGCAAGGTGGGCATGACTCAGCCATTTTATCCTGTACACCTGACACGTCGACAAGAACGTGGAAGCCTTACATAATATCGAGTTAAGTATTTTCCCTAAAGAGTTTAATTTACCGTATTACTTTAATTGATAAATCTTGAATCACTCCCCTCCCTTTTCCCCCCTTTTGTCAAACTCTAGAAAACATCGCGAGCTAAGTTGCAAATAATTTTCTATCGCCGAGGTTAATTCCAAATACGAGAGTAGTTAAGAGAAGGAATGTATATGTAGGACATGGTTTTCTTGTAATGATATAAGTGTTTGTAAGAGATAGTGGAACCTAAAGAAAATGTTAAAAGAATAATCGATGTTGATCGTCGTAGTAAATATTTTTGTGAAATCTGTCATGGGGGGTAATTGTTAACAGATTCTTGTTTGAAGGGGCATATTTATACAGAACACACTGTTACGTATTGATATTGTAAAATCAAAAATTGCACTTGTTAAGAAAATAAAAACTATATTGAGAAAATACACAATCTTACTTGTTCAGGGAATGAAGGAGGGCGTAGGATGCAGTTTAGGATAAGTTCACCTTTCCCCTGTATAATTTCTTGGCTAGCAGATATTTTTTTTGGCGGGGCAAAAAGCAGTTGTATATTTTCAGAGTCATATACACGTTAGTTCGTCGGGAGTGGGACTTGACGAGCCCGCAACAAAACTCCCGACCAGCTGGCGGTATATGCAAGAAGGAATTGGAGTGATGCACTATTTAATACCTTGAAAGACTGGGTTTTAGTAGCTTGACCTTGCCCATTTTGATTTTGATTGATCCTTTAAAAAAAAAAATGGGTTGTGACGGATTGCCAAGAAGAAGAACGAATTGGAACAAGACGTCACAAACTATATGGTAGCAGAGCATGGTAAACAATCTGCAGCTTTTTCCCTTGGCACACTGGGGTACAGATTAACTATGTCAAAGCTTGCGATTTCATTCTCGTTATTTTATCCTATCCATGTAAACCTTAATCCTTGCCATAGACAAAGTTTCGTGGGCAACCGTGAAGCCGATAAACCGACCTGAAGAAGGGGACAGTGGTCCTTGAAACGTTGTCAATTACTCAACACATACTCACTGAACGTAAGTAAAAATAAGTTTTATTTTATTTTATTTATAGTACATAAAGTGAGTAAGTCGCATGTAACCTGAAAAATGATATATTTTAATACCACGAAGATTTTTTTTGTCATCAAACAACAAACAATCGTTTTCTACTCCTAAACTCAACTGCAAATCATCAACATCTGAGACAGTTCGTGCGCTCATTGACAACAAATCACCTCACGCCCTGTTTTATTTTGGTCTTGTTGCCGTAAGGAGGAATATGTATTTAAAACAACTTGTTTAACTTTGAAGAGCTTTTTCCTTCGGATGATGCTCAAAATAACACTCGGACAAAGCCAGACACTGAACAGGAGACCTCGATTCAGTCATTCTTGCCACTGTACAGCACGAATAGCAATGAATCACGATAAAAATAGGGTAAAAATAGTGGGATGTGCAACACTGATATCACTGTTTCCACGAGCTTTGCAACATATTCAGTCTCACTCGACTCGCTCTTGAGCTTTTGTGTTCCTTCAGTGCTACTGATTGCCAATTTGGGGAATCTGCAGAATCAAGTTCGTTTGCACAGTGATTGCAACCGATCAAGTCCATACCTGCTAATGGATGTATCATTTTGTCTGAATATTACACATTAAATAACTGTTTTGTTGCAAGTGTGCAGTTGTGTCGGAATGAAACTCATCTCAGCGGAACTATATCCTGCATGCACGTTTGGATCTACATATGCAAAAACCTGCTGGAAACTTAACCTGATGAGAGGCTTATATCAACATTTTTAAAATCCACATGACTTTCTATTTGCAATATTTAAGTTAAATTGAATATGGTGGATCTCGTCTTGGCATACACAACTATGGTTCCCCTGGGCCTAACCTGTTTCTATCACAACTCAGCATAACTCCTTTACATTTTATAAGGGGTGCCAAGGGACTTTTGACTAATCCTGTATTTCTTAAACATTTTGTTTTCATATCTAGGAAACCTCAATTTTAAACCCCCGGATTTTACATTTTCCCGCATGATACATTCAATCTTGATGGTCCTAACATAGCAAAATACTATAAAATTTTATTCGACTTTACATTTTCCCGCATTTTAAGTTTTTGCAGCTTGGTCCCCTGAAAAACGTAAAATCGAGGATTCATTGTATTACTTAGAGCAGGAGTCCCTAGTACCTTGAAGAATATTGAAAATAAAGCCAAGTACTTACTGCATCAAAAGGTTTCCTAGTTTCTTACCAGTCTCAAAACAGCTTCTGTGGATTAAAATAGATTTACATACACAAAATCTGACATGTTTCTTTCTTTCAGGAGAAATTTCCTGTCTGTAGAGTGTGATGCAATGTATCAGGCTGCAGCGATCTTAACGTCAGCAGCAACAATACGAGGTCCTGAAAATGAATTATATGATCATGTCATGCAGAGAATTCAAGCAGCGACAAAACTTCCTCCCATGGAGATTAGTGCATTCAGCTCTATCATTACACAAATGGTCCTTAAAGATTAATAACAGAACTAAATAAAGAAGTTAACAATCATTTTAAGCTCTAATGGCTCTCATGAAAAGTACAATGAAAAAAAGTACATGAAAGTGAATGCCAGAATGTACGAGTTTGGTTCTTCAAATAAAATAACTCATTTCCTTGTCAATTTTTATTTTATGCTGCAATTTCAGCAAGTCATTTTTTTTATTTGTATTACATTATAAAGAAAAATATGTCTACACATTATACCTTAAAAAACATTATTTTGTGTTTTTCTTTACTTAGAGCAGCTTTTCTTTAACAAGCTTTGCTCGTGGATTCTAGGAATGAAAACAATTTCAGAACAACCATTATTCATAAACAATGCTTACATTTCTCATCTGCATTTTAATTCTATATTTACACAATTATTGAATCCACAGTTAAAGAACTGTATATTTTGTTTTTGTACTTAAAACACAAACGTATCTATTCTAATTGTTTTTAATAAAAAATACATCAATATGTAACTAAAAAATCTGTATAAATGTAAGAAATAAATATAACCATATTATTGCATGGCTTGTGTTTTTGTATAAAATATCTTATAACCTGATGTGGTGATGATTGTTACACATAAGTGAGAATACATTGGTGAGAACTTATTATATATTTGTGCAAGTTTCAACATACATGAGCAAGGTTTTGTAAATAAAAAATGATCAGTGGTAGGGAAGTTTCCACCACTGTGGTATCAAGTTGGATATTGTTAGTTCTTAGAAGATAGTTTAACTGTCAAGTTCATGACTTTTTTCAGTAATACTATGCATTATTTTTACTATGAACATGCAGAAGACATATATCCAGTTTATGTGTATGGATATTTGTTCAATTGTGCAGTTAAAGTTACTAGTCAGATGTGCACAAAAAAACTGACTGTTCATTTCGTAGCAAGATGTGTTATTCTCCACAAAACATGGCTCTACTAATGATCAGAGAAGTAGCCACTACACCAAAATGGATAAATACACAAATAAATTCTAGCAGTGGAGTTCTGAAAATTCCATCTTCCTCTTTAAATGGCACAAGGCTTTCAACACTCCACCAATCATTATCACTGGTACATTTTAAAACAGGATAATCGTCAAATAACCCTGAAGGGAAATTTTGGGTTATTATTATAACAGTGGCATTCTTTAAAAACACAAATGTGTTTTCATTTAAAAGTGCTTCACTCCCATGTTTATTCCTGATTGTACAGGGTGTTTCAAAAAAAGGTTGCTGAAATGCATGTTCAGTGGCCTTCTTTTTAAACACCCTGTACTAAAGCAGAGTATGCACAGAGCTACTTCCTACATTTGGAAATTTTATGCAAATTCCTTGGTGCACAAAAATATTTTAAGATGAAAATTATTTTCTGTTAATATACTAACGAACTGGGCAACAAAAATACCTGTCACGCTAAACTTCTGTTTGCAATATCTTTAACTTACGAAACTTTTAGACCATCACTTACTTGTTTCAGAGATATTTGCAAATCACTATAGATTGATTTCTGTCTCGCTCGACTATGCTGATCAAGTTAATATATGTTACTTATGAGCTTGTATGTTGTAGGTCTATAACTCCTGCGGTTGTAGATATTCTGATAGTTGACACAGCCAGATGGACATAGATAGAATGTAAGTCTTTTCTACAGCCTTGCTAATTAGTATCCTAAAATTAGTTACTTTTATTTGTATGCTAGTGATCGCTAGTGTCAAGGATCAGTTGCACATGAGACTTTGATTCAAGTGTTGGAGAATTATTATTTCTGTAGGAAATGCTGGCTGGGCTCTCCCCCCTCAAGTACCCCCTTAAGATCACTGGCAGTACGCAACCTAAAATCTCTCGGCAAGCTACCAGCAGCTTGTAATCGACGGCTTGAATGTTTTAAGTTCGTTTCATGGTGTTTTCAGTCTGAAAATGCTTTTTATATTGCCTACAAATGTCTTTTCAGGGTTAGCATGTATTTTGCTTAATCGTGCCTAAAATGCCTATTCTGCAATTTTTGCTTACTTCAACTTGATTTACGCAAAATGATTCTAGTGGTGATTCAAGCAGTATTGCGACAGACTTTGATAGATCTGCTAAATGATGTAACATGTATTTTGAGCTGATAACCACTAATGAAATTACAAATTGGTAATTGATACATTATATAACTACGCATGCACACTCTCAAATGGAAAGAAAATTGTATGACTTTAAAGTGGGTATGGAGAACTACAGGGAAAATGTAAAAATTGGAAAACAAAATCTGAATTTCCGTTTACTTTGACATAAAATCCAACAATAACTCCCTCCCCTACCCATTTTTAACAAAGTTGCAATGGACCATACAGCCTATATATAGATATCCCATAAAGGATATACCCTCAAAGCAGCCTCAATTTTGAATGCCATATGGAATATTTACATACACACACATGCCACACAATGAGTATACTGCTAAAATTCATCTTTCATGTGTTCCAAAAGAATTGTCTGAATGAAACAAAATTGGATATCCATTTTGACCATATTTTTAATGCCTGACAAATGCAATGAAATATACACTGTACACAGTACATATTTTCCAACAATGATTTCAGAAACCAGACATCTTTTTCTTCGCAAGGAAAAAAAAAAGACAAAGGAGGAATGTTCAAACATTCAAATGAGAACTTACAAATGCTATGTGAAACATACGCTATATAAAACATGAAAACATCATATCAAAGTTCGATCAGTGAATCACTCTTTTCTTTTTCAAAATTAGTTCTTTTTTCATAAAGTCATAACACTGAAATGTCTTCGCTGTGCGAAAAAAAACTGTCACTTCCACTATCGCCAAGACTAATACAATGAAAGTGCCCTAAATCATCTTAGGGGTCCATTTAATACAAGTCAATGCACTGGTAAATGCTCCTTCAACTAAAACTGGTCATGGTAAAATTGCTACATATAAAAAGTACATAAGTGCACCTAAGAGGCATTCTTTCTGTTCAATTGGTATTTTTTTTACAGCTGCTGACATTTACTTTAGGAAACTGGCATTGGGACAAAAATATGTGTATACACTGCTTGAAAACACAGTTTTCTTGAAATTTCCCTCAAAGACAAAAGCACAAACACAAGTATTGAGAAATGTGGCAATTTTGCAAATTCCTAATCCCAATCACCAGGACGAGGGTATGGGGTGGAACAAAGTGCAACTAATTCACATGTAAATAAAGTATTGCTGTTCTCATAGTTGCAGGTCAAATGTTTTAGATGTCCATTGTGAGCTTGTAAGTACAGTGCTTTCAAAAAGTCCCCACACTCATACTTTTAAAAGAAGCTACTAAGGCATTCATCTGAATAAGTTGGCAAGGTTGTCGGTAGGGATTGGTTTGACCTTCAAGAACGAGTTTATGTTAAATTTAGAGCAGTGCTGCTGTTACAGTCCTCGGTGTGAGACTTACAATTACAGTTCGTCAACAATACCTTTTAAGCACGTCACCCACTGGGACATGGGGAAATGCAGCTACAGAACTTCTGTTGTCTGCTTCTATAAATATCAAATGGTTTAACGCACAGTACAGGGAACACGCGGAACCGAATTTCCATGCCAGAAGTCTGTAGGTCATCTTACAGGTTATCGCCCACTGAGATGTCGGAAATGCGTCAGTTGCCACGTTGCTCCGTGTCTCAATGGGCGTTAATCTCTACGTGCACACAGCGAATCACTATGTTGGAAGCATACATATGTGGAGAAATGGAGAAGTCTATTTCCTGATGATCCGGCAGCAGCTAAAATTGGAATGGATGATTGTTTCAAATTTAGTTTCAATATTCTTTGTGTGTATTCCAACGTGCGGAAAGCCGGCCCCCATGGCTGAGAGATTAGCACAATGTGCTACGATGCCAGGGTTCGAATCTCGGCCTGGGCATGGATGTTTGAGCGAGTCCATTCATCAATTCCATCATATCATCTCCATCTTCGCAAATTAGCCAAAAATGGCTTGCCATCTTGACAGTGTGTTACTGACCTCAGAGATTGCAGTATTACTCACATTTAGTTTACGAATTATTCTTTGTGTATTTCAAGATATAGTTAACAAATGTATGTATTCAATACTTTGACAAGTTCAATAAATTTGGGGACTTTTTGAATGCAGTGTATTAGCTTACATTTTCATTTTGTTTAGGGATAAGTGACTGGGACTTATCAAAGTTAAAGTAACTCAAGCTGTATGTTTAGTTTGTAGAGCAAATTTTCCAAACCAATTGCAAAATATTGGCATTTATTTTGAGTACTTTACAAAAAACGTCCAAAATATTTCTAAATGGTTCTGGCCATTAACAATTTAAGGGGGTCCTAGGTTTGATACCCAGTGGAGGCATATAGTGGCTCAGATCCCACTTTAACTTGTAGGTCATCCCTGTGCATCTAGTTGACCTAAAACGAAACTCAAAGAATCTACATTCTGACAACAAAACTTAATTTTATTTAGATGTATATATGATATTGAAAGATATAAGCTCTAATCTTCCATACATACATATTAATGACTGATTTGATTTTCTTCAAGAGCCCATGACTAAGAACTTAAAATGATGGAATCTAAGGGTATAAATTATATTGTTGCATTGGGATCAGGAATATAGCAGGAAAAAGTAAATTGGGGTTCCACTGAAATAACAAATGACAGTGTAATAACACGACAGGAGTTAGGTTCTTTAACATTTTGTTTACCGAATATCTCGATCGAGATATTTGCCTGTAACCTCTCGGGGACCAAATATCTCGATCAAGATATGTTGACATGTTCGTAGTTTTAAGTCATAATGTCGTTATTATTCGCTGTAATTGAGATTTTCTTCTTTTAGATTATTGTTAACACCGTAAAGACTCTTGCATGTCTTGTTCTTCCATAAAAAGGCAGGAAAATGGCAGCTTCCTTTGAAACTGAGTCAGTGGCGCACAGACATGTCGTTTGGGGGGTACAAGTACAATTTCACAAGAGAGACTATCTTTGTTAGTGAATATTGCAATTCAGAAAGAAGCCATGGTAGCTCAGTCGTTAGGGTGTCTGACTACCATGTGAGAGACCCGGTTTCGATTCCCGGGTTCTTTTCCACCTGTTCAAGCAGCTCCGGCACTCACCCAGCATCGCAGAAAGTGTATACCTTGTGGAAACTCTCAGGGGTAAAGACAGCCAGGGGCATGGTGCTGATCACATCACCCCCACCTTTGGCCGTGACCAAGAAAGTGTGGGGTCCTAACTCCACACCCCCTATATGCCTTCATGGCATGGTGCAAAGCACAGGGGGAGCATTTTACTTTTAAAAAAATGGAAAATAAAGGACGAATCAAAGAAAAGCGGGGGAATCCGTAAAAAATTTGCAGAACTGATGCCCTGGATTAATTTTCAAGTACCAGGGCATAAGCGCATACCTCCGAAAGTAGTTTGACTACTTTTTTTGATCCATCCGTATACATAAAAATAATAATCGTTCTATGTATTTTTACTAGGGATGGGACCGATTAATCGGTACTCTATCGGTATCGGCCGATATAGGCATATCGGTGTATCAGTTTATCGGTAAAATTACCTATTATTTTACCGATCTGATATATCGATAAATATCTGATAATTTAGTGCAAAATTCTGCCATTTTGTTGTAATTTTTATGGATAATCTCCATACCCTACTTTCTAAAAAAATTAAATATCTAAATATGCAATCGGCCAAAATTTCATATCGGCCCATCCCTAATTTTTACTGTCCCTTCAGCTAATTAAGAAGCTGCCATTTCACGTGCACATCACTGACAGGTTTGCAGCCTTACAAGACAGAAGAATCAATTTCATACACACGAAATATGCGAGTTCCATTGTTAAACTAAGCATTGATCTAATTTTCTATGTTATGCCAATTTTTTTTCCTACTAGCTCTTCACCAAACTTCAAAGCCACCAGATGCTGCTGGTTTCAGTCTGGATGGCATTTCACACACGTGTTTTTACATCTGCTAATAAAATTCATATTTAATTTCCGATTAATGTATTTGTATTTTTGTCACTTAGCATTGCCTTTCTACCACTTTCTACTACACCCATGCCCAGGTTGGGGGTATTATCAGCAGAAAGATCCAAAATCTGCCACTTAATACACTTGGCCACAAAGCCAGTTATGAGCAATGCTGGAGATACTTTACAGACTGTATAAGGAGCATAACAGTAAATTCAGTGCGAAAAAATAAAAATTCAGAACTGTTGTGAAAAATTTTGGTTAAACTGAGTCACTGAATCTTTTCAATTTAGCCATTGTCACTTTTTTTTTGACATGGACCTGCATGTTATATTTTGAAAGCCAGTGGGCTTTTTTTTTGTATGGTATTTGAAGCTTTAAATTACTTGGTGTTCATAATACTGACAAAATGTGAAAACCTCACTGAAGGCCAGTAATGTCACATATAATCAAAATCCAAACCTTTTCAATATAGCTAGCAAAAAAAAAACAAAAAAAACTAAAAGTCGAATCACACGGAACTGTATTTCCAGTAGGAATGCCCTAGTTGGCACTGGATTGGTTGCCAGGCTGACTTTGATAACTTTACCATGTTCTAATTTCAACTTTCTCTGCTAATTCTGTGGAACAGTCAATCAGAGTGACAGTTTAGTTATGGGAGGATAATCTGTGAGTTTGGCAAATAAAAGTTTCCTTTTCCTGTGGTTTCCGAATGTTGGATCCTGCTCGATGAAATAAAAACAAAGACGAGGTGCATTCATGTTCATTAGTAATTAGGAATTTACCCAAAGCAATTTGTACACAACAGATATGACAGGGTGGCCACCCTAGGACCATGATAAAATTCAAGTATAATTCAAGATTTTCAGGACAAACTTTCCAAGTATTCAAGGCCACAAACACATATAATCAGAATACATAATTTAAGGTGCAGAGTTTACATATGCCATTTCACATACTCAGTTTCGAAATACATCTACAAACACAAGTCACAAACGCTACGGGATAAATTAATTTAAAAAAAAACTTAATTATACAAGAATTTCAAAATCAAATTTACCTAATCAACTTTTAGACATCTTTAGTTTTCAATAATTTTCAGTCGGTTAGAGAGATTGTTCTGCAAAGGACCCCCAACAAAGTAAAGGAATTGTGAGAATTTTATTTTCCACACAGTTTTCTTTTATTTTTCTTCCTCAATAAAAATAATGGCTAAACTGTGAAAAACTTGCTCCAGAACATTAATAAATATGTATAAATTCAAGGGGACTTCGAATAATAAAAGTTGCAATTTTTCACGTCTACGGAGAAAAATTCATGCAGAATTCCCCTCAAGGAATTCCCTGTATAAGTAGCCGATAATGAAAATCCTTATTATTACTAATGTATTAAATGTTTGACATATTTAATTCAACAAAATATTTTTTTATGAATGAATCCTACGAATCTCATGTATGAATATAAATATCAGAGTTCATTAAAAAGCTTGTTCAATACCATATTTTCTTTTGAGCAAATTCCTAGCCCATATTTTGCTTTTAATTTTAAATAATAACAGCAGTAGCTATTTCTCTACGATGTTCTTCCTCAAGTGGCCATCTTTTTTAGTGCAATGCCTTGTGGGAACAAAAGTATATCGACGAGTAACGAGTAACATGTTAGACGAAAACAAGTCCTACTGGAAAATCTAGCAGGAAATCTAGCCTTGTGTGATTCAGGCATAATGAAACACTTTACTTCTTGGGGACCATCACACAAACTATATTGGCAGAACAGTTCCCAGAATTAATAAACCACTCAAGAATTAAGAACATACTGTATTATATTTTCAAAAGTAAAATACCATACATGATAGGACAGGTTCCATCTCAGTTTACAGTTCCAGGCTTCTGTGTATGGTTTTATTTTGATCGTGGCAGTACATCCTAAATAACACCAGAGGTAACCGACGCGATGCTTTATCCGTAATGTGTAGATTTATGAAGAATGAAGTTGCACCAAATACAGTATTTGGTACAGAACCATCAAAATATAAGTCTACCCAATTCCAGTCTCCTAACATGAAATGGCAACAAGCACTGCCAAAATTAATACAGTACAACGTCGATTTTACGTTTCTCAGAGGATCAAGACAAAAAAAACTTTAAATGCGGGAAAATTTTATAACATTTTGCTATGTTGGGACCATCAAGATTGAATGTATAGTGCAGGAAAATGTAAAATTCGGGAACATAAAATCGGGGTTCCACTGTACAATTTAAAAAAAAAAGCCTCGTGGACATTATTAATTACCACATCACTGGAACTTACATTATGAATTACGAATAAGACTATGGTAAAAAATATCATTCACAAATATGACACTGCTGCATGGAATATGATGATCTGAACTGCACTTCTTTATAAGAAAAAAATCTGAGGTAGAACAGTAAAAAGAGTTTGGTATATTTCAGCATTGTGGCCAATAGTCTTACTAAACTTCCAACTTGCCTACAAAAATCTACACTTCGATCTTTTTAAGAGCACTTCCTTTACTTAAAAATTTGTTCACATATCATACCCACTAAATATTTGTGCCACACTCATGTTCATATACTGGAATATTATATACTATACAACCTTGTGAAAGAAAAAAATCTTAAATTACTTTTAAGGATCTATCATGTACATTTGTGAGATCAGAAAAGAGCACTTTATTTCTCTGTACTATTAGCAGTAATACTGAGAATTCATTTTTTTTAAATTACTGTACATGCATGAGTGTACTCATTCATTATATTTAGCTTTTCTTTTTATTATTTTATTAAAAAACAGAAATGAAAATGCTTCATTTGAAGGCAGTGACAGGTTGTTACCACTGCTTTTTTTCAAGTAACAAACTCTGATCTTAAACATGACACGAAAAGTGTGAAAAGAGGGCAACCACCTGGATCGGAGCTCCTCTTTCAAGGGGTGTATTCGGGCATGGACTGAAGCTTGGTTTTGTCTGCCTCTGTCTCATCACGAACAATAAACACAGTGTAACCTATACCACAAGCAAGGTGATGTACATGAAATCCTTCCATTGATTTTACTTCCATCGGTGTTGTTGTGGATTTTCTCAGTTCTCCAAAACCCTACAAACAGCAAAGAAATTAAGAATTTACTTTAAAAATAGCTAAAATGAAGATGGAACAATAGCAAAATTTGATATGATGTAGAGCCACATACAGTCTGTCACAAAAAAATAGCACCACTCTTAAATTTTATGTGTGAAATGTCGCACGTAACGCTGGAATGCCCTTGATGTGGTGAAGAAAGAAATGTACAAATTCCAATGTGACATCAAACATTTTTGGAACATATTGCAACAAAGATGATTTTTTTTATTTTTTAAAATTGTATATAATAACTAGACATACATTTGTAGCACACAAAAACCAAACGTTCAGAACTGAAACACACTATATTTTCGTTTCAAGTTAAATATGCAAAATGACACATTGCTATTGTTGTGGTGAATAAAAGCTGAAATTTGTTTTCAAAATGTTACGCTTACCACAGAATAATAATTTTACTCCCAAGATTATTCAATCTTATATTCTGTCACCAATGTGAAAGGCATTGAATATCATATAACACATTGTCTTTAAGAGGATGAGGGACAATTTCCCCTAGCTCCATCTCTCTGTCACAGCTGCCGAGCACTGTTGCCAACTTTGCTCTTTTGGAGGCAGATCTGACTCTTGCCCACCTGGCCCACTATAATGCTATTACTGGCTCCGGCCCACATAGAGCAATTCTTGCCATGAGTATACATTTTGCACGTGATGTGATATTGTTATATTGGCTGTGTCGCCCCATCCCCTCTTATATCCCCAGCTACTTCTATATAGCACCGAGGCTGAGGTGAAGATAACAATATTGTTATCCGGGAATCCTTCATTTTCGATTTCATACGACCATTGGTGGATTATTGAGATGGGTGATGCTGCCAGATCTAGACTGTGAAAACTAAGAATAAATAGTAATCACTTTAAAGTTAACGGTAATAGCAGCGCCCCCCACCTGTCTGACACATAAAATTACCCTAGGAGGCACTTTATCCAGCCTTCGTTAATCTAGCTCCTTGAAAGTCAACTTTAGCTCCATTTAAGGTGAAATTTAGTTCTTTTATGCACATCAGGTTTGGCAACACTGCCAGGATGGCTCTAGGAGGCAAGGAGAAATGCATTGTGCTTATGAGACTATTATTTTATTCGTTCTCTTTGGAATATCAAACATCCAACGACGTAGAAACGTGCATTGATGTAAAAAGGACATGTTGAACTATGTCTTAGTCGTAGGAAAAGTCAAAACTCCCATTTGATTAGCCGTAACTTGAAGTTGATATCCCGTAAGCATTACATGGGATTCTGTACATACTTATTATTGATCATATTTTTCAAACATTGTGTCTGGCTGAAAACTTAAGGAAACGCTTCCAACTGCACCATGGAGAGAAATTCATACTCTCTTGTATAGTCAAGGCCTCTTTAAGTATCAGTGCCTATTCCAACAATATTGAAATAAATGCACAACAGGTGCGAAATTGTCACTCTTCCCCTTGAATAAGTGTGTGTTTCATTCATTCCACTACAGAAATAATAAATTTGTTGCAATTTTTTGTAATTTGCAAGGTAATCTAGTCTCAAAGAAGTCTGTTGGAAAATGTCACGTTCAAGTTTATTTAACCTAGAGCTTCACATTTTGTGCTATAATAAGGTTTTGTACTGTATTTCACATCCTTTACTATCACTTAAAATGAGCTTGTTCTGTTTCTGTCAAAAACTCATTATACATGTTCCTCACAACACTTATGTTACTGGCATTTCTGGCACATTATTTTTTTTCTCACACGTTTTGACTATTTCAAATTGTTTTCATCAGGTAACAATAAGAATATTGTCAGGTGTAAAGCTGGTCACAGGTTGCTGTTTGAAATTTCTTCTATGACAAGAGTGGGAAGCAAAGGCTTCAAATTACACTCACATGACTAAAATACAAAAATAAACTGACCAATTTCATTACAGCCCTCGATAAATTAGCATTTTAAAAGTCAAACTGGTATTTCATTTTTAACAAGAATTTTCCAGAATTCAACATTCCCATACCCAATCATGACATGTCATTTTTACTGAACACAAAACTAATATTTTTATGAAGACAAGATATTATTGTACTAAAAAATCTAGATTAATCCCCTATAAATATGTTAATTTGGTAACATAACATGGCGAATAACATAGTAGGAAGAAAAAAAGACAACATGACTAAGATCAACATATTTAAAAATTTAATAATTTGCAGAAAAGCAATGCTCAAGAAACTATCAGTTATACTCTGTCAGTTTAATAATCATTATAAATTGGTTTCAAAAAATGATAGAATGTCTTATATTTAATGGCACTGAAAAAAAGCGTAGTCTCAAAGCGAAGTTGTGAAGTATCCTCCCATATGACCATTAAATTAAACTGACAAATTACAGATTAGGATGAAAACTGACTACTGTCTATGTTAGTGCTTATTCCTGGCATTGTAATAACATTGTGGGTAATATTTAAACATTAACCTGATGAAGATAGTTAGGAACAGTTGAAACATTGCATAAGAAACAAATGCATGTCAGAAACATAAAAAACTACGAGAAGTCATTTTCTGGCTTAAAGTTATATATTTTTTAAAGTTTGGCTTTCAGTTAAATATTACTTAACTGAGGCTGCAAATGGTGCTTTCTTGTTGACGCCAGGCGGATAGGAACTTGAGCACTTCGAGGGTTCCTGCTGGTGTTCCCTACCCATGACAACCCCCCCCCCCCCAATTGATCTTCCAAGGATATGAACATGTTGGGCCCCCTGGAGTCCTCTGTAATTTGACGCCTAGGACATGCCCTCGCGTACCACATCGTACCTCCCCCCAAAGTCACATTGTGCAGCCCTTGACATTCGCCAATGAACACCGGGGGGGAACTGAAAAAATTAGACACCACAGCTAAACGACTGAACAGGCAAATACAAGCACATGCTTTAAAACAACCATTGTTGTTGATGGGCAGGGATGTGTCAAGTACTTGTAACAACCATAAACTACAAGAGGAATAATTCTACAATGCAAGTACATACAAGAAAAAGCTTACAATATCCAGAGCAAACATATCATTTATTGTTTGCACTTGCATGCATAACTTGAAAAACAAACCACATACAACAACTCACCAGTTCTCCATATGTTGGGCTTGGTCCCCAGCCAATGACACTATCATCAGCCGCTACCATGATGCTCGTATTGGAACACCCTATACTTCGAATGTTCCATCCTGCAAGATCTTGGACTGGTTTTGGGTACATATTTGCTTCTCCTGTACGCTTGGTCTGGCCCCACATGTACAATGCTCCTGCATTTGGAGAGACAATAATGAGATATATATATATATGTTATTTTTAATGACATGCAGTGTCATGCATTGAATGACGTTCAACCATGAAACTCAAAGAACTACTCACTAGAGCCATATATTTATGGTGAATGAAGGATTAGAATTGCAGTACAAAAACTGGGCACATCCGAGATCAAAGCAGTACATAAAATAGCATTTTGGTGTTAAAATGGTGAATATAACCCTAACTTTGATTTTAAAAAACTACTTATTACACAAAATAAACTTTTCCCTTCAAATAACACACTTATGTAGTTATCAGAGTATTAAGTTTATTCCTGCGTAAAAGAATCCATTTTTGCTTCTCAAATATTCCATGATTTGCATAACTCACAGGATATTTCAGACTTCAGAAAGTGTCACGTCAGTAAATAAACTCTAAATTTCGTTTTCAAAAGTTTATTTCACATCATTTCATGACAAGACATGGTATGAAAATGCATCTTACACCTTTCAAAAATCTTCACAACCGGATCAAGAAAGTGTGGGGCGTTACCCCCACACCCCCTATACGCCTTCATGGCGTGGTGCTATGCACAGGGGAGCACTTTACTTTACTTTACCTTTCAAAAATACGAAAAATGAAAATTACAGTGTGTTACTTCAAATTTTGTGTTTCCGTCAAAAATGAAATATACATGCCTCTACTGATATGGTATGCTTCCAGGTACTTTTTAAAAGTTATAAATATTTTGAACTACTGACTTAATTCTTACCAATTCCCACTGATACTGGGAAATTGATACTTGTGCTAATAAGAACAAGGAACAGAGTCAGAAATGAGCCAAGAATAAAGATGGACACGGAAGAGTTGAGGGTAGTGGAGAGCTTCAAATATCTAGGAAGCATAATTGAGAGAAGTGGAAGAATAGATGAGGAGGTAAACAGAAAAGGACAAATGGGTGGTGGACTATATCGAAGCGTTCAAAGATTAATATGGAACAGGGATGCACCTATAAAATGCAAGAAGGTAATATATAACACATACTATGTGCTAATAATTACGTATGGAGCAGAGACTTGGACAATGACAGAGAGACATATATTGGGAAGACTAGAAGAGATAGAATAAGGAATGAGGAGATCCGACAGACAGTGTGGTGAAGCTTCAGGACAGGATAGATCAGGCACAGATGAGATGCTTCGGAAACATGAAGAAACATCCAGAAAGACTGCCAGTAAGAGCTTCCAATGCACAAGGAGTGGTAATAAGGCCAAGGGGGAGACCAAGATGTCTGTGGAAAGAGCAGATAGCGGAGAGTGTTAGGAGAAGAGGACAAGATTGGAACACCATGGAAAGAGAGGAGTGGTGGAAGACCAGGAAAAAATGGTGAGACTTACTTCTATGCCGACCCAGCCAGAGGCAGGAAACGGCAAAGGATGATGATGATGACGACTGGGAAATTGAAATACCATATTTACTCATGTATAATGCACACTTTTTCCCAAAATTTTTGTCCCCAAAAACTATGGTGCGTATTATGCACGAGATAATTCTAACAGCCAACATGAAACCGTACGGAGTCATCCCATGTTTTTGTGACACTTGCATTGATTTTTCATATTTACAGAACCTTATCATGTTATATATCATTGTAAAGCTTAAATCCTGCAGTTTCTGAATATGGCACAGTATTCCATTCAAGATAGCAAGACTTATGTCAAATGCGGTTGGAATAAACTCATTGCAAAATGAAAGAATGTTCTGATGTTTATAGTACTTTGGATAAAAGAAAATAATTATTAAAATGTATTACTGGCCAAATAATATTATGTACATGGAGTGTGTAAATGCCTTAATAGAAGAAATCTTGTGCTGCTAACTGCTATTTTGAGGGTCATGAATATGCCTCGTATAATTGTTATGTTAGTCACAGAAAAAGTACATATTTTGAATTTTTTTTAGAAAAAGTAAAGGAGGAATGAGCAAAGACCACGTATAAAAGTTTGAAGGTCATTTCCCACAATTTTTCACTTTGAAATGTAATGTTCTGCGACACCAACAAAAGCAGTGCCATTCTGGTGGATTTCAAGCAAGCACTTCCCATCACATGGGATGCGTATCCGGTATTTGTTAGGCAAGAAAATAACTTCCTCAGTACTGCAAATCCATAACGTAATTTTGATCTTGCTTTCTACTATTACAGAATAAATAAGGTGATTAAAGTGTGAAAACTTTGGGATGCTAAAGGTGACTTATTGTTTCCGCAAGAGGATATTCTCCTCTTGGTCCACATGGCAAGAGGTGACTCATTGAATAGGTATGAAGTCATTCACTCTTGATCGGCATAGCAACAGCTTTACGACATACAAGAAAGCCATCACGAGACATCACTTTTCCCCATCACGCATTACACAAGGACGCACATTTTACACACGTAAATACGGTAATTCAAAGTGGAACTGTCTCAGCTGTAGCTACATTACAAGTCTATGAATGCTATATGCACACACCACCAAAGAAATTCTATCAATATTTCACCACACACAATAAAATTATGAACAATACAGAACTTTCAAGTATTATGTAAACTTACCGTACTCAGTCACAGCCAAACTGAACGAGTTTCCACAATAAACTTTCTTCACACCACGATGCGAAACATCGAAGTACTTTATCAGCCGAGGGATCATTTCATCCTTCTGCTCTGCATGTCCTAACCTGCCAAAGCCTCCAAATCCCCAGGAATAAGCCCACTTCCTGGAGTCAATACAGACCTGGAAAAATGAAAAAAACACTTCAAAACACACTCTTTACGAGCAGACTATTGTATTGATTTTTCCTAAAATCTGAGATTCTCAATTTTTTCACGCTAGCCTCTTCACAATAATGCATGGTGTTCTTAACCCTATCTGTAACAATAAATGTAAGAACATCCAATTTGGGGAATCTCTGGTGCAAGCAAATGAAGACAATTCATCTGCTCAAGACGACTCGAGGGGCTCCGCAATTGAATGTATGAGGGGACGTGAGTGCATGGAGGGGAAGATGCGGCTGCAGCTAGCAGCCATTTGCAGGAGCAGGCACTGCTTAGCTTTCTCCTCTTCTCTACAGCCTTGCTCCACAGATTCCCATCGTCACATTTCAGCAATCTTTTGAAAATTTATTTTGAATTGGTCTAAGAGGCATTGCGAACAAATGCCCAGACATACAGGGTGGGCTGAAAAGTTTGTAGGCTGACTCATAGATGGCGTTACTAGAATTAAATCCATGTGATTTTTACTTAGTACTAACCTTCAAAAGATACGTGTATAAATTTCACAGCTGCCGGATAATTAGTTCGTGAGATATAGCATTGTGAGTGAAGCAGCTTTTGTTATTGTGAAAAAATGGATAAAAAAGAAATTCGTGTGTTAATAAAGCATTGCTTTTTGGCGAAAAAAAATACTGTTGAATCCAAGGCTTGGCTTGATAAACATTATTCGGACTCTGCACCAGGAAAATCAACCGTTGAGAAGTGGTTTGCTAAATTTAAACGAGGCGAAATGAGCATCGAAGACGATGCACGCAGTGGACGCCCCAAAGAGGCTGTTACCGACGAAAACATCAAAAAAGTCCACAAAATAATTTTAAATGATCGTCAAGTGAAGTTGATCGAGATAGCTGAGACTTTAAAAATATCAAAGGAACGTGTTGGACATATTGTGCATGAATATTTGAACATGCGAAAGCTGTATGCAAAATGGGTGCCGCGCGTGCTCACAATCGATCAAAAGCAACAACGTTTTGATAATTCGGAGCAATGTTTAGCGATATTCAACCGTAATAAACACGAATTTTTCCGTCGATATATTACAATGGATGAAACATGGCTCCATAACTACACTCCAGAGTCCAATCGACAGTCAGCCGAGTGGACTGCACGTGATGAACCGAATCCAAAGCGTGGAAAGACGCAACAGTCGGCTGGCAAGGTTATGGCATCAGTATTCTGGGATGCGCATGGTATTATATTCATCGATTACCTCAAAAAGGGCCAGACCATCAACAGTGATTATTACATAGTGTTGTTGGAGCGTTTAAAGGATGAAATCATGAAAAAACGGCCCCATTTGAAGAACAAAAAAGTGCTGTTTCATCAAGACAATGCACTGTGTCACAAATCAATGAAAACGATGGCAAAATTATATGAATTAGACTACGAATTGCTTCCCATCCACCATATTCTCCAGATCTGGCCCCCAGTGACTTTTTCCTGTTTGCAGACCTTAAAAGAATGCTCGCTGGAAAGAAATTTAGCACTGATGAAGAGGTAATCGCCGAAACTGAGGCCTATTTTGAGGCTAAAGAGAAATCGTACTATAAAAATGGCATCGAAAAATTGTATGACCGCTATAATCGTTGTATCGCCCTCGAAGGCAACTATATTGAATAATAAAATCGAATTTTGTCAAAAAAATATTTTTTACTATGTTAGCCTACGAACTTTTCAGCCCAACTGTTAGTATTGAAACTTTGTTGATTTGTGTAAAACGTTCAGATATGTAGTCTAGTGATACTTTACTATTATACAGAGCATTCTCTGACATTCGCTACGAGACTCGGCGGCAAGCAGCCAGGCATCAGCGCTTGTCTTTCCTGGTGAACGGGGTCCGCGACTGTCGGCTATTAAAATTACAGTTTTCATATTGTGTACTAACCTTGATTACAGAAGGTGTTGAAAATGATGTCCCTCTGCTGCAACACATTCCTGGCATCTCCCAAGGAAATTTGCATTTACACGTGCAAGTTCGTCTACTGTAATTCTCGTACAATACTTGCTCTAAACTCGTGGATGGTGTGCGGATTGTCTTGGTATACTTTATTTTTTAGATTTCCCCATTTTTCTTTCCACTTTTATTCAGAACTGACCCTGTTACTCTACATTTTTTTACGAGGTTTAATATAGTGGTCCTATGTGGAACCCGGGCTGCTTGCCGCCAAGTCTCGTAGCGAATGTCAGGGAATGCTCTGTAGATATTTTTTTCGCATTGCGTGCATTGTAGAATTATTTCTCTTGTAGTCTACGGTTGTTACAATCATCAAAACACAGTTTTTTATTGTGACGTTTCAGAAGAACACATGCTCCCTTCATGCGAAATTTATTTTTAGTTTGATTAAGGATACAGTTATAACTACACCTAGGATTTTTAGGTTCTAAAAGGTGTGCTTTTAGGTTCATAAAATAGGTTCTAGAAATCCTAAAATAGGTTCCAAAAAATCCTAAAATAGGTTCTAAAAATCTTAGAATAGCTTCTAAAGACCCTAAAATAGGTTCTAAAAATCCTAAAAATCTCAAGTTAGATTCGAAAAATCTCAAAAGATCTTAAATTAGTTCAAAATTTGTGAATAACACTATGAAAATGGGACACCTATATCCTGAAATACGCACTATTTTGCATAACGTTGTGTGTGTTGGCAGAACTTTCCCTTGAAAATTTGCTATTAAAATCCACTCTTCGACGCATAGTTAGGCAACAATAGTTTTTCATGTTATCCACAGTCAAACTCTGCAAGTTTGTCTGTGAGGATCATCTTATGTGCTGAAAATAATATTTCAACAAAATCATATTCAGTGGTGAAAACTTCAATGCTGAAATGTTAGTTTGCAAGGCGTGAATGCCACCAAGCACCGAAGTGATGCAAAAGTGAGCAAGACCACACAGATCAGACCACTTTGGATTGTACAGGGAACAGTGGCACCAGGAATTTTGCTTTGTTTAGAGCTTTGAAAAACCACCATGGACTTGGAGGAAGGGAAATTGACAGATAGTACGTTTCAAACATGTTCGTCATTGAATTTTTCCGTGACCAAACAAAGCAAATGCCTCTGTGTCACATAAAAATCCCGTAAAACCTTTAAAAATATATAAAAACCTTTAAAAGGGGCTTGATTTAGGCACATAAACCTAAAATAGGTTCTAACAAGCAACATACGTTTTTAGCCACTATTAAACTTCATCAGTTGTTGCTATTTTTAACGAAACGCTGACATAACTTATTATTTCTTACATACCTGCAAAGGAAAAAATAGGTTAAAAACCTAAAATCCGATGACTAGTTATAACATGGTAAAAAATTTTCAACAAAAAAGAATGGTAATGTAGCAACTTAACTGTGAAACAAGCAGTCTGTTTTATTACTATTTTACAATCTTTAAAAATTATAAATTCCAAATGTCATTAGGCAAATTCAAAATCATCATTGCTTTTACAGAGATTCTTGATGTTTTCTGTTACAATAAATTTTAAAGATGGTCTCTTACACCATTTGTGAAAAAGAAAACTCCATTGTGGGACTATGTTAGCATTTTCATTATTTAACTTCTGATGAAGGGAGCGTGTGTTCTCCTGAAACTTCACAACAAAAACTGTGTTTTTATGCTTTTAACAACCGTAGACTACAAGAGAAATAATTATAGATATGTCAACACAAAAGTTATTTGCCCTTTCACACAATATGAGGGCACGTCCCTTAACAGAAAACTAAATTGTAAACAGTTCTTGCAACAAAATAATATAATTCATTTGAAACTTGTTCATTAAAACTTTTACAGACACACTAGTGAGAACAAATACAAAAGAAAACGGAGCAACGAAAAGATGTGAACACTGCAACAGTATTCTTCAATACTTACTGAATGATTTGTCCCGCAGGCAAAATCCACAACTTCCACGGCTTCCACTGGAAAAATATGTCCATCCCTTCCCTTCTCAATAAAAAACAATATTTTCTTTGGAACAGTTTCACAAGAGAATGATAATTTTGTACTTGTAGCAAAATATTTCCCATCTGTATTATGCCCTGCAAAATAAAAATCACTTTGTTGTCTGAGCCTTTAAATAATTAATGATATTAAGAAAGCACTAGTGTCTACAATGTATTACAATTAAGTTGCAAAAAAATGCAAAATACAAAGCTTGAATACGAAAAGGTAACCAATAAATGAAATAAAAGTAGAGTTAGAAAAAATTTAGCTTGATGCCAGCACATCATGTGGGCACTGTTGATGGAAGTTAACCGAGTTATGCCTATTACCTTATTTTTTTTCTTTCTATTCTACAAGTAACACTATATAGCAATGACTATCTTTCACACTGCTCACAATGAATTGAGAGCCATCTGCAGGATAAACAGTGGTTAATATACAATTTCCTTCGATGTTGTTCATTGGAAACAAACCTCTATTTGTTATGGGCCCAGCAAGCAACAGTGAACAAACATACTGCACTTGCACTATAAAATCTTCCACCAAGTGCAATCCTGAGGTTTTCTACAGGGACAAACTAACTGGTGTCCTATCACTTCTACAGGGACAAACTAACTGGTGTCCTATCACTTCTACAGGGACAAACTAACTGGTGTCCTATCACTTCTACAGGGACAAACTAACTGGTGTCCTATCACTTCTACAGGGACAAACTAACTGGTGTCCTATCACTTCTACAGGGACAAACTGGTGTCCTATCACTTCTACAGGGACAAACTGGTGTCCTATCACTTCTACAGGGACAAACTGGTGTCCTATCACTTCTACAGGGACAAACTGGTGTCCTATCACTTCTACAGGGACAAACTGGTGTCCTATCACTTCTACAGGGACAAACTGGTGTCCTATCACTTCTACAGGGACAAACTAACTGGTGTCCTATCACTTCTACAGTGATAAACTGGTGTCCTATCACTTCTACAGAGACAAACTGGTGTCCTATCACTTCTACAGGGACAAACTGGTGTCCTATGACTTCTACAGGGACAAACTGGTGTCCTATCACTTCTACAGGGACAAACTGGTGTCCTATCACAGAGTGTCTACCAAAATAACAAATCCAAAGTTTTCCCTTTTCTTGACCTTTTATTCCTTTCTTCTTAACATTTATTTCATCCCTCCCTTTTAGGTATAGTTGGAAATTAAGAATGGATATATTTTTATTCAATGAAAAATCCCTACCACAAGATTTTTTTTAAATATGAAAACTAAAGCTGTACTTTAACAAGAGATTAAGATTTGTTTTAATTATGCATGTAAAAATTAATGCTTCGGACTTCGTCCTGAATGCGGAATGGCTGGCCACATTATTTTATAGGGATGGAACCGATTAATCGGTACTCTATTGGTATCGGCCAATATGGGCATATCAGTGTATCGGTTAAATTACCGATTATTTTACCGATCCGAAATATCAATAAATATCTGATAATTTAGTGAAAAATTCTGCCATTTTGTTGTAATTTTTATGGATAATGTCCATGCCCTACTTTTTAAAAAAGTAAATGTCGATAAATATGCAATTTACTTTGCACTGCAGTCACCTTGAAACCAGAGGCGTCTCCTGAACGCATGCATCAACTGTGGGAAAAAGGAGAGCTTGCTCTGCAACGACATTAATGAGCTTATATTACATTTCTTGGATCTGAAGTGAAAGAAAGTCATAATTCTTTTCCCACAATTGACTCATCCAAGAAATGTAATATAATCTTAGTTGAGCGCTCTCGTGTAAAATAAATACTTCTCCTATATGAAGAAATTAGAATGTAAAAATGCTCATTAATGTCGTTGCAGAGCAAGCTGTCCTTTTTCCCACAATTGACACATCCGCAGCATGCACCATATGCGTTCAGGAGATACCTCTGCTTGAAACACACATTTATTAACGAGGTCAATGAAACTTTCAGGTTCTTCAAGGACCATTTCTAATTTTATATCGAATCGGTAGAATATCGGTTATCAGTATCGGTAAATTTTATATCGGTACTTTATCGGTATCGGCCAAAATTTCATATTGGCCCATCACTATTATTTTATTTAATATTTTTACAAAACTTCACACATACAAAAATGTAATTCTTAAGCAACAAAGTTAACAAATCTTAACCACAACTCAATAGCATTTCAGATTTCCAAATATTCAATTTTATCAAATCCCAGTACAGGTATGTAACAATGTAAATTCAATGTACTGTAAAGGATAGCAAAAATTCTTGACCACAAGCATAACTTCTTGACTTTCATGACTGGTAGACACCCTGTATCGGTAAGGCCACTAATTTATGATGAATAAAATATCAAGATTTAGATACAAAAACTGGACATATTTCGGGATCAAAAGCAGGGAATAACACCCTAAATTTGACTTTGAAAACTAAACTTATTCCTTCCAATACCACATTTATGTAGTTGTGAGTAGCACATTTAAGTAGTTTTCATAGTATCAAATATATTCTTGTCTAAAGGAGTCCATTTTTGCTTCTCAAATATTTACAGCAGAATTAACAATTTTTTCGTGGATTGCATAACTCGCAGGATAATTCAAACTTGAGAAAGTGTTGCATCGGTAAATAAACACTAAATTTCGTATATGAGTCTATTTCACCTCATTTTGTGAAAAAACAAGGTAGGAAATGCACCTCTCACGCTTCCAGAAACATGAAAAATTAACATTACAATGTGTTATTTCACATTTTGTACTTTGGTCAAAAACAAAATATGCATGCCTCCATCAATAATTTTACCAATCTCATATATCTATAAATATCTCATCATTTAGTGTAATATTCTGACATTTTGTTATAATTTTTAAGGTCATAAACATACAATCTACATGACCTTGTATTTATAAAAGTAAATGCCTAAATATGAAGCTCCACATCTGATAACATGTATTTATTAAGGAGATAAATGAACCGTTAAAGTCCTCAAGGACAATTTAGAATATTATATTAGATCAGCAGAATATTCGTTGTCGGCATCAAAATTGTATATCAGTATCTAAGCCAAAATTTGATAATGGTCCATTCCTACTAATTACTATTGCAGTGAAAGCTTCTTTGTACAATTTCACATCCTATTCGTAACGTCAGTGACCCACTCACTGAGCCAAAGCATCTAATGCATTTAGCCTTTAGCATCCCAATGGTTGATCTGGGAACCACACCTCTATTTGCATTGAGGATGGGTGGTTGATATTTTGACCAGCAATACACAGCGGATATTAACATTCCTTTTCTTGAAAACTATACATGAAATTTCAGTTCTGTCTTTTTTCATCTTTGTACATATGAAGGTACAGCATACTTGAATTACAAAACAATATATCCATTGTTACTATGATTAACAAGCAAAGTTTGAACAATTCCTTATTTTCCCATTATTATCCCCAAATTATTATGGGATGGATTTATAAAAGTGGATGTAAGATTTAAACTACTGCATGTTTTTGAAAAAATTAAATTCTGAATGTAAGAATGAGTAAAAAGCAACATTTAAGTCACATCCGACAATTAAGGATCCAGAGAGGAAGAGGGGGCAAAGACCGAAGTTCAAAATTTTCCGAAATTACACATCCTCATAGAGTGCTTGCTCTCTTGTCATGCTTCCCTCCAAATTTGGTCCATCGGGCATTCAGAGGGCCAACACCAGAAGCGAAATTCCAGACATTGTCTTGAAGCTGGCAACGCTGCCACTTTATAATATGTTATTTTATTTAAGCCGAGGAGGGACAATTTCCCCTACGTCTTTCTCGCTGGGGCAGCTGCCGATCACTGTTGCCAACTTCGCTCTTTTGGAGCCAGATCTAGCTCTTTCATGCACTCGTTTGACTGTGAACTGTGGCACCCGCCCTCTGCCCCACCATGATGCCATTACTGGTTCCGGTCCATAAAGACCAACCTTTGCAAAGAGCAGGGTGGCTACAAACAAGCAGAAATGAAATTCCCTGACTTTTCCAGGTTTTCCAGGACAAAATTTACATTTTTCCCTGACAATTACAAACTAAACTAAATCGATGTTTTTGTAAATGGAAATAATAAACTCATACAGATCCACATATGGTTTTGCTAAGTACCAATATTATCTTCTATTAAATTGACTTAATTTCTCTATTCTCTATGACTTGAATTCAAACTGCAAAATAGTGAATTTGGAAAATTATTACAATTCACAAGCTAAGGAAGGATTATGGAATTTTGTCATACGCAGTAAGTTTAAAATAAAATACTTGCTTATTTGTAAAGTTACGACTAAATGAGATAAGAGTGATTGATTAAGAAATACAATTTGTAATTTATCAGTCTCCTTATACATTCTCAGTATTATATGTTGATATTTCCACTGAAGTTTGGAACCCTCTGCTTGCTAGAACCATGAGTGCGGACTCACTTTTCAATGCATAAAGCTACTTCTGTCTTCTCTGTAAAACAAACAACTTAACTCTTGCATATAAGTGAAACAACTGAATTGAACAAAAGAAAGTGTCATATTTCCTTACATTATCGATGGGATTTCTGCTTCAGTACAGCATATCCAAGTGAAGTGCTGTGAAACTGACAACATGCAGTTATACCATTAATGCTGACGAAAAGGGTATGTAAGTATTAGAAATTTAACGCAAGGAGTTTATAGAATTGCATTGTATAGGTACCTGACTTAGCTAACCACACATTAAAACAGGAACACACTAATAATAAAAGCTTCTGAAAGTTCATATACCAGGGGCATCCTGGAAAAACTCCAATGGTGCCTATACGCAGCACTAGTGGCCGGAGAGCGACACACACACATACAGGCAGGAAGAAGTGGCATGTAGCTGTAATCTGGTACAGTTGCAATGTAGCCGGTTTAGGACAGTTCTAGGTTAAAGATTGCAGCTCTCATAAAGTCTCCCACCGACTGCGATGTAGCCTACATTGCACGTTCAGAATTTGGCACAGAGCAATCGTGTGAGTTTTGCAGACTGGACGTCATGAGTGATAGGATGGTCAGACGATGGTGCAGACAATTCACGGAAGGCCAATCGAATGTGCACAACCCCATAGAGCTGAGTACACACGGGCCCTTTGCATCACTTCAGGTGGGATATCTTGGACCACTCCCTGTACAGCCCTGGCCTTGAATGTACGTACTTTCATCTCTTTGTTTAACTGAAGAGGTTTCTGGCAAGGCAAGGATTTGACAGCTACATTGCGGTAGAGATTGTTCCAGTCTTTGGTGTCACACACATATACCATGGGCATACAAAATTTAGTGCCATGCTGCGACACATGCCAGAACAACGGTGGTGATTATGCCAAAAAAAAATCCCAAAATTAACATTTTCATTTTAGCGCATTTTCTGGCAAATATCTGAAATTATACCTTCATGGTGTTTTTAAACTACTGTTTCAAATTGTAAGTCACATGGCTTATGCCTCTTCGCGAGAGTTTGGTATCTTGAAAGTTAGTTTGGGAAAGTAATTTTCCATACCCCTTTATTAATTTTAAGGTAAGGATTTTAGATAATGAAATTTTGGTGTGGAGTTAGGGCCCCACACTTTCTTGATCACGGCTGAAGGTGGGGATGATGTGATCAGCACCACACTCCTGGCTGCCTTTATCCTTCAAAGTTTCCTCAAGGTACCAGCTTCGTATGATGCTGGGTGGGCGCCGAAGCAGTTTGAATAGGTGGAAAACATCCCGGTTCTCCTCCGCCGGGGATCGACCCTGGGTCTCTCGCATAGTAGTCAGATGCCCTAACGACTGAGCTCCATTATTACTCACTCGACAAATGCCGAGTACGCACTTAGCTTGGTAATTCAAAACATATCTCGTGCGACAAATACGAAGATGTGGCTCCCGTGTGACGGTAGATAAGCACTCGATCTCCTGTTAGAACCCTGCCACTTTGCTCTGTGATGCAAATGGTTTTGATATAAGTTGAAAAAATCGTGGGAAATAAATGATTTAATGTGGCCGTCGGAATCATTTCACGTACGTATAACTCTATAGTTTACTCTTGAGTAAAATGTTGGAAAACTTGCATGTTCTTTGTACACAAACATGGCCTAGAAAAGACAAGGATGTTGGATTTCAAGGAATTTAGGACATTTCTTTAAAAATGTTTACAATTCGCATTTTTTGCCAAATTCGCATTATTTCGATATTTCGAATTTCGCAGCAATTACCATTTTTAACGGTTTTGGAGTTTGCAAAAAATCAATGTACCTACTAATTGGAAATTACTTTCTGGCCACCCCTCGTATAAATCAGTAGATGGAAAGTGAAAATTTAGCAGGGCTGGCAGAGAAATTTCAATTCTTGAAGGAAGTGATTTGCTGTTATGATTGAATGATTCGAGTAAATATGATATTAAAATATTTTCGTATTTATTATTAGGATTTTATTTCATAATATTGGACATTAACTTCACTCAGTGAGAGATTTAAGACCATCTCTCACGAGATTAAACAGACAGGACAGAGAGTGGCATTAATTTCATTGCAATACTAGTGTTGCAGTAAATTTGAGGTTGGGAGCATGCACTTGCCAATTTTTATAACGTTCACCAATGCAGATTTATGTTTCACTTTTTCGTGATAGTATTCAATATATATCCCATTTGGTTGGATTCTTCTTGATATGTAAGAATAGTGCAATGGCATTGTAAACGCATGTTAACTTGTGTGAAACCAGTAATGCGTCAGGATGATGAAAGAAAACCTTCGTAAGCACTGCTACATTAAATAAGGTGAAGTGAGCCAGAAGAGTAATAAAATTCCAGCAGCATATTTGCAGTCTAAAGCTCTTCTTGTTTATGCATGCGATTTTTGTTGGATGTTTCAGTCAATGCAATTTCTGTCGCATGTTGTAGTGAGATACTTTGTCGGGTGGTGATATTCGACAAAAATCGTATGTATCAATGGAACATATTTGTTTCAATGTTCCTTCAGTTTGCCCAACAAAATGCCTTACTACGACGTCCGACAACTACCGGACGGCACCACCAGCTCTTATCCCCTCCATCTGTTGACAAGTTCCCTTACTACTCCCATACGCACAAGAAAAAATGATAATTCAATGCATTTTTCACCACATAATATTTAGAGGCTTAACCTTTACTCTTCCAATGATACCAACCATTATGGTATCATCAGGGTAAGGTCGTACTGGCCCGATGATACCATATGGTATCATGGTTATGATTACGAAATGAATGTGCATTTTGGACCTTCATACTCTTATGTTTGGGTGGAAACTCTGACACAGGTCTGGAGCAAGCATGGGAAATTCATATTGATGACCAAGCTCCCCCCCCCTTCCGCAACATATCCATGCCACATTTCCGAACAGAGTTTCTTTCACATTTTGGCTCATTATTCAACTTGTATGGCACCAAAGAACATGAAACATGTTTCATTCTCTTGAGAAATGTCAATTCTTTGAAAAGAATACTAAAGTTCGCACAGTCTTCCCAAATAGTGGGAGAAGAGGGGGTAAACTCCAGATTTTTATGTTGTTTTTTCATTGAAATTCGGTAGTCGCGCCCCCAAACCCCCCTTCTTCGGTTCGGTGTTCTGAATTGTACACGGTTGCATGCTATGATGTTTTAGCTGCAAACCAAAACTTATCCGAAGTAGATTGCCCCCATAGTACCCGAGTTATAACAATTTTCCTCCAAACATGCAAATTACCTATTTTTCGCAAAAAAAGAAAAATCACATTTTGGCATATTATTCAACTTGTATGGCACCAAAGAACATGAAACATGTTTCATTCTCTTGGGAAATGTCCATTCTTTGAAAAGAATACTAAAGTTGCGTGCCTTCTTTCCAAATAACGGGAGAATAGTGGATAAACTCCAGATTTTTGTTGTTGTTTTTTTCATTGAAATTCGGTATTCGCTCCCCCCAAACCCCCTTTACTCGGTTCGGCGTTCTGAATTGTACACCGCTGCATGCTCTGATGTTTTAGCTGAAAAACAAAAGTTATCCGAAGTAGATTGCTCCCATAGTGCAAGAGTTATAACAATTTTCGTCAAAAGACTGTTCGAAGTCAATGAAGACGAAATTCCCTGACATTTCCCTGACTTTTTTTGACACCTCAAATTCCCTGACTTTTCCCGGTTTTCCAGGTCTGTCGCCACCCTGAAAGAGTGTACATTTTGCACATGACGTGATATTCATACATAGGCTGCATCACCCACCCCCTCTTTCCTCCCCAGGTATTTTTATATATAGTGCTGTGGCTAAGGTGAAGATGACAATATTATTATCCAGGAATCCTTTATTTTCAATTTCATATGAACATCATTGGATTATTGAGATGGGTGATGCTGCCAAATTTAGGTAGTGAAAAGTAAGAATAAATTGCCATCACTTTAAAGCTAACGGTAATAGCAGCGACTCCACCCCTCTGACACCTAAAATTACCCTAGGAGGCACTTTATGCAGCCTTCGTTAATCTAGCTCCTTGAAAGTCATCTTTAGCTCCATTTAAGGTGAAATTTAGCTCTCTTATGCACATCAGGCAACACTGCGAGGATGGCTGTATAAGACAAGGAGAAATGCATTAGGTTATGGGACCATTATTTTTGTTCTCTCAGGAATATCAAACATCCAATGACATAGAAAAGTAAATGAACGGAGAAAAGACACGTTGAAGTATGTCATAGTAGTACGAAGAGTCGAAACTCAAATTTGATTAGCAGTAACTCGAAGTTGAAGTCGATTTCCCATAAGGAATACATGGGATTCTGTAAATACTTATTAATCATATTTTTCAAACATCGTGTCTACCTTACTAATCAACTTGAAAAACAGTTGCCACTTGCAACATGGAGAGAAATTCATACTCTCTTGCATACTAAACCATTTTTTAAATAGCAGTGCCCAATCCAACGATATTGAATTAAATGAACAACTAGTGCGTAATTTTCCCTCCTCGCCTTAAGAAGTATGTATCAGTCTGATTTCAATGAAACCCTGTACGGTTGTGAGAATGTACCACCACTACATACATCATTTATTTTTATTAACTTCAGCCTATTGAGGGGGAGCATAAGGGCAACTCTTCCTTTAACACTAATTATTGGGAGGCACACTATAAATTTTACCTCTGCTAAAAGCCCGGTCTTTCAGAAAGAAAACCAAATTAATTTCATATCTCTATGACAATTAGATCTCAAGCTACAATTTTTTTTGTACTTCGCGGCAAGTTTGAAAAGTGTACAGTTGGAACGGGAATACAGGCATGCGAGGGCCCTTGTGAAAAAGTTAATGCACTTGGTGACTGCACACATTGAGCTGCAGTCTCGTCTCCTAAATAAACCACATCTTTCTGACATATTATACACACATAAGTAATGTAATGGTAACTTAATACCTATAACTTACTTGGAAGAAGTAATGTGAACATCAGGAAATAACTTTGATCACTAAAATACTTTCAATAAATGAAATCTTCTCCTAAATATCAGCAAGTTTACATTTATACCTACCCAGCTGGCCATATTCTGGACAACCAAAAGAATATAAGTCTCCCCTTGCATCCAAAATCACACTGAATTCTCCACCACAATCTACCTTCACTATAGGACGGCCTTTGAAACTTATCTGAAACAGAACAATATGTTTAGTAAAGTAAAAATAGGATGGCCTCTAAAATACAGGGTATCTAACTCGCTCACCCCTGATTTTCCCTTGTAATTCAATGAAATTTGATATGGACATGCTTTGTTGTACGAGAAAACCTCATAGTGAGTGGCCCTGCACAAGGCGGTTCCAAATCTTGTTGTCTGCTTTCACGGAGCGGCGGCGTTCGTGTGCGCAGGCGGGCTTTTTTGCGAGCGTTTGGGGTCTGTGCTTGGTTTCTTGTCACAGCAGAGGAGCAGGTTGGGTGGGTGTGCATATTCCTGATGGCGGAAATCCAGATTTTATTGAGGATACCGGTATTGGTGTTGAGGTCGGCAGGCACGGTCACTATTGCGTAGGTTTCTTTTGAAAACCTTTCTAGTATGGATTTTGCTTGCATGATTATTTTTGAAGAGCCTATGCTGTGGTTTTCATCTATGAGGTGGCAATAAAGGCCTGTTCTTCTTCTTCCCAAGTCTGTGGTCAGCATCATGCTCCTTGAGCCTTTCATCAAGCCGGTGCTTTGTCATCCCTACATACTTACTTCCACATGCGCAGGTGACCATGTAGACGCCACTTCTTGCATTGGGGTCGGTGTAATAACGTTTGAAATGGGTTAGGTGGGAGGCTGTGGAAGGAGGGGGCTGGTCTGCTATCTTGAAACTGTGTCTGGAAAGAACTTTTTAGATTTTTTTGGTTAGGTCAGGATGTTGGGGGAGGCCGATCCATTTCCCTTCAATCTTTTCTTGCCGGGAGTGTCAAAAGCAGTTGCCATCAGCATTGAGGCATGCCTGAACACGTTACGGAAGGTATTTGTAATCGGCCTTCAATTAACTCAGGTGCACACGTTACAAGAGTTGCAGTAGAGACTAGTGCTGCCACACTTGTATCCTTCCGTAACTGTGCTTCTCATATACCAATGTATGCCCATGTCAAATTCCAATGAATTGCGTTCATTAGTTTCAAAGTTATAAGGGAAAATGAGGGACCGAGAGCGAATGAAACACCCGGTATGCAGAATTTTAAAACACATTCCCTTTTGAAATTGAAAGAAACACCATGGTGGAATGAAAGAACTAGAGAGGCAGTGAAAAACAAAAATGATGCATTTACAAAATGGTTTAAAGTTAAATAACAAAATACATGAAAAGAGTACATGGAAAAAAAAAAGAGGCAAGGAAAGTAGTGACGGAGGAAAGAAGAAAGTGGATGGAAGAATGGGCCAAAGTGCTACAAAAAGATGTAGATGGGAACAAGAAAGTATTAAGATGTAAGTGATTTACTAAAGTATTTCCGCGAAACTTACTTGTAAATGTTCGATTAATGTTCCAGAATAATTAGACTCCACGAAAGTGTCACTGGGAAATTTTGTGAACCCCGTGAAACAACAAAATGCATAAAAAAGTACCAGCAAATAGTGGTAAATAAATTTCAGTGATACTTTCTGATCGACATTACCTCAGTACTAACAAAAGTGATATTGGTATTTAATTCATATAAAAGAAACTTACTCTACTTGGAGTATTAATGACTGGATGCTGGTTCCCAACACCACACTGTCCCATCCTGTTGTCACCACAGGCAAACACAGTGCCACGATCTGAAAGGAAAGAGCATTGTTAATAACAATAACAAAATTAATCTGAGTCAAGAGTTTCTACGTCCAGCACAATCTGAGCATTGCTGCAACATCACATAGTTTCAGATTTAGCATACAGCAGGCTGAATATTTTAGTATCTAACCTGTTTGGCCATTTCATCTCAAATCATAAATGTGCCACCTTCGAAAATCAAAATCAGCTGAATATATGTTAAAGGACCACATGACACATGTCCAAAAATAAAACATTTTTCTTTTCTGTTGATTTGTTACAGTGTTACAAGCTCACGAAGAAAGACACTGATAAAAAAAAAATTATGTACGGAAAATAATGCAATATTCAAACCACTATAAATCAAAAACCAGAAATGGTAGAGATTTAAGGTTTTGTTTATTTGAAAGCTTGTTCAAAGTATTTCCAAAACCTTATTAAGGAATATATTTATGAAACCCTCTTCAACTCTTAAATTAAGAATCAAATTTTTTTGAAGTTTCTTTCAAAGTTCATTTTTTTTAAAAAAAAAGTGAAGAACAGGACATGAGTTTTGAAGGGATAATAGAATATGGGAACAGGACTAACTATTTGCAATGCCATTTGTGCATTAACTTCAATCGTTATGTAGAAATTTTTTGTAAACAATTAAAAAAATAATCATTTTCACCTTTTTTCAGAAAGCATTAAAACACCCATCTCAAAATTTCTGAAAATTGTACAAGTCTTTGGTTAGCGTACTTGGAGGAGGTGCAATCAGACCTTGCAATATTTTTGTGTGCAACCAGGCAGAATTTTTTTAAAAAAAGTCCTCCATGTTCCATATTTTTTTATATTTTTGCTGTAAAATATGTTACACTGGCAACACTGTTCGTAACTGCACTTATCAGGAAACCTGTAAAGCATCAAACATATTATTGGTAACATTTTGTGCATGTATGCATGAGTGTGTAGCGGTGAGAAACCACTTAAAATAGGTCAGGCAATACCATTTTGACCAACCCCTGTCACATCATTTTCTTTTTAAATAAATAATTTAATAATCGTTTGTAGCAGTGCTACAAATTGAAGAAGAGGCAAAAAGGGATCAGATTAGAAGAAGAACAGCGGCCATATTGAAGAAAGAAATGGATAAACAGAGAAGATTAGATAATTTGAGCCAGCAGGAAAGGGAGGGTATGAAAAGAATCAAGATAAGGATCGATGTGGTTGTGGAACAGGCAGATAAGGGAGGGGCCACAGTAGTGGTGGAAAAAGAATGGTACGAGAAGAAGTATGAAGAACTGAAACGGGACATATGAGGAGATTTGTGGAATGGAAGAGGAAAGCAACATTAGAGAAAAGATCATAAAAGATTGTGGGAGGAAGGGGTTTAAAAAGTTCACGAAGGAGGCAGGAAGACTACCCAGTATAAAAGGCTTTCCAAAGATACATAAGTTGAGACCAGAAGTGGATTGCAGGGACAATATTTTGGAACCCTTGGAGAAGAAGTTAAAAAAGGTAATTGAAGTGTTAGCGAGTGAACAAGAAAGCAGAGCAGTGAAAAACAGTGAGCAGGTTTTATAGATATGTAGGAGACTGGAGATGAAATCGTAATGTTTAGCTTAGATGTGAGAAGCATGTTCCCGAGCACCAAAAGGGTGCATAGTGGACATAGTGAAAAAGAAAATGGGGAAAAACGTTATAGGGGAATGGGATAGTGAGAGAGTGGTGCAAGCACTGGAAACCATTTGGGACAATGGGTACTGCAGAGTGGGAAGTAAAATCATCAAGATTAGTGAAGGTCTGAATATAGGCTCTTGCTTGAGCCCTGTGCTGGCGGAATTAGTTATGAATGGGAGAAGGAAGTGATAATAAAAGGAGGTGATAAGTTAACTCTGTTTTGTAGAAATGTGGATGATTGTTTTGGGATATGAAAGGGAACGAAAAGGCAGCCGAGTAAACAGATATAGAAGATGAGAGAGCAGGAATATTCCTTGAGCTCGAAACTGAACAGGAAGGGACATTACATTTCTTGGATATAATGATGAAAAAGAAGAGAGGAATGGGGATTGTTGCTACATGGTATCAAAAGAAGTGTTCGGCAGGAGTGCTCTGCCACAAAAAAAAGTGATGTGGGTGATGCAACAAAACGTAATTTTATAAGACCACATAAAGAAGATATGCACAGAGAAAGGGGAAGAAGAAAACAAAATTAATAGCCTGTGGGAACAACTGGAAGAGAATGGCTATGAAAAGAAAGACAGAGACAACATCAACAGAAGAAGGAAATAAATAAAAGAGAGTACCAGAAGAGGCCACAGAGAAGATATGCAAAGTGCTGAGGAAAGTGGGTATTAGAACTTACAGGAAGGGAGGACGCACTGTTTTAAGTATAGCCAGCAAGAAGAAGGAAGAAAAGAGAGAGGAAGAAGAGGAAGGGGTTATCTACGAGGTGAAGTGCAGAGGATGTGAAAGTGTATATATAGGGGAAACGTAGAAGAGACTTAAAGACAGGTTAAAGCAACACATGGATGATGTGAGATTGAAGAGAGACAGGAATGCCATATTCAAACACATTAGAGAAACAGGACATGAAGTTGAATGTGATTCGGCTAGGCGAATAGGAAAAGAGAAGAGAGAACTAGTGAGAAAATGGAAGGAGGCCAAAGAAATAAAGAAAGGAGAAATCATGAACTGGAATGGAGGACTGAAGATAAACAAGGAACGGAAGAGTGTGTTAGAGAAAGTTGAAAGGATGAGAAAAAGGAAGGAGGAAAGAAGAATGAATGAGGAAGAAAGAGAAAGAGAAGATCATGGGAGGAGGTATTCATCCATATCCAAAAAGACAGGAGGGGTGGGGGAATGATAAACAGGTAGTTCCAGACTTGCTAATCTTGACCTGTCAATCACCTGGTGTGGTAAACCCATTAGTCATCTGTCAAGAGGACAAATATACTTAATTCCTTTGGAGAAATCTTCCAAGATAAGGACTGTCAACATGATTTGATTTTTGTGTGGCTAGTCAGTCTGCTATGTGTATGTAATCTTTCTGTGTGTGTATTTCTTCATTTTAGTTTAGTTCTTTGTCTGAGGAAGACCCTGATACAGGGTTGAAACGTTACATGTTAAGTGTTTTTATATCTAAACTGCCTTGGTCAAAAACTTAGTGTATTTTAACTTATTTCAATATCCTTCAAGTGTTCAAATCTGCATTTCAGGATTGCGTTTAGATCTGTCGGCCATTTTTAATTTGTCGCATGCGACAATTTTATTGTTTTTAGACATTTATGAAAATTGTTATAACTTCTGTTGCATAATTCCATATGTAATGATCCAGAATTAATTTTCTTCTGAAATAAGTGCTATTTCATTGCATTTATTGCCAATTATAACACCATTAAGCCTTGTTTCCATGATATGAAAAACTCAATATGCTGACCAAGGCAGAAATTTATTTTATTATAAAACATAAACTAAACGTAACGTTTCAAGCTTCTAACAAGGTCTTCTTCAGACTCTGTACCAAGTACAAATGTAACAAGGCACAAAACAGGATGAAATATATACACAAAAGTACTCCCCTCCAGACTATTAGAAAGTTGTTCTGGAACATTCTAGCAGGTGGCTTTCCCTTGTCAACTGTACTTTCACCTGAAAGTGAATTTGGTGGGACTCATGCTCTTTTTCCGTCATTCTTCTTCCTTCTTCTCTCCTCTTTCTCTCTTGTCCTTTCCACTCTTTCTAACACCTTCTTCCATTCTTTGTTTATCTTCAGTCCCCCATTCCAGTTCATTGTGTCTTCTTCACCTTTCTTCTCTATTTCCTTGGCCTCCTTACATTTTCTCACTAGTATTCTCTTCTCCCTTCCTATCTGCTTAGCCTCATCCCACTCTATGTCATGTCCTGTTTCTCTCGTGTGTTTAAATATCGCATTTCTCTCTCTCTCTTAAGTCATACATCATCCCTATGTTGTTTCAACCTGTCTTTCAGCCTCACACTGACATTCTTTACATTTCACTTCGTAGATAATCCCTTCCTCTTCTCAGTTTTTCTTTTCTTGTTTGCATTCTTTGTTATTCTTAAGATGCTTCTCCCTCCCTCCCTTTCTGTCCTGTTTTGTACCTTGTTACATTTGTACTTGGTGAAGAGTCTGAAGAAGACTTTGCTAGAAGGATGAAACGTTACGTTTAGTTTATGTTTTATAATAAAATAGATTTCTGCCTTGGTCAGGATATTGAGTTTTTCATTTATTGCCATTCACCATAAATATCCAAGACACATCTATTCCTTTGAACATTTTCACTCCAAGCGTTTTAGAGCTATTCTGGTGGTTTACGATGTGTGTGTGTGTGTATACCATATTTACTCATGTATAATGCACACTTTTTTCCAAAATTTTTGCCACCAAAAACTGTGGTGCGTATTATGCACGGAATAATTCAGACACCCAACATGAAACCGTACAGAGTCATTACAGGATTTTGGGACACTTACATTGATTTTTCATGTTTACGGAACCCTATCATGTTATATATCGTTGTAAAACTTGAATCTTGCAGTCTCTGAATATGGAAACAGTATTCCATACAAGATAACGACACTAATGTGAAATGCGGTTGAAGTAAGTTCATAAAAAAATGAAGAAACGTTCTGATTTTTATGGTACTTTGGATGAAAGAAAACATACGGAAAGAGATAATAAAAATTTAAATGTATTACTGGCCAAATAATATGACATACATGGAGTGTGTAAATTCCTTAATGGAAGAAATCTTGTGCTGCTAACTGCTATTTGACAAAGTTTCACATGTAATATACATTTTAAAAGTCTATGTTTCAAATGTAGCTTACAATTTCTTCATTTTCAATTCCACGTGTTTTATTTAGTGCTGTAAAGGGATTAATCTAGGATAAATTTAATCTTCAATATACTTCTTATTCGGTAAAACATGTTCACAAAATTTTAATAACATATTTCATCTGAAGAGGCCTCAGTGTGGTGCAAATTTAAGATTTCTACTTTGTCCTCCATATGGGGTCAGATTCAAGTTTTTCATTGTTCTTTTCAAAATCTTCAATTCTGGGGAGTTTATCAAAAAAAAGGAGGACGCAGGCACCTCATATATGTAACAACTTTAAGAATTACTTATTGCATTTATTGTAGTATAGCATAGACACTACTAGTCTCAGAGCAAAAGTAGTAATCAACAAAATGAAAGAGCATTTATATCTGCAGAAAATTAATTTTGGATCATTACATATGGAATTATACAACAGACGTTAGTTATAGAAATTTCCATGAACATCTGAAAATGGTAAAATCACCTCATGCAACAAATTAAAAATGCCGACAGATCTAAACGCAATCCTGAAATGTCAGTTTGAACACTTGAAGCATACAGAAATAAGTTATTAAATTGTTAATATTTTTTAAAAAATATGATACGACAGGGGTTGGTCGAAATGGTATGGAATGACCCTATTTTAAGTGGTTTATCCCCACTACACTCTTGTGCACATGCACACGAGAATGCAAGCACGTACAAAATGTTACCAATAATATATGTGATGCTTTACAGGTTTCCTGATAAGCAGCAGTTAGAACAGTGTTGCCAGTGTAATATATTTTACAGTAAAAATAAAAAAAATATTGAACATGGACCACATTTTTTTAAAAAATTCTGCCCGGTTACACAAGGTAAGATTGCACCTCCTCCAAGTACGGTAACTAAAGACTATATTGTACAATTTTCAGAAATTTTCAGATGGCTGTTTTTGAGAAAATGATTTATAAAATAAAGTCAAAATGGATTTTTTCATTTAGTGCGGAAATGGCATTGCAAGTAGTTAATCCAGCTTCCATATTCTATTATCACATCAAAACTAATGTCTTCTGGTCCTTCACTTTTTTTTAAAAAAAATTAGAACTTTGAGAAAATTTTTAAATACTTTTGTATTTCGATTTTTAATTTTTATAGTTGAAGAGGGTTTCATAAATATATTCTATAATATGGTTTTGGAAGTGCTTTGAACAAGCTTTCAAATAAAAGAAACCTTTTGTTCTTGATTTATAGTGGTTTGAAAATTGCATTACTTCCCTTACGTAAATGTTTTCATTAAATAGTGTCTTTCTTTGTGAGCTTGCAACACTGTAACAAATCAACAGAAAAGAAAAATATTTTATTGTTGGACACGTATCATGTGGTCCTTTAACATATAATTTTTTCAGCAAAATCCATGATGGTGAGTTGACAGCACCTGTATGATTTGAGATGAAATCAACCTGTTTTCATATTTGCAACAAACAATAAGAGATTGGTTATTACATCCCCGTCCTTTGCTTTGGGCTCCAAATGCAGGACAGCATCGGTTCGAGTATACCTGGGTTCAGACTAGGTTTTCGGCCTGTGTATACGACAGGTGGAAACCCACCACCGTGAGGAAATTGGGTAGCTACGAGTAGCCTAATCCGGTCTCGGAAATCTCCTGTAACGTCTGAGGGTTCGATGTGCTGACTCCACGTCACACCTTTACCAGTTGAAGATCTCCACACCTCTAGCTTGGATTGTCGCAGGGAGACTGGCAGTCGGGAGATAGGTCAAGCCCCTTTGAGGACTGTCGTGCCATGGGTCATTATTATTATTACATCCCCTCCCCGAGAGACTAATCTTAATGAGACTATACAACTTTCATGAGCAATTAAATGGTTACAGTGAAACCTCTATTTTATGTTCAGGTATTTTACAGTTGCTTGCATTATAAAGGGTTTTCCAAAAAGAATGATATGATTTCGAAATGAACTGGCAACTATGCTTCAAATGTTACAACCGTCACTAGTTGTTATTTGCATTTAGTATACTGTGACAATTCATCATGGCTAAATACACGTTTCAAAAATATTTGGTTATTATCCAAAAAAATTATGAAAATAGATGTTCTTTTGTGAATACTCAAGGTGCACTTCGCGAAAACTATGGTCCACATAATCGCCCTTCTGTGCTTACTATTCGTCGAAAAATTTGAAAGGGATTTTACTCTTCACGGTGCGAAAATACCAACAAGAGGTTGAAGTGCAAGAAGTGTAGAGAACATTGCTGCTGTAAGAGGTAGCATTGCAGAGGTTCCAAATTTATAGATTCCTCGTTGTGCTCAAGAATTAGGGCTTAGAAGAACGACAAATTGACGTATTTTGCGAAAAACTTGGTTGACACCCATATAAGATTGTGTTGACCCAAGAACTGAAGCCACTGGACCATCGTAAGCACCGTGACTTTGCTGCTTGGGCTTTAGAACAACTTGAAACGGATCATAATTTTGGGAAATGAGATGAAGCTCATTTCTGGTTAAGTGGATATGTTAACAAACAAATTTGTCGTTTTTGGTGTGAAAACAATCCACAAGAGATTCACGAGAAGCCCTTGCATCCAAAACGAGGTAGGAGATGCAGTTACAGTGACTGGTGAGCGGTACCCATTGATGTTCACAGATTTTTTGTGGCCAATTTAGATGAAATTGATTTGGAGGGCTTGCTGTTCCAACATGATGGTGCCACATGTCACACTGCTAATGCCACTATCGACGTATCGCAAGAACAGTTTGGTGAAAGGATAATTTTAAAAAATGCAACTGTTAGTTGGCCTCCAAGAAGTTGTGATTTAACTCCTATAGATTGCTTTTTGTGGGGTTATTTGAAATCTATAGTCTATGCAAACAGACCACAAACCCTTGATGCATTAAGATTGAACATCGAACCCTGCATTCATGACATTAGGCCCGAGTTATTGCACAAAGTCATCGAAAATTGGGTTCGTCGAATTCACTCGTGTGCAGGAAGTCGAGGTGGACACTTAAATGATGTGTTATTCAAAGCATAATGTAATAAACTATGCTTCAAAATAATATAAAAAGTTTGGTTGCATTTGAAATAGTTCTTATTTTATTTTATTGTAAAACCCTATACATTTAATCTAGACATAGCAATATGATCATAAATTTTCCCTCATTTAACATGTTCCTGCATTTTAAGTTTATTTTAGAGCTGAGTCGATACCGATACCATGACCGATTCCTACCAATACTTGTATAATTCCAGTATAAAATAACAAAGGCTAGTTACCGAGTCATACTATCTCGTCATATCACTAGGCACATATCTAGAAATATAATTTGGGAGCCAGTCCGAGCCAAGTGTCTCAGAAATATAATAATAAAAGTGTTTCTATTTAATACATTAATATAATTATAGGATGATTTGTAATATGTAAATTAATTAATTAATACTTAATTTCTCCAATGTGTATGAAGTATTGTTATATGTAACCACAGACTAAGAAACGGAGGAAAGATAACATTAATTTCTATTTTGTTCTTTGTTTGTTGACTAAAAAAATATTGTTATTACATAAATAGTAAAAAGGTACTATAAAATCAGAGATAAAACAGCAAATATTCATCATCTGGCTTACGTGTAGTTAAGACTGTTAAAATTTGTGTAAAAACAACTGTAACAGCAAGAAAATTAATGTCAAAGAAGTAAAATTTGAATATTTATTAAATAACAAAAATAATGATGGTACATCCATTTGATGAAAAGTAAAGTTCCTGATAAGTATTTTATGTACCTTATTGTAAGTAAATAAAGGGGCCTCCCCGATGGCGTAGTGGTAATAGATCCCGGATTCGATATTCAGTGGAGGGACATAGTGGATCGGGTCCCACTTTATAATGAAGGTCCAGTCCCTATTAGCTTATCTGTGCATAAAGTGGACTTAAAACAAAAACTCAATCTTCCTTAGTACTGTCATTCAAAGCCGTATGTTCCGAATCTGATCTCGGCAGAAATAAATAACCCTCATTGGCCGATACCGGCAGTCACACAAAAGACTGACACAGAAGGGAAGAGAACAAGAAGGAATTGCTGAATCCCCTTCTCGCTTTAATGTAGATAAAACAAAGCTAATTTCACAGTTACCTTCATCCCTCTTTTTAAAGAACTCCGCAACTACCTGACCCAAAATTAGCATGGTGGGTAGTTTAAAAACACCTATCTTACGACCACGAGCTTCAAGCTGGCAATGAATGGTTTATTTCTCACAGCATTAACTAAGCAGTTACATGCCTTCATGGTCACGTTTGGGTTCAGCTTTCATTTACCCATGCCTTTCATCTTGCCATCTGCTTCCTAGGAAGGTGGGGGTTTATACAGTGTTTCTAGGAAAATCTATGGAACTTCCTGTGCTGGTCTCCCAATCTGTCACAAGGAAGGGTGAAAAAACTTTTTAAAAGGACAAATGTTGCTGCTGTTGCCCTTGCCTGCTCTTCTAGCCACTGATAATCTTTGGTATCGGTAAAAGAAAATCAACCGATACTCGCCAATACAGTATTTGGCTTGGTCCCCTGAGAAACATAAAATAGAGGTTCAACTGTACATACTTTATAGAAATTCCATGAAAAGTGAAACTACGTCAGATTCTGAGCCATATCTAAAACAGTCCTATAATATATAACTGACTTTTACTTTGCAACAAAGTAAATGTATGCGCTACACAGTTACACGGAAATATTTCTTCTTTTCCTACTTTTCTACTGATGAAACAAATCACTAAACACTGTTGCCACATACACAATTTACCTCAAAATACCAAGAAAAATGTAGCTCTAATTTTTTTCAGCTGCTAGCTTCAAATTTAAAAATGTGCCACTACAAGTAGCAAGCTAACACTGACCAATCTGTCAACTGAATGCATAGGAAGATTTGAAAACATTTATGAATCTATCAATACTTAATTTCTGGCATAATACAATCATAACAACATTGAACATGAATATGGCATGGCAATTTCCCACATGATAATTTATCTACACTACAAATATGAAAAAGTAAAAAGAAAAGAATGAATACCGTATGCACTCATGTATAATGTGCAGTTTTTTCCCAAACTCTTGACCTTAAAAACTATGGTGCGTATTTTGCACGGAATAAATCAGACAACAAACATGAAACCGTAAAGGCTCATTTCATGATTTTGCAACACTTGCATTGATTTTTCAGGTTTACGAAACCCTATCATGTTATATATTGTTGTAAAGCTTAAAGACTGCAGTTTCTGAATATGGCAACAGTATTCAAGATGGCGACACTAATGTGCAATGCAGTTGAAATAACCTCATCACAAAATGAAGGAACACTCTGATTTTTATGGTAATTTGGATGAAAGAAAATAATAATTAAAATGTATTACTGGGCAAACAATATGACATTCATGGAGTGAGTAAATGCGTTAATGGAAGAAATCGTGTGCTGCTAACTGTTAGTTTGAGCGTCATGAATGTGCCTCGTATAGTTGTTACAGTAGTCACGATAAAAGCATATTTTCAAGTTTTTATTAGAAAAAATGTAAAGGAGGAATGAGCAAAAGTTTACACCAACGTTAGAGCCTAAATACAACCAATAAATGACCTCATAACTATATTGGGAAATATCGCTCCGAAGCACCAATAAAAGCTGCGTCTAATATAAAACCACATCAATCTAACTAACATGTAGGCCCCACAACATTGCTATTTCAAACACATTTGCTGGCCTCTAGATCAGCATAGCAGCAGCTTTAAGATCTACAACCAAGAAAGCCATTCTTGAACCTGAATTATACTGCACATTATATATGAGATATAATTGTTAGTCGCTTTTCCCTATCAAAAACCAGGGTGCGCATTATACTTGTGTAAATATGGTATTTTCCCAGACACTTACTAAACTGAGGCTAATCGCCTTAATACTTACCTGAGAGAAACAGTGAGTGATTACGGCCACATGCAGCACCAACAATATAAAAATCTTTTAAAGTTTCAATCTCTGTTGGTACATCTCTTCTGGCAACATCGCCAACACCAAGTTGGCCCTTTTCATTTCGGCCTGTGAAACAAAAAAAAAACATCAACTTACACAATGTAAATGGACATACCAAAGTAGTTAGATTATACTGGGTGCGGCAACTAAAAGTGACCCCCAGAGTAAGATTTGTTGCTGGGACCTTGCACGTGTTTTTTTTAACAACAATGGTTGTGACGGGTTCAAACCTGTTCTGCACGTGACTAACGTAATGTGAGAGGGGTTATCAACAGCAGTTGAAACAAGTAGTTGCTGTTGTAAGGTTGCAGTTTCGAAATGGTCTTAAATCTTAAGATGCGTATTTTCATAGTGGGGATATATTTTACATTGAGATCATTCAAGGATGTCAGAGCACATTTCAGGGAAAAGTTTCCCGACGCACCATCACCTCAGAAGTATTCAACACAGAAGCAAATTAAGAAATTCTTGGAAACTGGTTCTATTTGTAACACGTGCAACACAGAAGAAAGTGCAAACTGATGACAATATTGTGGAAGTGCGCAGATGCATGGTGCAAAGCCCTCACAAGTCAAGCAGGCGATTATCCCAAGAAACAGGAATATCTGACAGAACATGTCGTCATATGCTGAAGTTAGATTTAAAATTTAAACCATACAAAATTATGGTTCTCCAGGAACTTAAGCCTCCAGATTATGCGAAACGTGTTAAGTACTGTCGATGGCTACAGGAAATCATTGTATCTGGTGAAATGGATCCTTTGCTGTATTTCATGTCAGACGAAGCATGGTTCCATCTTTCTGGTTATGTTAATAGCCGGAATAACAGGATTTGGACCGATACTAACCCCAGATCAACATTTAAAATCCCCCTTCATGATCAGAAGATAGGTGTTTGTTGTGCTGTGTCGGCAAGCAAGATAGTCGGGCCATTCTTCTTTACTGACACTATCAACTCAGATCGTTATCTGCAACAACTGTTTTATCCAGCTAAGTGAGGAAGAACAAGATTACACCTTTTTCCATCAAATCAGAGTTTGAGTGCAGTACGTGAAGTGTTCGGGGAGGAGAGGACAGTTGTCAAGTCAAAGGGCAGGGGCCTCCAAGATCACCGGACCTTTCGACGTGGGATTTCTTTCTGTGGAGGGCATTAAAGAGTAAGGTATACAAAAATTGAACAAATTGAAAGCAAACATTTCTGACGCCATTGCAGTCATTGCATGAGTTACGATGGGTTACAAAACAACATGCTCCATCATCTTGACCTTTGTCTGCTCCAAGATGGACATCATTTTCAACAGTTGTTGTAATTGTCATGTAATTGTACTTGAAATTGTAATGTTGTAATATTGCTATTGTTGTGATTATCCTACTGTAATGTTGTAATGACAAAATAAAATAATAAATAAAAAATAGGCCAAGTGACAGTAAAAAATTGTTAAAAAAAATATTCAATATTAATGTCCGGGCCACTTTTAGCTGCAGCACCTGTTAGACAGTATACCAATCAATGAATATACACATTAATTTACAAATAATGGGAATGAATCCTAACAATATGGTTTACGCATCAGCCTTTACGCAGCTTTCAGACTTTAAGGCCACTCAAGTATGCAAAAAAAGTTATTGAAAGCTTAATACTACTTTCTCAAGTCCACATGCACTAAATTTACAGGTGAGCTGATTGAATCTTGACACATGTAAATTTTGAATACACTAAAAAAAATTTCGAGCATACACTTTATCAATGTTGATAATTCACACAACTTGACATTCACATACATCACTTCGGAATGTGATGCATTAACATGTACAGGACTGCTCCTTTCTGAAAGCGGGGATATAACAAAAAAGACTTCAACCGATGATACATGCAACCACTAAACTGAGATGACGCCTTGGAAACCAAGTGCACACAATATTTGTGCAAAAACACATTCTCAAGACAGAGTACACACCTTCTTCATGACAGTCCTTGTAGCCAATGCCTCGATGAAATCAGTCACGTATCTCCAATTTACTGACTCTTTTTAAGTCATACATGTTCCTAAGAATATATTATTCCCTCTTTCCTGTACATTTGATAAATTCGAATTACGTCCCTCTGATTCTCAAACGAAATGGTATGAATGCACAATATAGAGAATGTCTTCAATTTCTTTCCTACTTCTTATACTCACTAAATATGCAGTCCTGATAACGTATCTGGAGTTAAGATTTGGGGGTCATGTGTAAAAATTGTACCCTTACGTCTTCTATATATGTTGCAAAATTACGTTCTTCATTACCGCAATCATTCTCCATACATAAACATAACAACCATGTTTGATGATATGAACAAGTGACGTTCGGCATTCGTTGGACCAGGGTGGCTACAAACAAGCAGAAATGAAATTCCCTGACTTTTCCAGGTTTTCCAGGACAAAATTTACATTTTTCCCTGACAATTACAAACTAAACTAAATCGATGTTCTTTCAAATAGAAATAATAAACTCATACAGATCCACGTATGGTTTTGTTAAGTACCAATATTATCTTCTATGAAATTGACTTATTTTCTCTATTCTCTATGATTTGAATTCAAACTACAAAATAGTGAATTTGGAAAATTATTACTATTCACAAGCTAGGGAAGGATTACGGAATTTTGTCATACGCAGTAAGTTTAAAATAAAATACTTCATTATTTTTAAAGTTGCGACTAAATGAGATGAGAGTAAAAAGTGAATGATTGAGAAATACAATTTGTAATTTATCAGTCTCCTTATACATTCTCGGTATTATATGTTGATATTTCCACTGAGGTTTGGAACCCTCTGCTTGCAAGAACCATGAGTGCGGACTCATTTTTCAATGCAAAAAGCTACTTCTCTATAAAGTGTCATATTTCCTTACATTATCAATGGGATTTCTGCTTCAGTACAGTATATCCAAGTGAAGTACTGTGAAACTGACAACATGCAGTTATACCATTAATGCTATTGAAAAGGGTATGTATTAGAAATTTAACGCAAGGAATTTATAGAATTGCATTGTATAGGTACCTGATTTAGCTAACCACACATTAAAACAGGAAAACACTAATAATAAAAGCTTCTGAAAGTTCATATACGAGGAGAATCCTGAAAAAAGCTCCAATGGTGCCTATACGCAGCACTAGTGGTCGGAGAGCGACACACACACACACATGCAGGCAGGATCTAGCTGTAATCTGGTACAGTTGCAATGCAGCCGTTTTAGGACAGTTCTAGGTTAAAGATTGCAGCTCTCATACAGTCTCCCACCGACTGCGATGTAGCCTACATTGCAAGCTCAGAATTTGGCACAGAGCCACCAGCATTCATGTGAGGTGTGCAGACCGGACGTCGTGAGTGATAGTATGGTCAGACGATGGTGCAGACAATTCACGGAAGGCCAATCGAATGTGCACAACCCCATACAGCTGAGTACACACGGGCCCTTTGCATCACTTCAGGTGAGAGATCTTGGACCTGTCCCTGTACATCCCTGGCCTTGAATGTACCGACTTTCATCTCTTTGTTTAGATGAAGAGGTTTCTGGCAGGGCAAGGATTTGACAGCTACACTGTGATAGAGATAGTTACAGTCTTTGCTGTCAGACACATATACCATGGGCATACAAAATTTAGTGCCATGCTACGACAAATGCCAGAACAACGGTGGTGATTATGCCCAAAATTAGGTTAGGACTCACTGTTACTAATCCAATAAATTACTACTGATATTCTTGTTTTATTTATGGCCAATCCGTAGGGACCTTGATATTTTTTTTTCAAATTCGTGTATTTTCTTATTTTTTACTATATGGTGTTATTTTCCCCAAAATTCACATTTTCTGGCAAATATCTGAAATTATACCTTCATGGTGTTTTTATACTACTGTTTCAAATTGTAAGTCACATGGCTTACGCCTCGTCGTGAGAGTTTGATATCTTGAAAGTTATTTTGGAAAAGTTATGTTCCATACCCCTTTTTTTAATTTTAAGGTAAGGATTTTAGATAACGGAATTTTCCCTGCATATACTGAAGGGTGCATAATGACCATAAGTGGCGATGCACCCAAAAAATTAAAATCAATCAATCTCACGTGACATATACCGATATATTATGCCACCAAAAATTGGCATTATCTTTTTTTGACTTGTCAGTGTTACATTTCCCAAAATTCGCGTTTTTGCTTTAGAACATTTTTCTGCCAAATATACTGAAACGTAATACTCCATTGTGCTTCTATACTATTATTTTAAATTGTAGGTCACATGGTCTACGTATTTTCGTGACAGTTTGATATGATGGAACAGATTTTTGAGAAAGTAAAAGTAAAGTGCTCCCCTGCACTTTTCCATGAAGCTGTATAGGGGTGTGGAGTTTGAGCCCCACACTTTCTTGATCACGGCTGAAGGTAGGGGTGATGTGATCAGCACCACGCTCCTGGCTACCTTTATCCCTCAAAGTTTCCTCAAGGTACCAGCTTCATATGATGCTAGGTGGGTGCCGGAGCAGTTTGAATAGGTGGAAAACATCCTGGTTCTCCGCCACAGGGGATCGACCCCGGGTCTCTCGCATAGTAGTCAGATGCCCTAACGACTGAGCTCCATTATTACTCACTCGACAAATGCAGATGGTGAGCACTTAGCTTGGTAATTCAAAACATATCTCGTGCGACAAATACGAAGATGTGGCTCCTGTGCGATGGTAGATACGCATTCGATCTCCTGTTAGAACTCTGCCACTTTGCTCTGTGATGCAAATGGTTTGGATAGAAGTTGAAAAAATTGTGGGAAATAGATGATTTAATGTGGCTGTCGGAATTATTCCATGTACGTATAACTCTATAGTTTACTCTTGAGTAAAATGTTGGAAAACTTGCATGTTCTATGTACACAAACATGGCCTAGAAATGACAAGAATGTTGGATTTCATGGAATTTTTGTTTGTTTTAGGACATTTCTTTTAAAAAACATCGCTAAAAATGCCAACAATTCGCATTTTATGCCAAATTCGCATTATTTCGATATTTCGAACGGGCGAAAAATGTGTCCAGAGATCACTGCACATTCCTAAACAAAACTTCGCAGCAATTACCATTTTTCAAGGTTTTGTCATTTGCAAAAAATCAATGTCCCTACTAATTGGAAATTACTTTCTGGCAACCTCCGTATAAATCAGTAGATGAAAAGTGAAAATTTAGCAGGGCTGCCAGAGAAAAGTCAACTCTTTAAGAAAGTGATTTGCTTTTATGATTGAATGATTTGAATAAATATGATATTAAAATATTTACGTATTTATTATTAGTATTTTATTTCATAATATTGGACATTAACCTTACTCAGTGAGAGATTAATGACCATCTCTCACGAAGTTAAACAGACAGGACAGAGAGTGGCATTAATTTCATTGCAATACTAGTGTTGCAGTAAATTTGAGGTTGGGAGCATGCACTTGCCAATTTTTATAACGTCCACCAATGCAGATTTATGTTTCACTTTTTCGTGATAGTATTCAATATACATATATATCCCATTTTGTTGGATTCTTCTTGATATCTAAGAATAGTGCAATGTCATTGTAATCGTATGTTAACTTGTGCGAAACCAGTAACATGTCAGGATGATGAAATAAATTTTTCATAAGCACTGCTACATTAAATAAGGTGAAGTGAGCCAGAAGAGTAATAAAATTCCAGCAGCATATTTGCAGTCTAAAGCTCTTCTTGTTTATGCATGCGATTTTTGTTGGATGTTGCAGTCCTTGCAATTTCTGTCGCATGTTGTAGTGAGATACTTTGTCGGGTGGCAATATTCGACAAAAATCGTATGTATCAATGGAGCTTATTTGTTTCCATGTTCCTTCAGTTTGCCCAACAAAATGCCTTACTACGATGTCCGACAACTATCGGACGGCGCCACCCACACTTATCCCCTCCATCTGTTGACAAGTCCCCTTACTACTCCAATACCGACAAGAAAAAATGATAATTCAATGCATTTTCCAGGTAATATTTAGAGGCTTAACCTTTACTCCCCTGATGATACCATATGGTATCACCAGAGTAAGGTCGTACTCGCCCGATGACACCATGTGGTATCATGGTGCTGATTACGAAATGAATGTGCTTTTTGGACCTTCATACTCTTATGTTTGGGTGGAAACTCTGACACAGGTCTGGAGCAAGCCTGGGAAATTCATATTGATGACCAACCTCCCCTCTCTGCAACATATCAATGTCACATTTCCGAACAGAGTTTCACATTTTGGCTCATAATTCAACTTGTATGACACCCAGGAACATGAAACATGTTTCAATATCTTTGGAAATGTCCATTCTTTGAAGAGAATACTAAGGTTTGCACCTTCTCCCCAAAATAGCGAAAGAAAAGGGTTCAAACTCAAGATTTGTATGTTGTTTCTTTCATTGAAATTCGGTGGTCGCACCCCCAAACCCCCCACCCTTCCTTGGTTCGGCATTCTGAATTGTACACGCTTGCATGCTATGATGTTCTAGCTGCAAAACAAAACTTATCCGAAGTTGATTGCTCCCATAGTGCCTGAGTTATAACAATTTTCCTCCAAAAATGCAAATTACCTATTTTTCGTAATTTCATTTTTTTTTTAAGATATCATATTTTGGCTTATTATTCAACTTGTATGGCACCCAAGAACATGAAACATGTTTCATTCTCCTGAGAAATGTCCATTCTTTGAAAGGAATACTAAAGTTTGAGCTTTCTTCCCAAATAGCGGGAGAAGAGGGGGGCAAACTCAAGATTTTTATGGTTTTTTCATTGAAATTCGGGGGTCTCGCCCCTGAAACCCCCTTCCTCGGTTCAGCGTTGTACACGGTTTCATGCTCTGATGTTTTAACTGAAAAACAAAACTTATCTGAAGTAGATTGCTCCCATAGTGGCCTAGTTATAACAATTTTCTGAGCGATATGCAAATTACCTATTTTTCGTAAAAAACAGAGTTTCACATTTTGGCTTATTATTCAACTTGTATGGCACCCAAGCACATGAAACATGTTACATTCTCTTTGGAAACGTCCATTCTTTGAAAAGAATACTAATAATAGCGGGAGAAGTGGGGGCAAACTCCAGATTTTTATGTTGTTTTTTTCATTGAAATTCGGGGGTCGCCCCACCAAGCCCCCCTTCCTCGGTCCGGTGTTCTGAATTGTACACGGTTGCATGCTCTGATGTTTTAGCTGCAAAACAAAAGTTATCCGAAGTAGATTGCTCCCATAGTGCCCAAGTTATAACAATTTTCTTCCAACGAGTGTTCGAATTTAAAATTCCATGCCAGAGAAATTTCTCTCTCTCTCCTCCTGCCATCATTGGTTTCTGGCGCCGTGGTTGTGTTGCGCATAAAAGGGGCCTAAAAGTTGAGGCTGAAACTTACGAACGAGATTTCCTGTTCCCGTGCAGAGTTCTACAACGATATATTTAAATAAATAAATAAAATAAAAATTGTAAAAAAAAAGGTCAATGAAGACGAAATTCCCTGACTTTTTTTTTTGACACCTCAAAATCCCTGACTTTTCCCGGTTTTCCAGGTCTGTCGCCACCCTGTGGACTGTCTACAGCATTGCCACACTCTTCCTTCCTTACTTGCAGAGCATTAGTTGTTGCTTGGACAGTAAGAACGATGAAGTAGAAGAACATGTGGATCGCGGACTTTGATTAGAGGTAGGTTTGGCAACGGTGTTCGAGCGTCCTTCTAGAAAAAAGACATCTTGGGCAGTGAGGATGCTACTGCTACAAAACTTATATTTAGAGGCACATATTTTTGGTAAATAAAAAATCAAAATTTCGGGTCAAAAACGGGGTCAATTTCGGGTTCAAAAGGGGTAAATAAAATGAAATATCGGTGTTATAGCGGTGAAAAATTGGATGAAAAGTGGTATATAAAAAGACATTTGCTTTTAAAATTGTGAATATATTTGATTTAGAAACTACACTTATTCCACAGACTTAACATTTCACTTCTAATAGCACATTTATGTAGTTATAAGAGTATTAAGTTTATTTCTGTGTAAAGGAGTCCATTTTTGCTTCTCCAATATTAACAGCAGAATTAATCAATTTTCCGGGAATTGCATAACTCTCAGGATAATTCAGACCTCAGAAGGTGACACGTCGGTGAATAAACCTGAATTTCGTGTTTAAGAGTTAATTTCGCTTTTTGCAGTTCATTTCGCATTATTTCGTGACAAAACATGGTCACAAAATGCATCTCACACCTTTCACAAACATGAAAAATTAACACTACAATGTGTTTTTTTCAATTTCGTTTTTTCGTCAAAAACGAAATATGCATGCCTCTACTTATATTTTGTTACAATATGTGCTCATTGGGAAAAGATTTAACTTATATCCCCACGAACTTTTTCCGGTAAGGTTAGAAAGTACCTTAAATTTCGTTAATATTTGGTAGATTAACTAATTTTGGCCTTCTGATCAGTATATTATGAAGGGGTAGCCGCACGAACCATTCACGGATAGCTACACAAACCATTTCCAAAGGTCAGGTTTGTAAAACAATGAGATTCAGCTTTAAAAAAAAAATCTCAACTTCCACCAGCATTTTTCGCAATTTCCAGACGTGACCCCCAAATTTCAACAACAGATTCATGATTAGAAGGCCAAATTTAGTTAGTATACAAAATATTAACGAAATTGGAGACATTCTCTATATTCTGCAAACACTCCACAGAAACAAAAAGTCCCACATCTTACAGAGGATTTAAACCTAGGACCTCTGCCTTTATAACATGCTTAATACTTCGCCACAGAGGCTGACTAAATAATGAGCAACAACTGATTAAAGAATTAAGCAATCAACAGTTACATTTTAACTCACATCTTGCGAAAATATAAACACAGTAGAAACTTACCAAATTCACCATGTGAATCAGAAACTGTAAAATATTACAAATCATGCATCACTTACCCCAGGACATGACTTTCCCCTCTTCAGTAACAATTATGGTATGTGCTCCAGTGTTGCCAGCAGCTGCAACACGCACCCTAATACCACTGAGAGCAGTGAGTGTGTGTGGCTGCCACAAATTCCGCCCTGTTGAGCCTTTGACATTTTTTGGGAGATCCCGTCTGCCTACCAGGTCCCAGTTCATACCACCACAGATCAGAAGGGTGCCAACATGGTCTGGGGGTGGAACTCTCTGAAAACAAAAGGACAAAACAATAAATGGAAAGTGAATTACAATTTGAAAATTGGTATGTAGTTAACATTAATAACAAATCTAAAATTCTTTGCTTTTCTTAACCTTTATTTATTTGACCCCAACTTAGATAAAGTCAGAAATATGCAATTAAAAAAGTAAAGTGCTCCCCTGTGCTCTGCACCATGCCATGAAGGCGTATAGGGGGTGTGGAGTTAAGGCCCCACTTTCTTGATCATGGTCGAAGGTGAGGGTGATGTAATCAGCACCATGCCCCTGCCTGCCTTTACCCCCCCCTCCCAAGTTTCCTCCATGTACCCACTTTATGATGCTGGGTGGTCACCAGAGCCACTTTTCCACAGGGAACAAACCCAGGTCTCTTGCATGGTAGTCAGATGACCTAACGAAAGAAAAATATTATTTTATTTAATGAATAACCCCTACCAAACGAACGGTTAAGACAAAAACTGAAGACATACTATAACAAGAGAATTAGTAATACACTTTGGGCTGCATTTTGGCAGACTAGCAAGACTCTGGCATCCAACTCACAGGCAGTATAATCTTCTGCGGGGCTCATGTTGTCGTCCCTATGCATGTGATCCATCATCTCATCTTACCACCATTCAACCTCATATTCGTGATTAAGCAAAAGGGGCAGAAAAACAAAGCAAAATAAACTAAATCAATCACTGTGAAACAAAACATTCTTGACCATAAGCATAATTTCTTTGACTCTTTCACCCATTTAGTAACTTTTTCTCGACTGCTAAGAAACCCTGATTAACTTTGTAAGTTCAGTGGTCAATTCACAAACCTAACTGGTAAGGTTCTGTGTTCAAATCCCATCCATTTCTGCGACCTTACACTTGGTAATATTTCTCTTAGTTTTATCCATACATTACAGATCATTGCAGTGCACTCACTCCCAGTAGACCTACTCAGAGTATTACTTTCAATCTAAAAATTTCTAGTTTCTGAATACATTCATTTGTTACATCAAGAAATAAAAATTCCTCTTGAAAGTACTTGGATTAAAAACAAAACATATAATTTCTTTTTGATGATGAAATTAGGTTTCAATCCTCACAAACATCAAAGCTTCATGGTATTGTAGAATCAAGAGCTCCATCTTTGGCTTTGACTTATCTGGTTGGTATGTTAATCTTCCTCTAATTAATTTTAAGGTCTTGGGGCATAATTACATAACTGCACACACACACACACATAATACATACACAGTGCTTCCCCCTGCAAAAAAGGTTCAGACTTCTCTACATAAGCTGATTTTTATGTTGAGTCAAATGATGTTGTACATTCATCTATTTGTATGTATTAATATGTATTTCACAAATATATTTTATAACACAAACTGTAAGTCTATTTTAATCTTAAGCATGAAAAAGAAATGCATGTGTACGCACTCTTCTGTATGTTATGAACTTGATTTACAACATGTTACCTTAACCAATATGGCACATAGGTTATAATATTGTAATGATGTAATTTTCAAAAACATGCATGGTAAAACTGTCATATGCGGGAAATCGTTCTAACTCGTTTCTTCTTTACCTTTTTACATTCATATTTACCTATCCCGCATTGTGAAACATTGTTTAACAAGGGATTTCACTTTTTTTTAACTAAATTAGTATCTACTGTAGACATATCGAGTAATTATTGTTTGCTCTTTTCTCGCTTCCTGAACACGCAAAATGGTGGGCAAATCTTGACTAGCGTTGTGTTTCAAACGGCAAAGCAGTGTTTCAACCTTCTTAACAGAAAAATTCCCGCATAGCCGCAAAAACCATTCGGGATAGTATGACCATTCACGAATAGCCCCAAAAACCATTCCCGCATAGCTGCAAAAACCATTCGGGATAGTATGACCATCCACGAATAGCCCCACGCACCATCACAGTAAGGTTAGGTTAGGCAATATAGTGAAAAAACTGTGTTTGGAAACACTTACCAGGGATTACGTCATCAGATGCTCACAACATCCGGTTCAACTACATGGATGGAAATGCAAGCAACAGCTTTTGTGCATCGGACGGACATTATTATAGAAAAATATATGATTCAGCGGCCAAATACATTGAAAAATGCGAGAAAACACTTCCACGACCTTCCGAAATTACACAGAAACTCAATTCCGTAAGTACTTTCTCCAGTAAATTTGAAGAAATCCATTTCCCGCATATGACATTTATACCACATACATTTGATCAAAGTTCACTCCAATTAAGCAACATCATTTATGGAGACTCAACATGATTTCTATTTTATTTACTTTTGCAGTTAAAAATCCTGCACAATTAAGTGTTATAAAGACCCCTTTACCCTTTAACTCATTACAAGGTCAGTGTGTATGGGGTCAAGAGAACAGAAAATTTAAATTTCAGAGATCATTGCAGAAAATGCAAATAGTTTGCACCTGCATATTTCTAAGCAATTAACATTTACTAGCATATTACCACTCTAGCAATATGGCATTTTTAAAAACTGAACTGACAAGCTTCACCAGACAGTGATATTAGCTTTCATGTTATTTTCTCAAGATGCTATGACTTGTCAACATGTGGTGCACCTTTTTAGAGCGTACATGTTATATTGTACTAGATCTGTAATTCTACTTGTGGTGTTAGTTTTTGTCTTGGCCAGTTAGGGTCAACAGATCTATGCAAGATGTATACTGGTCAAAAAAAAATTTGCATATTTTTTTTTTATTTTCTGCATCACAGAAGCCACACATGTCAATACCTCCAACTAGGGCAATGAAAGTACAAAACAGAAAAGATAGTTAAAGAAAATTCTGAAAGATATAACCAAGGAAACAAAGTTGTTTTCCTAACCAAAGTAAGATGCTAGAAAGGTGAGTAAACCTATCAGAAACCCCTCACCCTCTATTCAGTAACGTGTGTGGCCTCCACGAACACGTAGACATTCTCAAAACACAACGGGGAATGCTCAAAACCAGGTTATCTAATGCATGTTGTGGAAGATTGTCCCATTCCTGAATGACAGCGTGTATCAGATCACGTAGGGTTTGTGGTGGGTGAGGGCGGTTCGCAATGGCACGTATCAGAAAGTGCAAGGCATGTTCGATACAATTCATATCGCAGAAATTACTGGCCAGTCCATTTGACGGATTGCATGCCTTCGAAGGAAAAGGTCCACTGAACGGGCACAGTGAGGACGGGCATTATCGTCCACCAACATCCTGCGCAAATGCCCCAACGACGGGTCGAAGAACACTGTCCTCGTATGTCTGTGCATCCACAGTACCCTCCATGTGAACTAATGGCATCCAACGACCCAACATGATTCCAGCCCAGAACAGTGCCGAACCACCCTGTTGCTGGAAGTGTTCCACCATGAACGAGTCATTGAAACGCTGCCCATTTCCTCTCCAGACACGTAAAGTGTTGTCGTCGGGGTGCAGATTAACCCGTAGTTCATCTGTAAACAGTGTTTGTGACCACCGTTCCCAGGTCCAGTTTTCGTGTTGTCTGGCCCATCTTACGCGTAGTGCCCTATGTCGTGCAGTGAGTCGGGGAACCTTCAAAGGTCGACGGACATGAATCCCTATATCGTGCAGTCGGTTTTGCACCATTTGGGTGGACACCATGATCCCTGAAGCCTCATGGAGCTCCTTCTGGAGTTGGGTTGCTGTGGACGTAGGACGTCTGCGCACAGAAATACGGCTATGCCTGTCTTGTGCACCCGTTGCTTTGCGTGTTCTTCCTTCTCTGGGCCTATCTGCTATTGAATGGGTCTCCTGGAATTTCTTCAACACACTAGAAACGTCACTTTGATTACAGCCTACCCGATGTGCTACGTCCACTTGCTTCATACAGTCCTGTAGTAGAGTCACTATTCTGATTCTATCCACTGCCGAAAGTGTGTTTCGTGGCATTTCTAAAATGTAAACTCACACCATGACAACCATTACAACCTTCCTTGACACGTCCAGTGCATTATACTACCCCTTATCACGAACTGCGAGACAATCGGTGGGTGAATCACGAGGTTAAAACGTGAAACATGCTTCAAAACCTGGCCACAGACATGTACCTGCTCTCTTGTGTGTTGAATTGGCCTTCGGTTGATGTGCATGCTTCAAAGGTATGGAGATTTGTGGCGTCAGTGATGGAGAATATTAAAAACTTGCAATATGCAAAACTTTTTTTGACAGTATATTTACAACACTCAAATAATGGCCAAGTATTTGTAAAAAGTCTTCCTCCGTAGCCGAGCGGGTTAAGGCGTTCACTTGTCTTGAGATCGTTCGCTGCGGGACGGCGTAAGTTCGAATTCGGCTCTGGTCGGACTTTATTCGACCTACGTATAGGGCTGGTGGCAACCCACCATCGTGAGGAAATTGGAGAGCTTCGAATGAGTTAGCGTAATCCGGTCCCGGAAACCTACTATAACGGCTGGGGATACGTCGGGTTGACTACTCCAATACTGGTTGCAGATCTCCATGCTTACAGGTGACGTAGGTAGGTAAGCCAAGGCCCTTCAGGTCTGTTGCGCAAAGGAATATTATTATTTGATAAAAATATTTATCTTGGGGAAAATTATTTATTAAAATTTTGGTATCCGTGAAACGTCTGAAATTCCTTTATTTTCTTCTTTTTCACACTGGTACTTACATATTCTACATTGCTAACGATTCTTGAAGGTGGCATTTCATTTTTTTCACGAAAATAATTTCAATTTTCCACATATCGAGTAATTATTGTTCGTTCATTTTTTGGTTGATATACATAGGTATAATTTAACAATACAGGGAATTTCTCCTATTTGTTTGAAATTTCGGATACTTACTAATTTGGGTCTCCTAATCACGAATCTGCACTTAAAATTTGGCACTCACGTATAGAAATTCCTGAATTATGTGGAATTAACACCGGTATGATTGTCAATACACTACTGTGGTAGCCATGTTTGATGTTGACAAGTGAGGTTCGGTATTCGTTGCATACTTGTTGCTGTGTCTACAGCGTTGCCGCATTGTTACTTTCTCATTTGGGGATCATTGATTGTAGCAGAATGGAGGCGGAAAGGTGCCTTGAATTACGAACGGATCGGACTTTGGAATTTTTTTAACTTGCTGGAATTTTGTATAATCCGATAAGCTCGGAGGAGAATGGCGATAGTGGCGATGACAGTGTGGAGGGAGAAGATGTTGTGGATTGCGGCTTCGAATAGAGGTAAGTTTGGCAACTGTGCGGTTCCTAGAGTGTTGTACGAATAGTTATACCAATTGCATGTAATCTGTGAATTGCATGGAGCGTTCATTTGCATGTGAGAAAATGGGGTAAGAATTTACAATATAGAGAAAGTCTCCAATTTCGTTAATTTTCGGTATACTATCTAATTTTGGCCTCCTAATCATGAATCTGTTGTAAAAAAACGGGGGTCACTTCTGGAAATTGTACATTTTGATGAAAAATTGTTTGTTAGTGCCAAAAACCATCCACAGGTAGCCCCACAAACCATTGATGTTAGACCCAAAAACCATCCACGGGTAGCCCCAAAAACCATTGACGTTAGCCCCAAAAACCATCCACGGGTAGCCCCACGAACCATTCACACGAGGTTAGGTTAGGTTCCATTAGCACTCATTTCACCCCTAAATTCATCGAAAAAATAGGGATCGTACTAGAATTGAACATCATAAATCATTTTCTTGTAAAACAACAGCGTGGTTGGACACAATGACAGGAGATTACATTTTTGTTCGTAAAACTATGCATATACACCTATATATATAAAAAAATCAATCGGCTTTTTTTCAAATTTTCAGACGTGACCCCCAGTTTTTTTCAACAGATTCGTGATTAGGAGGTCAAAATTAGTTAGTATACCGAAAATTAACAAAATTGGAGACTTTCTCTATATTGTAAATTCGCTCCAAAAAATCAATCGGCTTTTTTTCAAATTTTCAGACGTGACCCCCGGTTTTTTTCAACAGATTCGTGATTAGGAGGTCAAAATTAGTTAGTATACCGAAAATTAACAAAATTGGAGACTTTCTCTATATTGTAAATTCGCTCCGAAAATGGTGTCTTGAAAAGTGAGGATTACATGTTTCTTCCACGATTCATTGACGGTAAGGATAGGTTACGTTAGTTAGAATAACTGAAATATATATGCAATTTGTTTGAAATTCGGTGTACTTACTAATTTTGGTCTGGTAATCATGACTGTGCAGTTGAAATTTGGGTACTTGTTTACTATCCTTCAGACAGATTTCGTACATAGCCCCACGAACCATTTCCGGTAAGGTTAGGTTAGGTAGGGCCACGCATAGGTTACAATAGTTAAAAATTGGTTTCGAAAAAATATTCGTAGCCCCACACACCATTCTCGCATAGCCCCACGAACCATTGACGCATAGCCCCACAGATGTCCAAAGGATAGTAAACATTTACCATACATGATTTACCGGCGAAATAAATTAACCGATGGGAAAAAGCACTTCCATAACCTTTTAAAAGTGTACGGAAAGTCAGTTCGGTAAGTACTTTCTCCTGTAAAATTGAAGAAATACGTTTCGCGGATTTCTGAAACACATGAAAATTGACATAAACAGCGAGAACAGGACGTAAAATTCCTATGAAGATATCAATTTAGTGACCAAATGTTTATTTATTAAAGCCTCTTTAAGGATTAGTTTTTTGGGAAATTTGCAAAAATCTTCTATGTTGCAATTCTGAAACTGAAATTTATCATGTAGCCTTCCGGCTATGAAATACAACAGCAATAATTCAAATTCACCACATGGACAAGAGGTATACACGAGCATTCCAGTTCGTCTTTATAATAAAATATAGATTCCTATACAAGCGTGTTGAATATAATCATGCTACGGTTTTCAATTTTTATTTATCTCATAACTGTCAATTATCAACACGAACACAACTAATGCCTTGCCCAAACAATAGCGCCAACGCTTTCTTTGTTGAATGCACTACCGCCGACTTCAACCCCATTCCCTATCCAGCGAATATTCGTAGTACAATAAAATTTTATTGCCTCTACAATATTAAAATAACATATAAAAAATAGTTAGAACGTACAAACTTCTTTTTATCAGGTTGTTCGCTTCCTGAAGCTGGTGCTTCGCGGCTTTCATTATCATTGTCTGTAGCGGGAAGCGGCGATTGTGTTTTGTCATCCGCGCTCTTTTCGTTCTCTTTTGCTTCATTATCGTGGTTTTCGCTGCTTTCTTCTATTTTCTCCTTCTTCGCTGATTCCTCACACTCGTCCTCTGCTTTACGCTTCTCTGCCGACATTTCAAAAACAGAACTGATACAAACAAAAATAAGATTTCCTTTCAGTCAATCTCTAAGACACAAAACAAGCCACGGAACTGCACTTTCTCTCAAACAACAGACATAAGGTCAGGCGCACCATCAAGTGTCAAATTTATGAACTACAACTTGGCTGTAACCATTTAAAAAGCTCCATTTCTTTGCTAATAGATGGCGTGCCCACTTTGCTCCAAAGTTGGCTCCACCAAGATACAATAACGTAATATAATAAAACATGATCCTCGCCATCTTGGAGATCTGTACGGTATGGAAAATTTGTGGATGCAAACAAATAAACATATTTGAACGTAAGTTCCCAAAATTTACTGTAAATAAAAAGAATATCACTGTGTTATCCGAGAAATATTGTTGAAGTAACGGAGGAATTCGCAATTCAACCAATTAAAAAATTAATTACTTCTCCCGTAATATCAGCAAAATAGTATCATTTTGAAGTTTATTTTCATTACCAGAACTAATTCTGGTAGTTATTTGGGTGGGATGGAAGAAGGGGAGAATATAAATAACGTCGCACCTATACAATTCATGTGTATTGACGCGCGCCTGCTTTTTTCATGAAAAAGAATGATTAAAGGTTCTTATAAAAAATCTGCAAATTAAATTGACATGTTTTGCATCTCACACAGGCCCGTAGCCAGAATTGATCTCCGGGGGGGCTAATAAACCAAGTTCATTTTTCTAAAGTTTAACAGTATTAAATTAACGTAAATTATGTGTGTCGGTGTCATTAAGTTAATGTAAATTATAAAATTTAGAGATATTTAAAAAACTAGTATTTGTAGGCTATATCTTCTCCAACATCTCTTGAAGTGTTAATTGACGGGTCGTGAAACCATCCCTTAATGCACACTCCATATTATTTTTGATGACCCAATTATTTATATCATACATGTAAAAATGAATGGGGGCATGCATATTTCCTTTTTGACGAAAACACGAAATGTGAAATAACATATTTTAATGTTAATTTTTAATGTTTCTGAAAGGTGTGAGGTGCATTTTACTATACTGTTTTGTTACGAAATGATGCGAAATAAAATGCGAAATGAACTGCAAAATGCGAAATAAACTCTTATACACGAAATTTAGATTATTTATCGACGCGACACTTTCTGAAGTTTGAATTATCCTGTGAGTTATGCAATTCACGGAAAATGATTCATTCTGCTGTAAATATTTGAGAAGCAAGAATGGGCCCTTTTATACAGGAATAAACTTAATACTCTGGTAACTACATAAATGTGCTATTAGTAGGGTTATGTTTATTATTGTAATAAGTGCAGTTTTTAAATCAAATTTTGGATTATGTTCACAATTTTAAAACCAAATTTGGGGTGTAAGGGGTGACCTTCCACGTAGGCGCCCAAAAGTCAACCTCACTTCCACGTTAGTGCACCCTGGACTAAAGACTAACGAGGCTCTGGCGACTGGCACTATGGCCAGTATAATTTTGTGTGTGTTGTCCTGTTTCTTGTCCTTGTGTGTGCTGAGTGCCCGTTTACGGCCTCAGCTTTTAACAGAAGTCAGAACATTTTAACATTTTTAGTTATGCAACGCTAGAGTTGTTATTTGTACTGATAAGGGGCTGCTGGCCCCCGTATAATGTGACGGGAGCAAAATAGCCTAAGTGCTGACGCTCCCAAAATTTTAAATTCAAAAATTCAAAATTAAAACCAAATTTGATCTTTTGGTCGGTTTTTTCACCGCCATAACACCGAAATTTTATTTTATTTACCGCTTTTGAACCCGAAATTGATTCTGTTTTTGTAAAGAAATTTTGCTTTGTTATTTACCAAAAATATGTGCTTCTAAAAATGAACAATATTCACTTCAATCACAGTTCTTAGCGTACATTCCATCCCCAGCAGAAGCAATAAGACTTTCCTTGATTCCCAAAACTTGGGATCTATTGACATTTGAAACAGATGTGGAAGGAATGTGGATGATGACATCGAAGTCACAGATTTCTGTCAAACGAGAGGCTGCGACAGGGGTTGGGAAGGTACATATAAAGAAGCTCTCCTCTGGAAGAAATTTCTAAAGTCTAGAACTGGGAATCCCAATTTTTTTTTTCGTTTCACGGCTCCTTTAGTATTTCAAAATTTTTCCGCGGCTCCCAAGTCAGAATATCGGCCTATCTAGCATTTGCAACGCTCAGTTAGTGTGGATGGGTTGCTTCAAATTCAGGAACATCTTATGTGTAAAAAGTAGACTACTAAATATTTAGAAAAATCATATCATTTCTGTGAAAATATTGGAACATTTCGCTGCTCCCCTGCAAGCTAGCCACACAGGGTCGGATAAAGACGAAATTGGGCCTGATGCTTGAAATCTTCGGTGAACAATAAACACAACGACGTTATAGTTACGTCACAGCGCGAACAATAATAGTAACTGTATAATAAGTAATGCTGTGTCTAGGCGTCCGAAATTGGGGCTCGAAATTGCATTCTAAGATTTATTTTCAGGTCAATACAGCAAAGGAAAACTGTTCAGATTTCGGAATGAGCCTATTTCAGGAATGGGCCTAATGCTGCAGCATCAATAGCAAGGCAGTGCGGCGCACACTTTGGAAGCACTGGTCTAGAGAATCTTCTAAATACTTGCTCCTACTTAGACTTCGGCTCATAAACAAGATTGAACGAATATAATAGATGCTGTTCATGTTCTGTGAATTTATTTTTAATCAAGTTGTAAGCCAAATAATATCTGCTGTTTACATTTTCACTCTTCACTGCAAACAAATTAGAATACAAAATAGTTTTGCCTAATGTCAAGGGGGCTAGTGGCAGTGTTAGGTGGGCTGGCACCCCTTCCAGGGGCTCTGAACTCCCCCCTGGCCCCTGCGTGGCTATGGGCCTGATCTCACAAATTATTACAACCAAATTCAGATTATTTCTTACAATATTTGTACGAATGGTTGATTGATTTATTGATTATTTTAGTTTGCTTTTCTGCCACTTGTGGCTTATCGAGAAAATGAGGATGAACAATGATATGATGAAACTGAAGAAAGGAGAGAGGACACTCACAAAGAACATGCCGGGATTCGAACTCGGGGCCCCTGGCAATTGTGAAAATGACATATAGGCCTATATATCATAGTGACATGGAATTAATCTTAAAATGGAAAGCGAGAATCTTCAAGCAGTTTTCCGTGTAACTTGCAAACAATGCAAACTATTAATGTAAAGTAAATATCAGCTTCATGTAGCTACGTTAATTCAAACAATGTTGTGTCTATATTGTATTTAATTTCTGTTAGACTTTTCTTTTGAATTATAGGATTTTATCTATCAAAATTTTATCATAACTCCAGTCCCCATTTCGTCCTCACAATTTCAAATTTTATAGTAAATGAGGAATAGTTTTCATAGGACATATAATTTATTTTAAAACTTAAAGACCCATTTTTGAGAAAATGGCTAACAAAATTTTTGTTTTACACCATTTTCAATTTTTTTTTCCAATTTTTGTCGTTAAAATTTAACAGTCTGTGCGTTAAATTACAAAAAATCCATGCAAACGTTTCTATTTAAATTGAAACATTTTATCGCACATAGGTTAATAATGATTGTAAAATGCAGTTACGTGAACCATAAATATATTTCTAAAAACAGATTCATTAAAAATTCATTAATTAAGGCAAATCTCTAATGACGGCTTATACTTTGAAACGTTCATGGACATTTTTTTACAATATTTGGAAGGCAACTGAAATTGACGGTCTCAGATCATCATTTCTCCAGTCAATATTTTACAAACCAATCAGTTGCTGACCAAGGCAGTTTATTAAGGTAAAAACACTTAACACGTAACGTTTCGACCCTGTATCAGGGTCTTCCTCAGACGAAGAACTAAACTAGTTTAGTTTAGTTCTTCGTCTGAGGAAGACCCTGATACAGGGTCGAAACGTTACGTGTTAAGTGTTTTTACCTTAATAAACTGCCTTGGTCAGCAACTGATTGGTTTCAATATGGAAACAAGGCCTAATTATATTACAATATTTTACAGTACAATATAGATAGCTTAGTAGGACTGAGCCAAAACGATGCCGATTTTTGCTTTTTAAATTGTTATTTTGAGTCCACTTTATGGACAGACAGGCTAATTGGGATTGGAACTACAGTTTAAAGTGGGATCCGAACCTCCATCGGGTATCGAACCTGGGACCTCTTCATTACAATGTGACGACGTTACTTACCATTACGTCATCAGGGAGGTCCTAATACGATGCCGATGCATCGGTTGGAATTTATTTCCGAATCTTTTCCGGAATTTTCGTGTTTCACGGGGTTCGCAAAAATGCCTCGCGTCTAATATTGTGACTACATAAAATGTATTTCAAAATTCTGGTGTAATTCTTGAATATTTCAAAGCAAAATTCTTGGTAAATAGATCCATATAATTGGGGTAGAATACTTACACACTAATAATGTTGATCAATATTTTTAACAGGGGCCTCCCCGATGGCGTAGTGGTTACGTCGTCGTCAAAGGGTCTCGGGTTCGATACCCGTTGGAGGCGCATACTGGTTCGGATCCCACTTTAAACCAGGGTGGATATACATAATGATTTTTTGATTTCTTTATTTTTGATGATTTTTTGAATAATAATAATAATAATAATATAATCCGTCTACAGCCCTGGAAGGGCTTGGCTGATCTCCCGACTTCCAGTCTCCCTCCCACAATCCTACCTAGAGGTGTGGAGATCTTCAACCAGTAATGGGCTGATGTGTGGTCAGCACGTCGAACTCCCAGGCGTTACAGGAGATATCCGTGACCGGTTTACGCTACTCCTCCTAGCTCCCCAATTTCCTCACGATGGTGGGTTGCCACCGGTCCTATACACAGACCAAGAACCCAGATACTGAACCTAGGAGGACTCGTACCCGTGCCCAAAGCACAACGCCAATCGGATATTTAATTATTAAAAAAAAAAAAAAACACTTAAAATTGCTTGTAGTTTTTGATACCATGGATAGACATATTTTTATTGTAGGCCCCGTAAAATATTTGAACAGTTTGATTAAAGCAAATTTAAAAAACATGTAAATATACATTTTTCGGTTTATGATATGTATATATGAACCTGCTATGGAAACGTTTATTGAGTGTGTTAATGAAACTATAATACAAAATTTCAGTAACTTTACTTCCAATGAAAATAAAACATTCTAGATGTACTCTATAATTGTAACTTAAAATACTTTTTAAAGTATTTGTAGCTGAATTTAGGCATATTTTTAAATGATAGTTTGCAAGATATCAGCTCTTATGTTTATTTATAGTTTAATGATAATGGTACTATTTACTTTTAACATTATTAGGTTAAACCGAAATAGTGTCATTATCATTAAACTATAAATAAACATGACAGCTGATATTTTGCAAACTTTCATTTTGTATATTGAAAGTTTGCAAAATATCAATTAATTAATATTTAATTAATATGTCTGACAAATTTACAATTCATGATGGGTTAAAACAAGGAGATGCATTATCTCCATTGCTCTTTAATTTTGCCTTAGAATATGCTGTAAGGAAGGTAAAAGAAACTAACGAAGGACTAAAATTAAATTGTGTGACTCAGTTGTTAGCATATGCAGATGATGTAGACTTACTGGGGGATGATGTGAATACAATTAAGAATAATGCTAAAATATTTTTCAAAACTGCTAAAGAGATAGGTTTAGAAGTTAACAAAGAGAAAACTAAATATATGCTTACAGGCCGAAACCAAGTGTTAGGTAATAATCAAAATCTAATTATTGATAACAACTCGTTTGAACCAGTTTCCAAATTCAAATACTTAGGAGTAATATTAACAAATGAAAATTATATTAAAGAGGAAATAAAAAGTAGGCTTAATTCAGGAAATGCATGTTACTTCTCTCTTCATAAACTTTTGTCTTCTCGTTTAATATCTAAGAAACTAAAAGTTAAAATATACAAAACAGTAATTTTGCCTGTAGTATTATATGGGTGTGAAACTTGGTCCCTTACATTGAAAGAGGAACATAAATTGAGAGTATTTGAAAATAAGATCCTTAGGAAAATATTTGGACCTAAAAGGGATGAGGAGACAGGTGAGTGGAGAAGGTTACATAATTTAGAACTACATAATTTGTATGCATGTCCAGATATTATTAGAATTATTAAATCAAGAAGACTTAGGTGGGCAGGCCATGTGGCACGAATGGGAGAGGAAAGAGGAGTTTACAGGATTCTTGTTGGGAAACCTGATGGTAAGAGACCTGTAGGAAGGCCAAGACGAAGATGGAGGGACAACGTTGAGATGGACCTAAGGGAAATCGGTAGGGATGGAAAAGAGTATATAGATCTTGCTCAAGATAGGGAAAGATGGAAGGCCTGTGTTGCTGCAGCCATGAACCTTCGGGTTTAAGAAGGCTAGGGAGTTAGTTAGTTAGTTAGTTTCATTTTGTATATTTTTCTACACATGAATTTTAAATGAAGAGAAATTTAAGTGTGATTACAGTTTACATATTACATTCCCTTTCGTATGAGCTTCACCCCATCAGTACATATATTTTGTTTCCTTTCTTAGAGCCTAATAAACACCATTAAATGATTACGAGATTAATGTACTTTCACTAAAAGTGATTCTGATATCTACGAAATCCTTATGTATACATTATTCTACAAATTATTAATTTTAAGCGATTTAAATCAGTGATTTAAATCATTCCACCTTTCTTACACACTAATATTGATCAATATTTTTAACAGGGCCGTCCCTGACGGGTGGTTATGTCGTCGCCTTGTAATCAAAGGGTCCCGGGTTCGATACCGTTGGAGGCACATAGTGGTTCGGATCCCACTTTAAACTGTAGGCCAAGTCCCGATTAGCCTATCTGAGCATAAAGTGGACTTAAAACAACAACTAAATCAATCGATATTTTTAACAGCTTTTCAATTATCGGTATCGATAACGGTGAAAATCGATAAGAGTATCGCTACGCTATCGATTGAAAGCGGTATCGTCTCAGCCGTTGTAAAAAGAAAACTACGTAGATGTAGCTGTTCTACTGACCCTAATTTTTGCGCTCTGTTATTTCTATAATTTACGGCTTCTTTGGTGTCATGTGTGCTTAGCAAAATGCGTGTTAATAGCTGTCCCAGATTACGCGTTCGTTTTGCTGAAATCAAGAGGAATTTCGGGGAAAAATAATATAGTGGCTCTTGTAGCCAATTTAGGGAACTTCCTTCGAAATACACATTGCATACAAGTATCTCGGATTCTCCCTTTAAATTGCCGTCTCTTTATTCATGAGGGTGTTGGGGCTTACTTCCTGCGCCCCAAAAGTGCTGCACCCGGAATGGGCGAAGGTGGGGAGGAGCGGTTGAAGGAGAATCGCATTGGGTAGAACGTCCACGGATCAGTGTTGCAAACGCGCTAGAATGAAACTAAATTTAGACACATCCAAAAAGCAGTAAAGGGGGAAGAGGGATAAAGAAAACGGAGTGGTTAGCACAGAGCGCTACGACGCCGAAGGTCCCGGGTTCGAATCCAGGCCTGGCCATGGTGACTAAAATTCTATGTGTATGTGAGATAGATATACCGGGTGTACCAGAAGTCTTTCCCTGATTACAAACTTTATTCATATCTGCTATATGCAGTGTAGAGATGTGAAAGTGATGGCAAAATGTTGGAAAACTAACCAAGTTTATTTGTTGCAGGTTTCAGTAATGTGGCTGTAGTGTAGCAGTGTGAGTGCCAAGGAATCCGGAATTAATGCTCTTGACATCGGGTGGCATCTTTCCATACAATGTTTCTTGGACTTGACAGGATTTGAGAATCAAGATAAATTCCATTTTTTAAATACCAACTTATTGATGGCAGATATTCTAGACAAAAGAATTCTGTACATTTGAAAGTTCCTCTGCACCGTTATTGGTGACCGGGTCTCGTGATACCAGAGGACATGCTGAGCTTTTTCCTGATTTGTGAATATTTCCGGTTTTCTGGGCACTGACAATGCTACACTACAGCCACGTTACTCAAACATGCAACAAAAAAACTTGGTTAGTTTTCCAACATTTTGGCACCACTTTCACATCTGTACCTTGCATATAGCGGATATGAATAAAGTTTGTAATCAGGGAAAGGATTCTGGGACACCCGGTATATCTATCTTATAGATATACACTAAACTCCGTAGTGAAATAATTTTCTAAGCCAGAGAGCCTGCGAAGCGATACTCTCATTGGGTGACGAATAGTCGGCCAACTAGTCCCATCGCCGCTGTTTTACTTGTTGTCGAGACCGGAGCTCGCAATTTATTTCCTATCAAGTACGTTTTGGGGGCTCCTACCAGGAATCGAGCCCGGTACCGCTCGCACCAAAGGCGAGAGCGTTAACCATTTGGTGCAAATATATAAATTTACATTTTGGTTACTTCAAGCCGCTTTTCTACCTTTTCGGTTAATCGCGAGGATGAGGCGAGGAACGGACTGATGAACACAAATTAATAAATAGAGAGAGAAAGGAAGAAAGCGATTAATATATAAATAATGAATGAATTAATAAATTGATTTTATTTTTACTTCGCTTTTCTGCCACATGACTAATCGCGAAGATGAGGATGAAGGGTGATATGAAGGAACAATCACAAACATATATCGAGGGTACAACAGGATCCACACAGGTTCATACAGGTTTCATGTACATATCCAGGGGGGCTAAGTTGGCTGAAGCCCTTCCGAAATCCTACAAATATCTAATTTAAAAAGTGTATAGTGGTAAATAATTTTACTTCCTTAGCAGGAAACATATTGTATAATAATTTGTAATATACTGGAAAAATAATTTTCAGGGCAGTGCCGGATCTACAAGCCGCAAAACCCTGCAGTGGGGGGGGGGGGGGCGGAAAGAATAAGCCTTTAAAGGGCCCTCAGCCATTGACATAGTAGAGGGTTCGTATATGCGTATGTACATGATAAACGTAGCACAGAACGGAATGCAATATATATATAGGTAAAGGTAAAGTTCCCTGTGCACATAGCACAGGGCCATGAAGGCACATTTAGGGTATGTGGGGGTAGTACCCCACGTATTTTCGATGTCGGACATCTTGGAGGTGATGTGATCAGCCCGCCTTTACCCCACTGGGTATCATTTGATTTGAAGTTGGGTGGGTCCAGGAATCGCTTTATGCGGGGACAAAGCCGGAAAAATTCCAACCTTAAATCAAATCAAGCTAAAATTCCACGAGAAATGCAGTGTTGAAGGTTTCTTCAACTTATCTTTAATCAGGTAAAAGTTATGACTGCATGATTGTAACAAATGTATAATTTTCTAGGTGTGACAAAACCAGGGGGGCCCGGCTCCCTCCAGTTCTCGTGTGTCCTGCCATCCCCCCAGTTTATAAGGGCCCAATGTATAACTTTCAACATATCACATAACTTTTGCACACAACAGGTGGGAAATTACGCAGGATTCTGCTCTGAAATGGGTAGAATTAATAATTAATAATCACTCAGTTTAGAGTTTGTGTCTTTCTTGTGCTTCTGCGTTTACTATTTCAGTATTTCCTTTTTCAAACCAACAATAAATTAAGGAAAACGCATGGCATATTATGAACGAATATATGCGAAATAGAGAAAGAAGCATGGGAATACTGTAGTCTTCATTCTCTTGAATGAGCCAGTCCATTGCAAAATAGGCTCCTTTGCTTCCCTTCGGAAAAGTCAAGCAGAAGTTGAAAATATTCTGTTTTTTAATAGGCTACTGTAAAACCTGTCTATCCCGGAACATGATGGTTCCAACCAAAATTTTCCGTCTTAACAGTTTTCCTTGTTATATAGGGTTGATTTTAAATACAGTATAGAGCACTGAAGGAAATAATGGAAAGACAGATTTACATTTCGCATTACTTATAATGTAGAGTACTAATGCATGTACGTACATGAATAAAAATGCGATACAGTCGCAATATGCATAGCAGAGATTACAATTATGTAACTACACAACATGTTGGTACACTTTTTACAGTATTGTAAGAACGTACAGTATGTACTTATATCTTTTCGAACCCGGGACCCCTGTCGTCGTAGCGCGATGTGCATAGAGGGAAAGAGAAAGATTGAAAGATGGAATAAGAGAGGTGAAGAAAGATTGAGATAAAAGTGAAGAAAAAAGAAAGAAACAAAGAGAGATAACAAGAAAAATAGAATGATGACGAAAGAACAGAGGAGAAGTAGACAAAGAAAGGTGGAGAAAGAGGGTATAAGAGATGAAAGAAAGAAACTGAATCGTAACAGCTATGAGTATTGTAGCGCATCGACAATGTTACCGATAAGCGAGTGGCAACAGAGGCGTGTTCCACTTACAGTATTGCATTGTTTTCTTGCGAGCGAAAAAAATAAAGAAAGAAATTTCCGTCTTACTGAGAATAAAAACATCTCGTTGTTCTTTAAATAGTGTTCCGTTTCCGCGTTAAGAAGGTTTCCACCTTAAGCAGGTCATTTTCAGGTATAAAATCGGTCCGCTCTGGGGACTTTTTTCCCCCGTATTTACAGATTTCCTTCTTATAGAGGTTCCGGGATATGCAGTTTTTACTGTATTCCACTGTTTTATATAATCAGGGTAACCTGTAAACATATGTGTGCTACTTCACGCTGCATTGATGTGGTTGAAAGTTGCAGTGTTACATATTTATACCAATGCTTAATGACCGACCGAAGCGATTGCCGGCGCACCGCCCTCGAAGCCAAATCCTTATTTCTGATTACATAAATGTGGATATTTGTTTTATAATACCTCTCAATGACATATGTATATTGCAAAATCATGTACCAATTTAAACTAAGAGACATCTGTTATTTTGATGTCAACCTATAATATACGCTTTCTTGTTCTGAAAAACAAGGCTATCTTCGTCAAAACCGTAAATATACAACACGGTCATGTTTTTTTATTGGCCGAAGGTGGAAAGCAGTGGGATCAGGGTAGAAAGTTGAGGCGGGGGAGGGGTGATTGAGTGGACAGTTGGGGTGCCAAAAAACCGACCTTAACTGGATGAAAATTTAATCTTGGGCCTTCCTTTTTTATGTAAATATGTGTCACTATATAAAACTCCTATAAAGGATTGTAGGAATAAGTATTATAAACCGAATATGATGGTCAATTGTCAGTGAAAGTTACACGTAAAGTATTATTTTGTATAATTACATCATCACAGTAGTACAGTGAATTTCTTGTCCAACTAATAAAGTTTGATATGTTTTGTTGTCAAAGATAGTTATTACAATTTTTCAAAAGGTTAACTCAAGTGTATCAGATCCCAACTTAACCCCCCCTCCCGCAAACAGAAAGAAATCAGTTTTTATGCTTTACTTAGCTTTGCCCCCCCCATCTCTGAAGAAATCGGCGCCTATGCACATCACCCCCTTCCCCTGTAAAGATTTGAGTTGAATTCATTATGGCGGACGGAAGCTTGGAACACACCAATGTGGTTTTCCGTAAGCCTAACCTGTTTCTATCATGACCAATTATACTCAGCCTAACTCCTTTACACACACACATACAATATATATATATATATATATAATGTGTGTGTTTGTGAAGGTAGGTAGGTAAGCAGAGGGGGGGCCTTTGGGGGGTGGCAAGATTTGTAGATCCGGCACTGTTTCAGGGCTTTTTTTGCCTTCACTTCTTTTGGGCCTTTCTTGTACAGGGAGGTTATTGCAGCATGCCACCGCTTCAGCATCGGCCGCTTGCCGGCCCAGTCATGCAACAGGTGCCGGCAAATTGCGTAACAGATAGCCCGTAACAGAAACCGCTTGTTTTGTAATGTTTCCACTTTTCACAATTACAGTTACAATTACAATTGAAATAAGCACGTACCTTGTCGCACGGATGCAGGAAAAGGTGTCCTCCCAAATACAAATATTTCTGGCACCTTATTTCTGACGTCTAATCTTAGATTAGTCATCGCTACTTTATTCTCAGTTGTCGCGACAGCGCCTGCAGCTTATCGGGGGTTGGGTGAGTTGTCAGCCGCGAGATGGCGCTTCATACTGCACGTGTCGGCAGTGATGCCAACCGTAGGGACATGTCCCTACGCATAGGGACTTTTCACTAAATTTCGCCCGCGTAGGAACGTAGGGACAGATTTTGCCAAATGAGGGAAAACGTAGGTACTTTTTTCAATCTTGGTAAATTACATTTTATGAATTAGTTTATCTGGATACTTTAGCGAGGAGGAGAAAAAAGAACTAACTAACAGATCTCCATCAGAATTTTGGAACATGTTATCGGTTACCAAAAACTTTCAAGGCAAGTTCCTTTTTGAAAACATTTCCACTCTCGCGAAAATAGTGCTAACATTGCCGCATTCTAACGCGGAAACGGAAAGAATATTTTCAATGTTAAGTGATACAAAAACAAAAAAGGGAAATAAAATGGGACCAAAATTGTTAACGACTGCAGGAAATACAGCATCACCAACCAACATCTATCTCTTCACAGCAGCAGCATGTATGACTTCAAATAACATAATCAACAGTAAACGACTCAACGTTATTCATTAGGGGTGTGCTGGATTCTTTACTTTAAAAAGTCGTTAATTCTCGACGTTTTCTGCCTTGTAAGTTTCTGGAACTTATCGAAAGTTGTAAGTTTTTATTCTAGAAATGCAAAAACAATCACTTAAAGTGAAAATGACTTGTAAAATTCGAGATTTCCAGTGCTTCGGGAAATTTCGAACATTTCCCGTCCAGAAAATTTTCCGACTTGGTCGGGAAATTGCAAATTTTTCAGTCCCGAATGTCGGGATTTAAAAAAATTACCGTCCCGATCCCGTCCCGACCCAAAAAATTCTGTCCAGCACACCCCTATTATTCATTAAGGCAAGAATTTACAATACCGGACCCTTCTGTAATTTCTATGCTACGTCTTATACTCACGAAATAATTATTCGTGATGATTTATCTCAAGTTAACATGTTGGGGTGAGGGGGAAAAAATGTTCATTAACGTGTAGAAGTTGTAAAATAAGCTTTTCAATTCTCGCAATGATTCTCCGTATACAAGTATGGTAGCCATATTTGTTGATATGAACAAATTAAAATTAGTTACGCTGTCTACAGCGTTGCCACACTGTTGATTTCATACTTGGAGAGCATGGATCGTGTAAGAATGGCGGAAGAGAACAGTAAAAAAGTTGTTAATGTTGTACAGATTGTTAGGTGGAGTGTGCAGGAGGATGGCTGTGGGCTAATTAATAAACTTATGGATTTCAGTATATTGCCCAAAGAACGTGCTTACATGTGACAGCGACAATCACGATGTAGAAGAACTGATTTGATTACAGGTAAATTTGGCAACAGTACATCAATCATAAAATTGCAGGATACGAAAATGGCCTTCGATGATGAACGTTTGCCGTTAAAGTGCTACGAAAATAATATTTTTTATCGGTTCGTAATCACAATTACCGCAAAACCATTCAGGAATAGCCCCACTGACCATTCTCGGTAAGTTTAGGTTAAGTTAGGTTAGGCAAACATAGTTAAAATTTGGGCTCGAAAAAAACATGCACGGGTAGCCCAACAAACCATTGACGGATAGCCCCACGAACCATTCAGGTACGGTTAGGTTAGGTTAGGATAGGCAAACATAGTTAAAATTTGGGGTCGTAGTAATATCAGGAATGTATATTTCGTTTTTTAAGTATTGGAAACACAAAATCTTCCGGTAAATAATAAGCAATCGTGCCGATCGCGGACCACTCAATGTCACTTATTTTGCAATTTCTACACGTGACCCCCCAAATTTTAACTTCAAATTCGTGATTAGGAGGCCTCAATTAGTGAGTATGCGAAATATTACAAAAAATCGGGGAGAGGTCCTGTATTGTAAATTCGCTCCTTCATTAATTGTGGAAGCACCGAGCAGAAAGATTTGGTAAGTAAATGTGTATATTTTATCTTCTGTTTGCATGCTCATGAGGTGTTTTTTTTTTAGTCACTTTACTTGGCGTAGGGACATTTGGTCAGTTGTAGGGACATTTTGACTACGTCTGTAGGGACATTGCCGAAAAATGGTTAGCAACACTGTCGGCTACCAGACAGTGAGTCTACGCTCATTCATGTTCACTTCTGTTCGCGTTTATCAGTACGCGTTTTGTTTATACTGTGTTATTGAGTTGGTGTGCTAGTGCTTTATTGTGTGTTAATTGTTATTCATTCATTACTTATGTCGTTAAACAAATATAGTCTTGAACATAGAGTTTTTATGTACGATAATTACGTGAAAACGAATTCTTGCAGAAAAGTGGTCAGGGATTACGATAGACAGGATCTCTTGAACCTAAGAAACGTGTTGTATTGCTGTTGAAGGAAGTCATTTTCAACATCTCTTATAACACAGGAGGTTAGTGATCATCATTATTATTACTTTTAAATATCATGTTACGCTTTCGGTTTGCTTTATGCGCCGGGATGCTGTCTTCCCTTTCTGTCAACTGAGGATAAAGTAGCGATGTCTAATCTAAGATTAGATGTCAGAAATAAGGTGCCGGAAATATTTGTATTTGGGAGGACACCTTTTCCTGCATCCGTGCGACAAGGTACGTGCTTATTTCAATTGTAATTGTAACTGTAATTGTGAAAAGTGGAAACATTACAAAACAAGCGGTTTCTGTTACGGGCTATCTGTTACGCAATTTGCCGGCACCTGTTGCATGACTGGGCCGGCAAGCGGCCGATGCTGAAGCGGTGGCATGCTGCAATAACCTCCCTGTAGATAGCAGATAGCGGCTGTTGAAGGGATGAGCCCCCCCCCCCCCCGACTGGCTGTGAATCCACTGCGTGAAGGTTGACATTTGGGTTTTTATCGACTTATAAACAATAGTATTGGGACACGATTAATGTTTTTGGTGTTACTGCGCATGCAAGAAATAAAGTGTCCTTATTTATATGTAGAGCATACGATACAAAATTTGAGGATCGTTTCATATATTTCCTTGAACAACATAAATACAAGCAAGAGTCAATTAACAACGCTTGATATAATTGTCTATGCCGGCCTCCGTGGTGGAGTGGTTAGCACAGCGCTCCAACGCGCCAGGAGCCCCGGATTCGAATTCGCATGGGTATTCTTTAGGTGTTCCTTCATCAATTTTTATCACTCATCCTCATCGTCGCGATTAGCCGAAAGTGGCAGAGAAGCGATAAAAAATATCATATAATATATATATACATATAATTTTCGAATCACCCAAGGCATTTTTTTAATGCTATTTTGTTACTGTGCATTGTAGACCAGTACAATCTCGCAAAAATTCTAGAGGGGCTAGTCTTGTTAAACCCACAAGCCCTTGCCTGACGACGCCAGTATTATAACCCTCCCTCTTTCCCCCTCTGGAAGAAAGAATTCAAAATATTTGCGGTGACTATTACAGTCACGCATTTGGCAACACTGTTTACAAATAGATTGATGTTGCGCAGCGTGTTGGGCATCCAAAACGCCCTCGAGATTTTTCCCAAATGCGTGCATTTAGTAAGTAGCGCCACCACTTTGTCCGCAAGTTCAACTATCGCGTCCGAAACTCGCAAAACGATTAAACTATTCCCGACAACTTTTTTCTTTACGACAAGTTGTCCCGTCTAGATTTTCGGGATATCCTTCTCCCCTCGAAATCATGGAAGAACCCGCCACGACTTGCTTCTGATGACAGAACAGTTAAAAAGTTAAGGAACGAGGTTCCGAAATATGAGAGCACGTCTATAGTTCGCTCGGACGTCGCTAGAGTGCGTTGTTAACTATCCATCGAAGTTTCTGCAAGAGCAAGCATGGCTAAACTTATCGACACTATCAAAGCGATTATCACGAGGTTGATATTTGCAACTCACGGATTCATAGCCATTCTTTACGTGGCGTACGTCAAGGGTAACCCTTTTTACTGGTATCTTTCAACTTCAATCCTTGGCCTGTTTTTCGAAGGAATTTTCACCCTCACTATCAAGAAGAATATGGAGTGGAAATGGTGAGTATTTTAAACTTTCTTGAAACTTTAACGTTAATTTTTTTAAAATTTGTTGTACAGTCGGAGATTTGTTCCATAATTTTTCACAATCCTATGTCAAGTAGACTGGAAACTTGCCCTAAAATGCCTTTATTATTCCTTGGCCAGAAAATATATACTTTTACGTTTAAAAACAGTTCCAGGCTTATCTGAGAGGATTTTTATACTGGCTATTTTTATACCTATTTTAGTTGTATGTGCCTATTTGGAAGATAACTGCTTTTTTGGTGCCGAATTCTGGAAAGTCGTCAACCATCAGTTGATTTTCATCAAATTTAGTGCCTATTTTGTACTCTTCGATGCTTCTTTGCCCGCGTATTTTGTATTTTTGATGCTTCTTTGCCCTGGTATTTTGTATTTTTTTTATGTTTCTTTTCCCTCGTATTTTGTATTTTTCGATGCTTCTTTGCCCGCGTATTTTGTATTTTCGATGCTTCTTTGCTCTCATATTCTTTAATTTTCGGTGCTTCTTTGCACTCGTACTTTGTATTTTTGATTCTTTTTTGCCCGCGTATTTTGTATTTTTCGATGCTTCTTTGCCCTCGTATTTTGCATTTTTTGATGCTTCTTTGCCCACGTATTTTGTATTTTTTGATGCTTCTTTGCCTTCGTATTTTGTATTTTTCAATGCTTCTTTGCCCGCGTATTTTGTATTTTTCGATGCTTCTTTGCCCGCGTATTTTGTATTTTCGATGCTTCTTTGCTCTCATATTCTTTAATTTTCGGTGCTTCTTTGCACTGGTATTTTGTATTTTTGATGCTTTTTTGCCCGCGTATTTCCTATTTTTCGATGCTTCTTTGCCCGCATATTTTCTGTTTTTCGATGCTTCATTGCCCGCGTATTTTATATTTTTCAATGCTTCTTTGCCCTCGTATTTTGACTTTTCGATGCTTCTTTGCTCTTATATTTAGTATTTTTCGATGCTTTTTTGCCCGCGATTTTGTATTTTTCGATACTTCTTTGCCCGCGTATTTTCATATTTCGATACTTCTTTGCCCACGTATTTTGTATTTTTTGATGCTTCCTTTCCCGCGTATTTTGTTTTTTTCGATGCTTCTTTGCCCGCGTATTTTTGATGCTTTTTTGCCCGCGGATCTTGTGTTTTTCGATGCTTCTTTGCCCGCGTATTTTGAATTTTCGATGTTTCTTTGCCCACGTATTTTGTGTATTTCGATGCTTCATTGCCCACGTATTTTGATTTTTCGATGCTTCTTTGCCCACGTATTTTGTGTTTCTCGATGCTTCTTTGCCCGCGTATTTTGATTTTTCGATGCTTCTTTGCCCACGTATTTAGTATTTTTCGATACTACTTTGCCTGCGTATTTTGTGTTTTTCCATGCTTCTTTGCCCGCGTATTTTGTATCTTTGGATGCTTCTTTGTCCGCGTATTTTGTATTTTTCTATGCTTCTTTGCCCGCGTATTTTGTGTATTACTCCGTATCCTCATCCTGGTTTTAAGGCTTTATCCACCTACCTTTCCTAGTAATGATGTGACCAAGTAAAGTGTAAATAATATAAGATTCTGAAAAGTGTTTTACCGGAGATGTAACAAATTATTAGAAATATTTTGATAACAATCAGGTCAGTGATTAAGTTGTGAGACTTCATTAAATGTATAATAATAAAACACTTTGTTACCTTAAGCTTTCTATCTAAAATTTAAAAAAGAGCAAATTATTGGGGGGGATAGGGCCCCGCATGCCCATGTAAGTTGGTACCACTGCAATTTGTCCATCGTCTAGTTCACTTTATTTTACTCAATATCAAGTTAAAGAATTGAAACAATCGAAAACAGACAACTCCTGCATGAGCTTCGGTACAGCGGAATGCATAAGTATTGGCAGGCAAATTGTCCATCACTATTTTCAATCGTTTTTTCTCTCTCTCTTGCATCCTACATGCTAAAGAAATGCAATTTTATTGATGAAGTGTAGATGTTTGTCTCATGCTTCGTGACGTTTTATTTAATTTCTTGTACCCCAATATTGCAAGAAAGTGAATGATCGAACCCGGACACACAAACAATTAAGAGTGAACTTTTATGTCAAGTATACACATTTCATCTTATTATCACTTCTCAAGGCAATTTCTAGCTGTTTTTAAGTGTACATAGTTCTGGCCTTGCTCATGAATGAATGGTAATATACTCCACGAATTTCATATTAAGTCAAATCCCCTTTCCGTTTCTGTTCTTTCGTGATCAGCACGACGAACCCCCAGTCGATGTAGTCGAAATCTCAGAAGAAAAGTTATTACGCTTTCCCCAGGAGACTCGAATTGGGTTTGGTTTGATTTGGTGTTTTAAGTCCACTTTATACACAGTAAGGCTAATCGGGACTGGAGCTACAGTTCAAAGTGGGATCCGAACCACTATGTACCTCCACTGAGTATCGAACCCGAGACCCCTTGATTACAAGGCGACGACGCTACCACTGCGCCATCGGGGAGGCACACGGTACAAGTTAGTTACGTTTACTAAACAAACCACAAACATTTACAAAATATAGTCTGGACATATTCATAGTGGCTTGGGGTTGATAAAACTTTAAATCCGACCAAAATCAATAGCGGCGATTGGGTTCCAAAACTGGGGGACAAGGTGGGGGGGGGGGCAAGAACAGTTTACCTTGCCAAGATACATAAGGTTTAGCATAGTGCAGCAAAAGTGGCAAAAGGTAAGGGGGGACTGTCCCCTTCGCCACTCCTAATAGCCGCCACTGGCAGGATCGGTCAGTACAGCAGAGCACAGATCACACACACGAACACACGCACAGAGTAACAAAGGAAATAATAAAAGATAGGGAAATAGAGTAAGAAGAACGAGATAATGAAAATAGAAACAAGGAAACAGAAAAGTGAGATGAGAAAACAAGGAACAATGATATGTAGAAAGACAGAACTAAAGATATAAAGAGAGAAGAGAGTGATGAAGAAAAGTGGGAGACAGAAAAAGAGAGAAAACGAGAGAAGAAACCTTAGCAGCCAAGACCACGGAAGGATAACTCACTCAAAGTGAGTTATAGAGAAAGAGAGACCTAAAGATACAGGGAGGTTATTTCAGTCGTTCACCGTCAGACGGTCGGCCGTCGAGCGCCCCGTTCATGCAACAGTTCCCGGCAAATTGACTTACAGGAAGTCCGTAACAGAAACCGCTTGCTTTGTAATGTTTCCACTTTTCACAATTACAGTTACAATTACAATTGAAATAAGCACGTACCTTATCGCAAGGATGCTGGAAAAGGTGTCCTCCCAAATAGAAATATTTCTGGCACCTTATTTCTGACATCTAATCCTAGATTAGACATCGCTACTTTATCCTCAGTTTTTCGCGACAGCGCCGGCAGCTTATCGGGGGTCGGGGAGTTGTCAGCCGCGAGAAGGCGCTTCATACTGAACGAACCCAACACCTGTCGCCAGTGATGCCAACCGTAGGGACATGTCCCTACGTATAGGAGACTTTTACTATATTTCGCCCGCGTAGGGACAGATTTTACCAAATAAGGGCAAACTTAGGGACTTTTTTCAATCTTGAAAAAACAACATTTTATTGTGCAAAGGTGCAAAGCTTCCTCGCCAATCAGTTGCACTTTCTTCGTGCTCGGTTTGGAATGAATGGATTAGTTTATCTGGATACTTTAGCGAGGAGGAGAACAAAGAATTAACCAACAAATCTCCATCAGAATTTTGAAACATGTTATCGGTTACCAAGAACTTTCAAGGCAAGTTCATTTTTGAAAACATTTCCACTCTCGCGAAAATAGTGCTAACATTGCCACATTCTAACGCGGAAACGGAAAGAATATTTTCAATGTTAAGTGATACAGAAACAAAAAAAGATAAATAAAATGGGATCAGAATTGTTGAAGACTGCAGGAAATACAGCATCACCAACCAATATCTATCTCTTCACAGCAGCGGCATGTATGACTTCAAATAACATAATCAACAGTAAATGTCTCAACGTTATTCATTAGGGGTGTGCGGGATCCCGAAAAGTCAGGACCGGGATCGGGAAAAAATTTCCCGTCCCGATCCAAACTTTTCGGGATCCCAAACAGTGGGGAAATACCGAATGGTCACTTTAAAAAGTCGTTAATTCTCGACGTTTTCTGCATTGTAAGTTTCTGGAACTTATCGGAAATTGTAAGTTTTTATTCTAGAAATGCAAAAACAATCACTTAAAGTGAAAAGCAAATTTTTTCGTCCCGAATGTCGGGATTTACAAAAATTCCCGTCCAGACCCAAAAAATTCTGTCCCGTACACCATTATTATTCATTAAGGCAAGAATTTACAATACCGGACCATTCTGTAATTTCTATGCTACGTCTTATACTCACGAAATAATTAGTCGTGATGATTTATCTCAAGTTAACATGTTGGGGTGAGGTAAAAAAAAATATTCATTAACGTGAAGAAGTTGTAAAATAAGCTTTTCAATTCTCGCAATGATTCTCAGTATACAAGTATGGTAGCCATATTTGTTGATATGAATAATTGACGACGTTGGCAATTAGTTACGCTGTCTACAGCGTTGCCACACTGTTGATTTCATACTTGGAGAGCATGGATCGTGTAAGAATGGCGGAAGAGAACAGTAAAAATGTTGTAAATGTTGTACAGATTGTTAGGTGGAGTGTGCAGGAGGACGGCCGTGGGCTAATTAATAAACTTATGGATTTCGGTATATTGCCCAAAGAAGTTGCTTACATGTGACAGCGACAATCACGATGTAGAAGAACATGTGGAGTGTGGACTGATTTGATTACAGGTAAGTTTGGCAATAGTGCATCGATCGTAAAAGTGCAGGATACGAAAATGGCGTCTTCGATGATGAACGTTTGCCGTTAAAGTGCTACGAAAATAAGATTTTTTATCGGTTCGTAATCACAATTAAATCAAAACTATTCACGTATAGCCCCACTGACCATTCTAGGTAAGGTTAGGTTAAGTTAGGTTAGGCAAGGCAAACATAGTTAAAATTTGGGGTCGAAAAACCATGCACGGGTAGCCCCACAAACCATTGACGAATAGCCCCACGAACAATTCAGGTAAGGTTAGGTTAGGATAGGATAGGCAAACATAGTTAAAATTTGGGGTCGTAGTAATATCAGGAATGTATATTTCGTTTTTTAAGTATTGGAAACACAAAATCTTCCGGTAAATAATGAGCAATCGTGCCGATCGCGGACCACTCAATTTCACTTATTTTGCAATTTCTACAGGTGACCCCCAAATTTTAACTTCAAATTCGTGATTATAGGAGGCCTCAATTAGTGAGTATGCGAAATATTACAAAAATCGGGGAGGGGTCCTGTATTGTAAATTCGCTCCTCCATTAATTGTGTAAGCACCGAGCAGAAAGATTTCGTAAGTAAATGTGTATATTTTATCTTCTGTTTTGCATGCTCATGAGGTGTTGTTTTTTTCAGTCGCTTTACTTGGCTTTACGTGTTTGTAGGGACATTGCCGAAAAATGGTTAGCAACACTATCGGCTATCAGACGTAGTGAGTGTACCGTACCCTCATGCACACTTCAGTTTGCGTTTATCAGTACGCGTGTTTTTTATACTGTTTTATTGAGTTAGTGCTATTCAGTGCTAGTGCTTTATTGTGTGTTAATTGTTATTCATTCATTAGTTATGCCGCTAAACAAATATAGTCTTGAACAAAGAGTTTTTAAGTACGATAATTACGTGAAAACGAATTCTTGCAGAAAAGTGGTCAGGCAATTACGACAGACAGGATCTCTTGAACCTAAGAAACGTGTTGTATTGCTGTTGAAGGAGGTCATTTTCAACATCTCTTATAACACAGGAGGTTAGTGATCATCATTATTATTATTATTACTATTAAATATCATTTTAAGCTTTCGGTTTGCTTTATGCGCCGGGATGCTGTCTTCTATTTCTGTCAAACTGAGGATAATGTCAGAAATAAGGTGCCGGAAATATTTGTATTTGGGAAGACACCTTTTCCAGCATCCTTGAGATAAGGTACGTGCTTATTTCAATTGTAATTGTAACTGTAATTGTGAAAAGTGGAAACATTACAAAGCAAGCGGTTTCTGTTACGGACTTCCTGTAAGTCAATTTGCCGGGAACTGTTGCATGAACGGGGCGCTCGACGGCCGACGGTCTGACGGTGAACGACTGAAATAACCTCCCTGTAGAAAGAGAGAGGGAGAGGAAAGAGAATTGTAGAGATAGAAAAGTGCCAAAACTGGAGGGGGGGCGGGAGTAAGGACAGTTTACATTCTCTTGTTAGATAAGGTTTAGCATAGTAAAGTGGCAAATAGTGGGGGGCAACTGCCCCCCTCGACCCCTCTAATCGCCGCACTGACCATGATTATAATATAACACTGACTATATTGTACACAATGATGTGCCGTAGACTATAAGTTTACGTCTACATACGTTATCTACAGTAGATTACATTGGGTTGTAGTTTACATAGACTACGTAGACAATCTAAAGTGCATTAAAATTAATTCTCAAGGGTTTCATGAAAGGAAAGTGACATTTTCAACTATATTGGTTCCTAACGAAATGAAAACAATCCTATTTACAACAAAATTTCTCTTCTCTTCTCTTATCAACTATGGAAGAAGATAAATAGTATGCAAAAAACAACAACAGATGGCAGTCGTGAGGCAAGAGTGGTTCTTTTCCCATAAAACACTAGGATATTTCCTATGTTAGGTTTTTTCCGAGGTGAGAAATTGTTCGAATTGGAAGAAAGAGTATGAAAAGTTCTTCTCACACATCAGCAACTGATACACAGTATAATTGTGTTTTTATTCGACGGCGCCCTTTGCTAAGTTATCACCTTTCACCATGTTGTTTACATAGATTACGTCGCACATCACTGATTGTACACCTAAAATGGTTTAAGCGCAACTCCATTCGTATGTACAGATTAACATACAGAAACGACTTGATTGAAACATATCTAAAACTAAAGAAATGTACTTACAATTTACAAAGATCCTGGATCTTCCATTCTCGTATGAACGCAGTTGCGTATCCATATGAAACTTTTGCTCTTTGGCTGAAATTCCCTACAAAAAGAACAAAAGAATTACGCCGGGTATATGAAAGATGGTAAATTTAAGCACTGACTGATAAAATATGAAACCACCCTGCCCTCTTTTATTATTATTATGAAATATCAGAACGATTGTTCGAAATAGAGCACTCAGTGGATAAGTACGATTGCTAGAGTAATTACGGAAGAGACTGATGCCCCATAAGTAAATTTTCTTGTTCTTAGAACTGTAAAAACCTTCGCAATGACTATGCCTTGCCGATTCTATAGGGTTTTCTGTGCTACTACAGAGTTTTTGTTTTCGAATTTGGGACTCTCAAAGTTCCACTCACGTGATTTATTATTAACTAGCTGATTACCCGGCGTTGTCACCAATTAGCTTAGCGACTCCGAAAACTATGGATTCGACACTAATCTAAGTCATTTGTGGCATTTTATTTTTCACCCCCTCTCACCCCCCCCCCCCCTGCCGATGAACTTGGAGTTGAACCGCATCGGGAGTGTCACGAAAACTATGGATTCCATTCGCAACACAGCCGGAATGTTAGGCAACCCGAGAAACACTATCGTTGTGCGGATTGCATAGAGTCACGGATGTTGGTTTTTGCGGAATTTAATATCGGTGGTCCTCGATTATTTTTACACGTCTTACCCCAAAATATTATTTCCAGATTGCAAGTGATACGTGTACCAAGTTTGGTTGAAATTGCTCCAGGCGTTCCAGAGTTATGCCCGAAGAAACAAATATACACACCCACACACACACATCCATTTTTATATATATAGAAGATGAAATAATGTACAGCCACGGCCAATAAAAATTTGACACCTAGACCCTGAAATACCCACTTCCCTGCAAGGTGTGTTGCCTAACTTTGGAAATTTGCTATTAAAATCGCCTCCTCGCCGAGAGTTAGGCAACACGCATAACACCTTTGGAGGAAGCTAGTATTTCTGGATCTATGTGTACTCTTCTTTTTTTGCCGATGGCTACATGTTGTAAAAGAATCAAATACATGAACAAAAGGACAAAAAACACTTTCCGATGGAGAACAATGCTTCATTTGAATTATTTAAAAAGCGAATAAATAATTTTTATTTTACTTTATACGTAAAAAAAACCACAAGGAACGCAATTAAATTTTTCGCAACTGATTTTAAGGTTGTGCCCCGTTGCCCCCGCAATATACGTCCATGGCTTGTGGGTCAGAAATGAAAATCTCTATCTTTCAGTGGAATATATGGAACTTATCATAAGAAAAGGAGATAAAGTTAAATAAATGAGAGTGATAAAGAAATGTGCAATGAGAGAGAGAGAGAAGATTTTTTGATTGATTTATTTGGTGTTTTAAGTCCACTTTATGCACAGTAAGGCTAGTCGGGACTGGACCTACAGTTTAAAGTGGGATCAGAACCACTATGTGCCTCCACCCGGTTTCGAACCCGGGACCCCTTGATTATAAGGCGACGACGAGAGAAAGAGAAGAAAACGAATTCGAGAACAGGAGATAAAAAAACGAAAAGATCAGAAAGATTGGGAATATGAACTATGATACACTACAACTGACCAATGAAAATTCAATAAAGAAAGAAGAGTAACAATTATACGGAGAAACAAATAAATAAATAGACAGTTTCCTTTTTACAGCCTTTTGGCACCCATGCACTTAAGATATTGCTCCAAAGTCCAAGAAAATATACGTAGAATATTAACAGAAGAACTGCCAGCTTAGGCTAGGAACACCTTTCCGCGAAAACCTATGTAATATCACTAACCATCTCGCTGGAGATTTAACATGGTTATGGCTCCCGAGAGGTAGATATAAGACATCTTGTTAAGAGCTACAAGATCTTCGGTTCAAATCGTTTTCTTTCCTCCAAGGATCTAGCGACTGCTGTTATCTCTTTTCGCATTATTTTCCACGCATACTTCTTAGCCTCATTTGATAATTTATTGTCTTCAACATTGCATAGATAATACAAAAAAATCTATGGTAAATAAGTCATCGAATTTGAGGTTTCGAATGTCGTTTCACAAAGTTAATAAGAGATGGCTCTCGAAAGAAAAGTATAATACTTTTGTTTCTAGATCTAACAAGCAAATATATAATTTAAGAAACTTTAATTAATATGTTGAGATATAAATACAACATTTTAAAAAAGTATACCGGTGATCAGTTTTAGATGTCAGAAAACTAAACCTTTATGCACAAGAGGTTAATGTTCTTATCTGTGTGCAGTTTGTTGTAATATAAGTAGAAGGATATAAGTTTCAAATGAGGTTTACAGTAGTCTTCAGCTGATTTCGCATAGCATATGGCATACTGTGTGCGCTGTTGTGATGTGATCATCCTTTCTGCTTATATTACAACAAACTGCTCACTGGTACGTACATTAATTAACCTCTTGTATATAAAGGCTTACTTTTCTGACATCTCAAACGAATCACCCGGTACTTTAGAGCAAAAGTGTATGAATTATTTACATGAAGTTATGAAACATACAATACCTCAAGATTCACATATAATAGATTCATTACATATTTTTATTCCGTTCTGCAAAATGTAGGCCTACATATGATATTTTTGTTCACGTTAAAGTTGTCTCTGTTTTACAGTGTGGATGGGATTATTACTTGTTAGTTGTGGTATATGTGTACTCGTACAAAAAATATTATTATGTTAATCATTTCCATTACTACCTATGTAGGGTAAAGTGCAATAGATGTTCGATTGAATTTGAACCATGTTTTGTTCAGAAACAGATTCCGATGGGCCGAAAGTTCATTTGAACACCAATTTTCGTCTTGTTCAGAAGTAATCTTGAATTTGAATCGTGCTTCGTTCAGAAATCGATTCTGAAGGACGGGTCCGTCTACGAACACCACACTCTGTGTCGACCAATTACGAAATTTGATTACTAATAGCCAAGAGCGACCGCAGGTTTTTTTCTCAAAGGGGCGGGGGCAGTCTCATAGAAACGTTTATTATTATTATTATTATTATTGCTATTACTATTACTACTTTACAAAACATAAAATTCAAATTGAATTGAAAATACTTTGGCGTTGTATACAAGTTCAGATTCGAGTCTGCTATTTAGATAGAAACAGGATTCGCCTTTCTTTCTTTCAATAAACATCTAGCCTATAACTTTCTTGATGAACAGTTCTTTTTCTTTTTGTATATTTTTTCACAATGCACAGATATCAATCAGAGAAAGAGACCACTTAATCTACTGTCCTTCATGGTACCTCTGATCCAAGGTTTTACATGCCGAAGGGTACTGTAAAATAATAATATTAACGATAATAATAATAATAATAATAATAGTTGCTGTAACTTATGGTCTGTAAGTCACAGAAAACAATACTTTTTGTTATAAAATATTGCTACTATTTCACCAATTGAATTAAATTTACTCTTTCCAGAAATCTCAGGGAGAGCCCTAAACCTGTCACTAACCTAACCAAATATACATTATTAGAACTGGGTGGAATTGTAATTGCAAAAATAATGCATGTGGTTGGTTAGGAAGGTCACGTTTAGAGCTATTAGCAATCAACTTTCGTAACTGGTCGTTCAGAATCGATTTCACGATTCAAATTCAAGATAACTTGAACCTGTTTGAAGTTATCTTTAATTTGAATCATATACCGATACTTGAAAATTGTAATAATTTAAATCTGTTGAAAATATTGATCAATATTAGTGTGTAAGTAGGCTATTCTATTCCAATTCTATGCATTCATTTACCAAAAATTTTGATTTTAACTATTCAAGAATTACATCAGGATATTAAATTACATGTTAAATAATCACAAAATCAAGTTGTTGTTTTTACTACAAAATTGGTGCATAATAAAAAGTAAGTTCGAATTTTGCATAAGTGTCGGCTGGTATAGGTAAATTAATTCCAACCAATACTTTCCGATATCGATACCAGTGATATCGCCGATACCGATACATCGGCATCGGCTCAGCCCTAGTTGAAATCGATTTCGAACAAGGCGAAAATTGGTGTATAAATATTGCATATAAATAAATCAATCCACAGAATTTTTCTTGATAACGTAGCAAAACCAAGACCTACGATATTGAACCTTTCTGTAACAGGGCAGCATTGGCCATTCTATTCTCACTAATATTCAGAAAACGCCATGCATGTCTCTCCCTTCCGATCCCGATTTCTGCCAATCTGAAAGTAATTTCATTATCTTGAAACTCTCATGTTCAACACCCGTTAACTCTAACCAGCAGGAGGTTGGCAGATAAATGATCCAAAAATTTGCCGAAACCTAAGTCAGCCTCTGTGAAGACACTTTCGCAACATCAATTCTGGATTGCAAGAATCGAGATATGCATGCGTTGTATCTGAAATAAGGCTGTGTTGATTCTTTTGTCATTGTTTACACGGAGTGAAAATATATCATAAATGACGCGCTTGTGGTCGAGAGCATTGAGGGGTTGACTTATTATCTCGAAATCGAAATTCCTACATGTATTTCTTAAAAACTAATATTCTTAATTTTACATCGCGTCTACTGCAACTTTTGCCTAGCATGACATGTTAATTAATTGGATATTTTTAATTATGTAGTGTTTGTGCTACTTACACCTATTCTCTCCAAATGTAGTGCTAGAGAGGTATCCAGTAACACTAGACAATGATTGATTGATTGATTTGCTTTATTTTACTTCGCGTTTTGCGCCACTTTTGGCTAATTTGCAAAGATTTTTAACCCGGGACCCCTGGCGTCGTAGCGCGACGTGATAACCAGAGCACGGATTTTTATGTACGTAATATCAAAGTACAAAATATGTACACAAATATGTAACAATAATTGATAAAATATGTACCTAAATATGTATTATCAAAAGAATATGTAGCTTAATCGATTATCCAAGCAATTTCAAGAATTCCGCAAGATATTTATTTTATTTTAACATATTCAACATAATTTTAAAGACATAAGTTATTCAAATTAAAATTTGTATCAAATTTATAAACTCAAAAAAGCACAGCAATGTGGACATATTTAAGAAACCAATTTTGTCACACATCGCAAATTATTGTAGAATATGTAAATATGTAAGAGAGCTTTTGTAACATTCGAAACAAATTGTAAAAAAAAGCGTCTACAGAAAGAACAATCGAATGAAAATACATAGTTACTTTTGTACTTTTTGTACAAGGGAACATATTGTGTAACTCGCTACGTACAGGAAAGTAGCTTTCTCGTCCACCAGTGCCAAGTATCTACGTGCTTTGCCTGAACATAAAAGCGAAACGAAAATATGTAACCAGAAAGGGGAAGGGGGGGAGAAACTCCAGCAGTTTTCGATAAATAACAGTTCCCGTATTTTTTGGTCTTCAGCTTGTCTTTCGACTTGGCAGTCAATAATAGGTGACCGTACGTCTTCTTGATTACAAAAGTATGACATCACATGAGGTACAAATTTTCTTCATCGTGTTTCAGAGATCGAAAATATAGCAAAAAGGATCAAGATAGGAAAACAATTCCGAAATATGTTGTTATATGTAAAGTAAATTAGCAAATATGTAAAATATGTAACAAAGTTACATAATTCGTTGACATTTTCGTGTTCAAGGTATGTATCTAGAAAGGAATAGAATATGTAATTACATCGAAATCCTAGCTATAGTGATAACCACTCCGCCACGGGGCCGACGAAAGATACATTGGAAGAGAAGGTTTCACAAAGTCCAGCAAAAGGACGGTTGTTATAATATGAAGGAAACTGTGTGGATATGTGGATGAACAGTTCTTTAATCCTGAACACTGGAGTTAGATCTCCCACCCCACCCTTCTCCCACGAGGCAAGCTTATTGATTGACTTCGATGACCAAAATTTCAGGAGGTCAATCTTCGGCATTTCCTTAACCCATCCATCACGTGAGTTCTGCGGCAGGTTGAGTGAAAACAAGCATTCTTCACTTCTTTCTAGGCTCATGGACGGACGGGAGTGTGGATGCTGTGAGATTTCGCCTCAAGCCGTGTGTCCGAATTAACCTTTTAGGAAAGCGGGTGCTGAATACTAGTCCAAACAGTAAATTCATATATTCACAAGAAAATCCATTCTCTTCTGGAATACGTCGTCGCCTTGTTATCAAGGGATTCCGGGTTCGATACCGGGTCCCATTTTAAACTGTAGGCCCAATCCCAATTAGCCTATCTATGCATAAATCAGACTTAAAACTCAAACTCAATAATGCAGGAAAAAAATACAAAATTCAGAGCTGGTAACTAGAAAAAGAAGACCTAACTTTCAATATCGTACGTTAAAATATAGTTTTTAGTTTGAACTTCTGAAAAATTATATTTTCATGTGAGATTAAACGTTGATTCGTATTAGGTCTATAATTTTCATATAGTACAATATATCACGACATATTTGTTTCAGTTATAAATGTGTTCAGTGAGTTATTCAAAAATCAATTTCCTATATACAGGGTGACCCATAAGTAGTAGACCATACTTTGAAGCGCCGTAACTTCTAGCACAGTCGTCATGAAATGAAAACAGATGGCTTATTTTGTAACAAAACACTGTTTAATATCGGTTTCCATTGTGTGATCAACTTGCATGCCATCAGCGTCAATACAGGCCTGTAATCGCAAAGACATATTTTCACACGCTTTTGCACACAGTTCACGAGGAACAGCAGTAAATTCCTCAGTAATCACATCCTTCAGGTCCTGTAGGGTGTTGATGTTGCGGGAATACATTTTATCCTTTAAATACCCCCACAGGAAAAAGTCTGGTGGGGTGAGGCTAGGAGAGCGGGCATTCAATTGACCTGCAACGTCCGGGGAATGCCTGGTCCAACCAATTCCGTACAATTGTAGCATAATGAGGGGGAGCTCCATCCTGCTGCCACCACAACTGATCAAAGTGGTGTCTCTGTTGGAGTAAAGGGTAAACAGTGTCCCTAATGAGCTTCAGGTAATTCTCACCATTGACGCCATCTTCAAGGAAGAAAGGGCCAATGACACCTTGGTACTTAACACCTCCCCAGACCATGACGCCGGGTCTTTTATCATCGTACTCGACTACCACATTTCGGTTCGAATCACGCCCGTAAACACAATTATGTTTGTTTACACTACGGGACAGGTGACATTTGGCTTCATCAGTCCACACCACACACTGTTCCAACTTGGTGAGCCACTTTTCAGCAAACTGCAGGCGGCGATCAGGATCATCTTTAGAACATTGCAATATGACACTTCTGCTACATGCTACAAGTTAAACCTGTCAGAAAATGCACTTCCGCTAGAAGTAATGGTGATTCAAAGTGTTGTCTACTACTTATGGGCCACCCGGTAGACTACCATGTTAAGGTATGTTATTTTAAAACGTAATGTTTATTTAAGTGCATCATATTTTGATCTTTTATCACATATATTTATGTACATTTTTCTATTTTAGTGAATCTGACTATTGTGTCATGTGCAAAACCGAACTTGTTAACTTATTTTAATAAGTATTTTAAATACATTTCTGAGCCTATTATATCGAGACGAGACTGAGTCAAGTCAAGCCTCGTCTGGCCTCTGTACCATCCTTGTTTCAGACGTCTAGTTTCCTCAATATAACCTTGGCTATAGTAACATTGGTGACGAATCCTCTTCTGTGTCACCCAAATATGAGAAATGTTAGTTATCGAGATGTCCCTTCCTTCCATTCGCTGTAATAATCATCCGTCTCTATGACCTACATCTCATTCTACTAATAATGGAAAAGAGAATAAAGAAGCTCAAGATGACATTATCGATTATCCATGAAGAGCGGTGGAAAGTCTTTGTAGGACCAAGCTGGTAAGAATGACGTGGCTCGGGACGCCATTCCCACCCTCTAATGGCCGCTAATTCACCCCTCCAAATGATGGCCCACATCACTTCCGGTTCGAAGAGCAGGTTTGATGTCGTACTTCCGGCGACGGTGGCGCCCTAGATTCTATCCTTCCGGCAGGTATATTTTCCAGGTTAGAATACCTTGTATAGAGGGAAGAGATGTTTATACTTGACTTAGCGGTGATTTTGTGGTTTTTAGAGGTTGAAGCAATGCGGAATAACTGCTAAGATCGAATATGCAAATAAAAATTACTTTCTTTTGTATTAGAACCAAAGATATTAACACTTGCTTAATAGTTAATTTTCAACTGTAAATTATTATCACCATCCAATCAACTATACTATGTTATTTTCTCAGATTTATAAGGTTCAATTATAGTGTATAAAAATCTTTAAATCACTTATAAATATTCTAGTTTTCTTTTATTTTGAAAGCAACAAAAAATAGTGGTTCTGTGCTGCCATCTGTGAAGAAAAATAAACACCTAATATTTATGTCTGCGTAATTTCATTCTTTGTCAAGACTATATTAACGAAGATGGTTATAACAGATTTTTATTCTGACAAGAGTGTTTAGAGGTGTTGCGCGATCTATCGTTCAGACGATATATCGCGATATTGAAAAAAAAATCGTGCAGGCGATAACTTGACAAGTTTAAAAACAAGACGTTGCAGATAGCTGTGGCGCACCTCATACCACATTTCCCCACGCCATTCTCCGCGGCGACGTTGGTTCGCAGTGTTGCAACTTGGAGGGAGCGGAATGGTCTGATGATTTTCAACGAAATTCATATTAGCTTTTTCCTGGGCTGTTTTCTACCTGTCGGAGTACAGAAATTCAGCTCACCTTTCGCCAACGACTCTTTTTCATTCTTTTAAAATTTGAGAAACCATCCATTTGGATACTCCCGTGGCGGCGCTTGTGGACTCGACAACATTATACTTAAGTTTATGTAACTCCTTCTGATTTCGCAAATATGTTGCCACATTGTAAACAATTTCTCTGGCCTGTCCTCTAAGGGGCTTTCCAGAGCAGATTGTGGATTTCGTTGGACCCGGAATGATTTGATTTTTGCATTTCAAAAATATGTAGCCAAGAGTAAAGAGCAAGAACATTTCAATGTTTTAAAAAAGAACACAGGCTAGCGTGTTTTCAGATTGCCTTCTCGTAGTGATTGTTGTACGATAAACAAAAGAACCCCACCCACGGAAAAAATATCGTATCGTATCGTCTGTGACGATATTTTCTTGACGATATATCGCGATATCAAATTTCCGATATCGTCCATCCCTAGTGATTAGTCCATGCATCTTCGTGGCGCTATCATCAGAGGGGGCATGGAGTCGTTGCCCTATGTCCCGGTGGGTCACTTTTGATTACTCATTTAATATTTTTCCTCTCTTCCAGGTTTTGCCCGAGTGTCTTCTTCTACCTGGGAAGCGTGGTTCCCGCAATATGGCTGATAGAACTAGAAAAGCTAGACATGAGAGTGGCACAGAAGCACACATTGATGAATTTTACCAACTCGAGTGTTGACATGCACATAACACCACTAGGCGATGTGGCAAGTATTAGCTTCTTGGAATTTTGAACGATTCTTTCTTGTTTAAGAAATTTATGTAAATATTTTATTTGTATTATTCCATCAGCATTGATGTAGTGATTCAGTGCAGTGGCACCTGCCTTATATGACTTGGGGGTTTGGGGGACAAGAGAAAAACACGCACACACGCACGGAGACCATTAGGGGTGGTTCAAGATAAAATTCTCACCCTTGCGAGGTGCGAAACCTTGCTAAAGCTACGTTTCCATTCTGACAAGTTCCAGACTTATGAAAAGTGATGTGCCGTAGACTATAAGTTTACGTCTACATGCGTTATCTACACGTAATCTACGCGTACATTACATTGGGTTGTAGTTTACATAGACTATGTAGACGATATAAATTGCATTAAAATTAATTTTCAAGGCTTTCATGAAAGGAAAGTGACATTTTCAACTATATTGGTTCCTAACGAAATGAAAACAATCCTATTTACAACAAAATTTCTCTTCTCTTCCATCATCAACTATGGAAGAAGATAAATTGTATGCAAAAAAGACAACAGATGGCAGTCGTGAGCCAAGAGTGGTCTTTTCCCCATAAAACACTAGGATATTCCCTATATTAGGTTTCTTCCTAGGTGAGAAATTGTTCGAATTTGAAAGAAAGAGTATGAAAAGTTCTCTTCACACATCAGCAACTGATACGCAGTATAATTTTCTTTTAATTCCACGGCGCCCTATGCTAAGTTATCACCTTTCGCCATGTTCTTTACATAGATTACATAATCTACTTGTATAAAATAGTCTACGTGCGTTGTCTCTATCATTTCCTTATTCTCAGCCATCTTGTCGTCTCTCTCAAGTCTCAGTTTTACATTAATACTAATTTCCCAATGTAGATTCCTCATATATACTTTCATCTTACTATCGTTGTTTAGGCGTAGACGCACATCACTGCTTATGACGCGCAACATGTTGCGCGTCATTTAGTGCACTGTTTCCAATGCAAAACTACTTCTGCAAAATACACCAACAACAACACTGGAGTGCAGGACCGCAGTGTAGGGTTGTGCAGTGCTTTAGAGTAGATCAGTGTTTCTTCTCTTGTATTGTAATAATTTGGTGGTGATTTAACTTGTGTAAAGACGGACAATACAGCTTTGGCGGGTTTTGTGGTTATGGCAGGCGCGTACCATGAACTTCTAAAAAAGAGGCGGAAACGACCTAGATGGTGGATTAGATGTTTTCTAGCGAGAAGAAATTCGCAAGGAGCGTATAACTCGTTGATGAGAGACTTACGTTTTCAAAGTGGATACGAAAACTTTGTAGGAATGACTGCAAGTGATTTTGAATTGTTATTAAATCCTGTCGTACCAGAGATTTACGGAAAACAGGACAGTCCTGCACTCGCGTCGTCTGTTTTCAGCGGCAGCGCCAGGATTAATCATCTATGGGTGCTGAGGCGGTGCGGAAAGAAATTTAGGGGGTGCGACATTGAAAACAAGAAAAACATTAGACACGCATGCAGTCTTTCAAAACTGGGGGGGGGGGGCAAGGACAGTTTACTTTCCCTTCGTTGATAAGATTTAGCATAGTGCAGGGGCAAAAAGCGGCGGGGGGGGGGCGTAACTGCTACCCTAATCGCCATCACTGATTGATTAACATAAATTATTGACAAATGAAATTGAAAGTAGCTGAAATTTTTTCTCCAGTGTGAGGAAGAACAAGTAGGCGGAAAATAAACCGTTTATCAACATTGGAATAACAAGAAAAGAAAACATAACTCACATTAAGTTATAGGCAATTATCAAAAACCACAAACAGACAACTTGAAGAAACAAAAGAAGAAAATTTCATAACAACAATGTTGACGAGAGGAAAAAAACGGCCGCTGAACTTCATTGAGGTTGCCGTCCGTACAGAAAAGTATGTATATCGGCGGCATCTCTGTCAGTGCTTGTCTGTTGCGTACAATAATAACGGTCTTACTTCAGCATCTAACATTCGGCGGTCAATATGACGACATGACATAATATGACACTCTAAGGGTTAGTGTTTTCAGTTGAACGTAGGGGGTGCGGAAGAAAATTAAGGGGTGCGCAAACACCCCCTCGCACCCCCTGGCGCCGACCATGTCTGTTTCTACTCTAGCACGCATGCCCGTGCTCCTGGAACTTGCTGCAGGCTGTTTCCATGGTCCAGGGCACATGTTGTGCGTCAAAATCGTTTGGGGCAATTTTGTCCCCGGGACTTGCGCCGCGGCATGTTGCAGACAGTTTCCATTTCAACAAATGCTTGGCACATGCCGCGCGGCAAATTTGTGGTAATGGAAACGGGGCTTTAGGCCGAGTCCGAATCGGCAGCAGATGTCGCCTAGATCACTGTTCCATCCGGGGAATCAGCCAACCTCCGTTGTCCGAATTGGCAGCATACGTGAAATTGGAGGGAATAGGTGAAAGGCGCGACAGATGCACGCTTCAACTCGTTGTGTACCTGTGCTTGGCAGCCATATTCCAACTTTCGCTTTGCAGAGGCAACATTTACTGAACAGACGATGTAAAACTCGGTTGGAATGAGAACCACAACACTCTTTCTTCTTCTTCTTCTTTCTAACCCAACCTAACTTAACCTAGCCTCAGTAATGACGTCACGTCAGCCAATCGGACTGCTTAAAACTGTTGTGGCAGGAATCACTAACACTCAGTGATACTTGCACATCTTATCGATAACACTAAATGTAGAAAAATTGTAAATGATGAAATCACATGTCACATCCCTAATAGGAGTAGTAAATTGGTGGAAATCATTGTTAGGTGTGATTGGCTTCTGCCTTCTGCTTCTGCTCGATGGCGATAAGGTAGGGCATATGGGGACTAAGCCTCGTACACCCAATCGCCAATATTTCGAGACTGTAGACGAGAACGATACTCCAGCTCCGAGACCGAGACGTGAATTAGACGGTTATTTATAAATCAAGACAGACATTTAGAACTCAAGACGAGTCGTCTCACCGTCCAGTCTCGTGTCTTCTTCATACCATTTCTCCCTGGCTGCTATTACGTAAGGTACCTGGACCAAATATGGCCTACCTAAGGTTTGCGATTGTTTCTAGTGGTGTACAAAGTCAAAAAGATAAAACTAGTGGCAAGATTCAAAAGAGGGAACATTTCTGGGCGTTTACTGAAAATTTGAGCCAATTCCAAATAGGGGCGCAGAGAAGATTTTATTAAAACGTTACGATCAGGTGATATATTTTGTTCTTTCACATCAAAATATGCAACAGAAATTGTAAAGAAAGTACCACAATGTTGTTTTTATAGGTAGATAAGTATATCGATACACTTACATTTTATTTACATAATGACATATGAGATTTCCACAAAGAAATAACATTGTTTACAAACTAACAAACAAGGGAGTGGCATGTCACAATTTGTTACCAGAAGACTATGGATTATATATCACAGTCTGGGCAAATAAAAGGTCCTTTATCATTTTTAGTGAATTCCACACACACTACGTGAACATAAGAGCAACAAATGTCACAATAGCAAATGTCCTTCATGATATATTCCGATGTAGGCCATATTGAGTACACCTTACATAGTATTCTTCTTTCCTTCGTTAAAACAGAACTTTAGATTAAAGTCTAAACTAAGTACATTGTTGAATATATCATAATCTGTACTAGAGATATAAACACCTATTACTTGGAAGATGTAGTAAGTAATTACTTCCATATGCAATATTAGATTACGTAGAACACAATCACGAGGTTCAGCTATTTTGCTTATTTGTCTTCAAGTTAGGTGTCGTGTCGTTTGCGCCGAGGGTTATTATCGGTTCATTTCCGCCGTGACATATGTCAAGATCTTCCTAGGCTGGTTTTCCCACAATCCAGATTGTCATCACCGCCGCGCGCACGTGTGTTTATGGGCACATGGTGCATAGTGCATAAATTGGACTTAAAATATGACGTTGCACAGCTGTGTTTACACTTAAATGTTAAACCTATCCAGAGAGCCAAATATGACTTTACTTATTTCAAAAGACGTTACACAGGAACACTTGTATCAACTTTATTCCACAACCCAATATACATAAATCATCATCAGCCTATTAATCATTTATACACTACATAAAATCCTCGAAGATCGCCCGAGCTTCTGTACTTCGAAAGAACAGACTAAACACGTTTGTCCTCTTGATGTATTGATATTTTCTTCTCTTCCCAGCCAATAGACCCAATTCTGCCATCTCAATTGCAGACGAGTTTCTCTTTGTTTCCGCATTTAAGGCTTCAAACAGCACGAAAACATTGGGTTACCTTTTCCCGATGACTTCGTTAAGCTTTGAATGTCATGACTCAACGGCATTATTTGTCTTGTGTCTTTGGTTGCAACAGTTCCACACAGATATTGAAGCATGTTCGTTCTCCAACCACTGTTTCACTAAGTAGTCATTAAACACTGGACATTTTGATCGAGTGGAGAACTGTCCATGATGAGTAGGAATCCCTCTTCTACTTCTGATTCAGGGGTCAATTCACCAAATTGTTTGTTTAAAGTGGAAATTGCATCCAGAAATGTAAATAAGGGACGGCTTTCCCGTGCGTTGTCTCTATCATTTCCTTATTCTCAGCCATCTTGTCGTCTCTCTCAAGTCTCAGTTTTACATTAATACTAATTTCCCAATGTAGATTCCTCATATATACTTTCATCTTACATTCATTTACCAATCACCTTCCTTTTTAATTGAAGATAAACAGCCACAGCTGGGCAACGTCATAAACACACGTGCGCGCGGCGGTAATGACACTCCGGATTGTGGGAAAACCCACTAAGGAAGGTCTTGACATATGTCGCGGCGGAAATGAACCGATAAGAACCCTCGGCGCAAGTGACACGGACTCTTCAAGTTACAGTACTTTAGCTACACCCAACATGTTCAATCACGTCATTCGGACAGTCTAAATGACAAACTAATGCCATTTGTTGAATTAACCATGTAACTACTTGGGAACAGCAAATAGGCCATATTGGGTTCACGTACTTTACATTTTAAAGCATAAGCAATACGATCGACTTGATACAACACGAATACGGATTAAACATAACAGAATAGATGTCGCCAATGAGGATCGAACAAGTTATTGGACCCCATCCTGTAAATCGGCACCATTCATTTCATTACAAAAAGTTGTTGTTAGAGGAAAATGATTTACTCAATACTACGCAAAATAATTAAAGGAAAAAAATTGTTTTCTCGAAAAACAAAGTTCAAGATGTGGAATCCGTTAATCAATTCCAAGAATAAATGGTTCAATAACAAATTTTTCGAAATCAATTCAATGAGGTTCTTGTGCATAGGATATTGTGTATAGGTGTATTATGTCTTCACATTGGAACATGACTAGTTATCACCAGTAAACACTCCTAACATAACCTTACCTATGTGACAGTAAAATAAAGAAAACATACAAAGGATTAGTCCTTCAGATTTTCGTATGTCGAGAATATGGATATTACTGCCGTGATTAAATGTTGAGACATACTACACTTATTGTCTTTCTTCTTCTCCATTTGTTGAGGACCTTTGTAATAGTACTTTCAATGTTGAATTGACTATAAAATAATTGGTGAAATAAAGGGAATATAGGTTGTTTTTTTCACTTTTGGTAATTTTCGAGGGGTGTGTAATTTTTTTTGGCAAATTTTAGGTTATTTTGAGTACTTTTAACATTTTTTGTTGATATTTTAATTATATTGGATATTTCTGTTTGTAAATGTTTGTTCTGCATGCAAGCAAACAACATATCCGGGAAACAATGCAGATCAATAGCTCCAGCCCCTACTTTTGAAGTTTTGTTGGGTGAAAATTATTCTCTTGCTGCTATGAATTAAAACTAGGAGACATTGCTTGCTTGCAGTATCCTCCAGTTGTTTCAGTGGAAGTAAAGAGGAGCTTCTTCATGTACCAGTCTTTACTAAAGCTAAGGCCATGAAAGTAGCCCAGTCAAGGTCACGCCACCCACCTACAGTGTTGCCAATAAGCAACAAATAATCCTTTCACAATACACTGGCGAAGACGATATCAACCTCATACGTACAACGCGGAATGTGTCGACTGAGCAGCCTAGAACAAGTGTGGCAACCTTGGAGGGTCAGGGGGTGTGGAGGAGGCAAGGGGAAGCTCTGAAAACGCGTGACCTTGACTGGTTTGCTTTCGTGGTGAGAGCAATATCAGACAAGATGCAATCATTCTTATTTGAGAATATCCGCTAAGCGTTTATTGTTAATTTTAAATCAGATTTATTGTGAAAATCTCTGCAATTTGTGTTTTAAATAACAATAAAAAAAACTATATTTGTAAATCGGATTTAAATTGTATATATTTGCCAGATATGCAATAATGAGAGTGTTTCTTACAAGGAGGTGTCCAAGGGACATAACTCTCCTTTCACAACGAGTTACAGTTATTTTTAAGATTTTGCACTATTGTCCATTAAATTTCTATTGACTTTTAAGGAGCTAATAATAAGGAAATGATAAGATATATTGGTCATATTTTTAAAAAATTGGTATTTTTTAGCAACCTTTCTTTAGGTCATTGCTTTGCATTCTGTATAGACTACCTAAAATAAAATGTTACATGTAGTTCAGGACAAACTTGGAAGGAATTCGGACCTCATCTTCCTCACAATCTTGACGAGGCATGATGAAGCACGTGCCCACCACATGTCGCTTCAATTTTAATTATTTATTTATTTAACAAATAATTCCAAATACAGCCATTTTACATTGGAATGTATAACAGTAGGAAAAGAACAACAAAAAATAACAACATAAACAAAAATTACATCCGATAAAGAGCCTCACACATTTTTGTACAATAGCCTTTTAAAACGTGCCTGATTTTCAAAAATGTCTATTTGGGTTGTTAAATTTTTGTATTGGCTGGGTAGTCTGTAGAGCAAAGAACGCTGGATGAGAAGCGAAAAGTTGAGTGCTTCTTGAATCTAGATGTGCGAAATGGCACTCGAAAGTTAATTTCCTGAGGATACCCACATGGTCCACACACCTCGTCAAGATTTTAACTCAGACAGTGTCCGAGGTCTTCTAAATTTGTCCGGATCTATATGTCACTGCTCTGTAGAATTACATCCAAACCTCGGACGAACCTGGACACACCTACCTTTGTTCTTCTTTCAGATACCAATCCCTCTGGTGATCAGTATGGAAACTTCAGCCACTTTGATCGAGCAATTTCTCATGCTTATTCTTATAATTGGGCGATGGATGCTTCCTAAAGGCGAATTAACGCGAGATCAGCTGTCGCAGCTACTTCTTGTGTACATAGGCACAGCAGCTGACATCATAGAATTCTTTGATTCTTTCAAGGACGAGAAAATAGCCCACAATAAAATCTTATGCTTCCTGACTCTCTCGATCTGGTCTTGGAGTCTTCTTCAATTCACATTCGTCCTCACAGCAACAAAATCTCGAAAATCTCGCATATCGGCAGATATCGTATCGAAGAAGAAGAAAAAGAAGAGGAGGAAGACGATAAAGCATGCTCGGGAAATATGCTGTTCCATAGACGTGTGGGGGATCTTGATAAACATTATATTGCAAGACGCGCCATTCTTCACGTTTCGTCTTCTTCTTATCTGTTACTACCAGATCATAAGCTACATGAATGTGTTCTTCACTTGCAAGAATACGCTGGTCATCATGTTGCAGTTCTACAGGCTGTATGTTGTGCAAATGGAGAAGAGGAAGGAGTTGAAGAAAGAACTTTCCGGAAAGACGGAAGGCATTGCAATGATTCGTATACCTGGCCTGTACCCTGGCGACAAACCTCCGAACTGTCGAGGGCGTGCTGTGAAATCTGCGCCAAAACAAGGTAACACCTCAGATAATGAATCGTTATATGTTTATTAACACCCCATGCTGTGTGAGCGTCCAGAAAAAAACTAATACACAAACGGGTTAAAAAAATAATAAAAAATACACGAATCTAAGCAATGAAACAAACTGGCCAAAAAGTCATCTAGTCAGGTGAAGGCCATTAGAGAAACCAAACAAGCAAATATCACAGATAATACGCTTATCTATGGCGACACGGTTGTAGTCATGAAGGAGGAGAGGAACAAGGGGGGCACAGCTTCCTCTAGAAACTTAATATCGTTATAAAATCACATATTTCCAACATATAATTTCATTTCAGTCATAGTAATGTATGTTAATTCTTGTAAGGAAGTTTCAGGAACATGCCAACTTCATACTGAATGCGTTTTTTTCGCGGTGGGGGAGGGGTTAATGCTATTATGGAGAAAAAAATCTTACTTGTCCCTCCCTGGAAAAAACGATGGTGGTAGTGTTATAAATTTAGTTTTCAACCATTTCAGTTCCAGGTTAACAGCAGTAGCGTGCCAAGATAAGGGTTTAAGGGGATCTATAATAAGAAACACTGGCTTAGGTATTTTAAAACAATCCTGTGAAGAGCTGTCCAATAATAGTTCTGAAAAGAAACATCAAATCTGAAACTTGAAGCTGAAGGGAACGATCGTGTATTTGAAAATTAGATAGAATTTCAAGGTTGGAAAAGTTTACAAGGGTAGCGCATCTATGTTGAACTATTCTTATGAAGAAGTGTACTAATTTGTCTGTTCACAAGCTATGGACCAAATAGAACCACACTCAAGATGGATAAATCTCACGTTGTGTGGTAGGTTTTGAGAGGTTGACGATCTCCAAGCCTCTAAGTAGGATTGTGGAAGGGAGACTGGCAGCCGGGAGATAGGCCAAGGCCCTTCCAGGACTGTAGAGCCACGGGTTAATTAATTAATTAAAATCTGTAAATTAAGTCAGTTTCCCGTCGAACGGAATATTCTGGTTGTGTAGTTCATAGGAAGGTGATGGGAAATTTGATTTGAGAGTAAACCTCAAGGAAAAAGAACTAACTAACTCTCTAGCCTTCTTGAACCCGAAAGTTCATGGCTACCATACTATTTGGTCCATAGCTTGTAAACAGACAAGAACTTTGTAACCTCAAGGAAACAGGCTTTCTAGAATTTCGAAATGTTCGGATATGCAAAGAAAAAGAAAGAAGACCATTCGCTATCAGAAAATAATGAACTGAATAACATCTCTTGAATTATCTTGGCACGCCTCTGGTTCGTAAGAGGCACTGGTCTTACGTTTTTTTTAGAAATCCTGAAAAAAAAAAACATAGATGGCACAACCTTCTCGGTTAGAATTTTAAACTCAGATACTGACAACAGTTGCTGCATTATCATAAAAGCAATATATTTATTACTATGTAAATGAACTATTCAACAATACAATAATGATTGACTTTGCGTATCGATCATGATATATATATATATGTAGTAAATATTTTTAAAGCACACTATTATTATTAAGTCTCACTTGTATAAATAAGGCAGAAGGTGATACATTTTGAAATAGTTCACACTGTTGGGAAGAGTCAAGTCTTATTTTTTAAATTTGGTTTTGATTTAATTTTTGTTATTTAGCTTCGCTTTTCTACGTACTACTGTTGGCTAATCGCAATGATTAGAATAAGTGATGATAGATACAATTGGTCAGGATACGAACCTGGGACCCTAGCGGCGTGGTGTTCAGCCACGGAGATGGGCTCCAGTACTTAGTGTATGTGCTATCATTAGCTATGTTAAGCAATACATCTCCATTGTGAACAGTTTCCTCATAATTCAATCATTAATTACCTTGTGTATTATTAACACTTACTGTAGTGTATTTATATCTCATTTCAGGTCCGCCAGTCCCCTCCAGTCGTAAGTCCGAGAGGGAGAAGGGGAAGCCTGGAAGCAAGACTGGAGTCTCCATGCTTCCAGAAGAAAGCTCCGCATGTTCCAGCCCTGTCCACAGCACCGGATGCCTCCTACCAGCCGACAACGACAGTCCCTATAACAATCGCCATAACCGGGTAACAGAGGATTAAAGCAATTTTCAGTTTTTTTTATAAAAATACCCGTTATTTTTATATTAGAAACTTGAATTTAGTGGTGTGTGAGAGATTAAGGGTGGATCCACTGGCGTACGCAGGATTTTTTTTTCGGGAGAGGCTGGAATTGTAAAGGTGGATAGATAAACAATAAGAGATTTGTTTTCACATATAAAAAAACCTTTCCACTCAAAACCGGCAATCGAGGGACATTTTAAGGCGAGTTTGCATATACCACTGGTTTATTTCAGCGTTCATTACTACTTTTATTTGAAAACGTTGATATTCTCAAAATTTCGGATGGGGCTGTAGCCCCTTCAGCCCCCCTCCGCGTACGCCAGTGGGTGTACCAACAATTTTGAGATGAGCTCCAGTTCGGTGGTCATGGCTTTCAAGATGTTAATTTGCCCTGTTTCTCTTAATATTCACATTTCTGTTTATTTTCCTATGTTTCTGGATCACTTTATTCTATTTTCTTCTTCATCTGTCCTTCTCTTTGTTGTCTTTCTTTCTCTTTCTCACTTTATTCTTTTTTCTTTAATCCATCCTTCTTTTTGTTGTCTATCTTTCTCTTTCTCACTTTATTCTATTTTCTTTCTTCATCTGCCCCTCTCTTTATCTTTCTTTCTCTTTCTCACTTTATTCTATTTTCTTTCTTAATCTGTCCCTTTCTTTGTTATATTTATTTATCTTTTCACTTTATTTTCTTCTTCATCTGTCCTCTTTGTAGTATTTCTTTCTCTTTCTCACTATATTCTATTTTCTTTCTTCATCTGTTCCTGTCTTTGCTATCTTTCTTTCCCTTTCTCACTTTATTCTATTTTCTTTCATCTCTCCCACTCTTTGTTGTCTTTCTTTCTCACCTTATTCTATTTTATTTCTTCATCTGTCCCTCTCTCCCTCTCTTTATTCTCTTTCTTTCTCTTTCCCACTTCATTATATTTTCTATCTTCATCTGTCCCTCTCTTTGTTCTAGTTCTTTCTCTTTCTCACTTTATTCTTTTTTCTATCTTCATCTGTTCCTCTCTCCCTCGCTATGTTGTCTTTCTTTATCACCTTATTCTATTTTATTTCATCTGTCCCTCTCTCCCTCTCTTTGCTGTCATACTTTCTATTTCCCAATTTTATTATATTTTCTTTTTTCATCTGTCCCTCTCTTTGTTCTAGTTCTTTCTCTTTTTCACTTTATTCTATTTTCTTTCTTCATCTGTCCCTCTCCTTGTTATCTTTCTTTCTCCTTCTCGATTTTACTTTCTATTTTTCTCTCTCCCTGTATTTTCTTTCTGTTTCTATCTCTATTTCTACCTTCTTTCTCTCTCTTGTTTTATCTGTTTGCTTCCTTCCTTTTCTCTGTTTCCACGGTTATCTTTCATTCTCACTCTCTTTTTTATTTCACTTCGCTGTTCTGTCACTCTTGGCTAATCGCAAACATGAGGATGAATTGTGATGGGTTGAAATTGCTGAAAGGAGAATCACACAGGGAACACAACACAAGTCGCACAGAGGACTGGGTGTAAGTGAAGACCCAAGAGCCTCCTCACTAGTCTTCAAAATGCAGTCCAGGGTACACTACGTGGAAGAGAGATTGACCATTGGGTGTCTTGAGAAAGGGTTTCCTCTTTCTACATCCCTTCTCACATTTACATACCTTCCCTTTCTCCTTGTTTATCTGCCTGTTTCCTTCACTTCTTCTCTGGTTATTTCTTTATCTCTCCCTCTCTCTTTCTATCTCTTTTCCTCTGTTAATCTCCATTTCTCTTTACCCTTTTTTCTTTTACTGTACACGTCTTTCTTTCTCTGCTTATACAGGGTGTATCATAAGTAATAGCGCAAACTGACACAGTTGAAAGTACACGATAATACAAGCCAAAAAGTCTCAGTAAATATTGGTCCACAAACGAGCCGTTTTCGAGGGTAGCAGGACAATTGCGATGAACACAGTTAGAAATACAACACTGATTCCTCTCACACTTTCTCCAGGCTTGAGACTGGCAAGGTTAGTTTAGGTTAGGTTAGGTTGTTGTTACTCACTAACCTTCCCTTACAATGCTTAGCTTTCCCCTGCAGACACAGCCACGTAACATTGTCATTCTTCTTATTTGCAGCAACTTGACGATAAGAATGGCCATCGTACAGCGCGGAAGGTTTTCCTTTCTCCGTTTGAATAACTTCCATAATTCAGTATGCTACCCAAATTACTACCATGTGAAGTGCACCAGAGCAATTGTGGATCTGCAATTGCAGATTTTTTAAAGCTTCATCCCTTAGCAAACTTCCGCTGCTAGACGAGGGGTGGGTGGGGCATTTCTGATATTTGTGACACCTGCACAGAAAACCTGTATTCCGCAGGACGCCTGTATTCTACTTTCTGTGATTTCAGACTTAAGGAGGGGTTAGGAATGAAGGGTTGTCAATAATGTTGCACCTGAGGGTTAGTCATCCTGATCGCCGCAATTGTCCTGCCATTAATTTTAAAATGACCTTCACCGTCAAAATCATCTCAATTGTCCGTGATTTTGGCTTCATCGCATTTGTCCTAGATTCGTTTTCGAGATAATTGCGAATGTGTGGTTACAAGCCGCCCGCCACTGACTTCATTGTATGTAAACGTCTTCCTAGTTGGTAAAATGCTAATTATACAGTAAGAAAAGTCATTGGAGATCTCATTGCTTTTATTGAACATTCTATTTACTTTAGCAAACGTTAGTTTGTTACATGTTACAATTACTGTACACTCGTACCCACGGTCACAATCATGTACAATTCTCTGTACTGATTGTATCCATCCTGTTTGATTACAACGCCACCTCTCGGAAATGTTCTGTTTTGTAAACAAAGAGCAAACCTCGGAACGCGCAAGGAGTAAAGCACTGGGTGTTTACAAAATGCAATCAGTGACGGCTTCTAACCACACATTCGCACACATTATTAGTATATTACCAACTAGGACGACGTTTACAAACAATGAAGTCAGTGGCGGCTTGTAACCACACATTCGGAATTATCTCGAAAACGGCTCGTTTGCAGACCCTTGTTTACTGAGACTTTTTGGCTTCTATTATCGTGTACTTTCAACTGTGTCAGTTTGCGCTATTACTCATGATACATCCTTTTACCTTTGTTTATATGTCTAAGGGAGATTTCACACCGAAGCGACAAGAAATTTCACCAGTCTAACGCAGCCTGTGTGGCCGGTTCCCAAGCGACATGTGTTGCGTGTCGCTTCGGTCTGAAATGTCCGTAACAGTAGTGGTGTAACTGGATAGGTAAGAGAGCCATAGACCATCTTGAAAATAACCTTGAAAAGCTGGTTTTCCTGGCTAAAATGTAGATTCTTTTTTCTCCATAGGCTCGTCGCATTTCGTTGTCAACGGGTAACCTCCACGATGTAGCGGAGCTGTCCCCAGAAGAGGCGCTGTCGGAAGCCTCCAGGAGCCCCAGTCTTGATCGAGACATGGAAACTTTCTCTGGAGATCCGCTGTTCGTCGACGACTCGGACCTCACTCTGGCAGAGCTGAAGGCCCTGCGACGAAACAACAGGTGCGTTGTCCTTGGCTCAAAAGTAGAAAATATAATATACGAGGGTCGATCAGGAAAAAAACTGACATCTTCACTTGCAGATAAAAACGTTGTAATGCTTTAGAGTAAAGTGCTACTTGAAATATTATTATAAGGTTACCATATTTACAGAGTAATCGGTACTACTTCCTGCCTTTGGAAATTCACGAACCAAAGGAATTATGTGACTAATCTAAAGGGGGGAAAGGGAATTAGAGATCGTAGTAGAGGACTCAGATGTAGGGTTATCCCGATTTCTCTTTTCTCATGAAACAAGCCTCTCCTCATCCGAACGTCACCAACAATTTAACCTATTTTACTTACACGAATACATTCTTGCATTCAACTAAAGGTAAGGTGTGGTGTTAACTAAGCAATTTGATCGACAGGTTAGTCCTGAAGTACAAGACTATCTTGCTGGTTGGAGGAGGCTTTTGATGTTGCTGTGCAAGTCCCGACCTTCAGATGGAAGTTATTGAGGTAACATTATCGTATGAGGGAAACGGATTCCTTCAAATTTCCTTCAAATTTAAGGAGAAAGTACTTACGGAAATAATTTTCTTTAGCGTTGTGGAAGTTCCTGAATATAGATTTGATCCATTTTAATGTGAATGCGTGTTGATTTCTGTAAAAATCTCTGTCCGACACGCTGTTTCTGCTCCCGCCATTTGCTTTCTGCATGAGAGTGCAATGTTCCGTGTGTTAAGATGATGCAACCCCGTAGCCAGTGTTTCAGCCTCGCCGTGTTTTCACTAGAACCACGTGTCGAGTATTTTTTTTTTAACTATGCTTACCTAACCTAACTTAACCTAACCTAACCTTACAGAAAATGGTTTTTGGGGCTAACGTGAATGTTTTTTGGGGCTACTGTGAATGGTTTGTGGGGCTAACGTCAATGGTTTGTGAGGCTAACATCAATGGTTTGCGACGTATTAGCATAATTTCAAATCCGGGTACGAAAGTAGATATTTTCCGGTGAACCAGGTTGCAACACTGCATAAATCGACAAAACACTCTCAGAACGCCCCCTAAACCAGTACGCTATCACGGCCATAATGTGTTACAGATTCGAAACAACAAGTAACAGTAAGTACTCGTAAATAGAAGAAATAGACATTATCTTAGTTAGAAATTCATTATTTCACCTTAAGAAATGTTCCGCATTCGAAAATAACACGTTAGCAATGAAAAGAAGTCCGAAATATATGATTCGTAGGTGTTTCCCTCATGCGATAATAGTACCGTTATTGAATTTTTAATGCGATCAGTAATGAACTCAGTTTTGAAAGAGGAATATCACCGCCAAATTCTTTGAGTTTCAAGATCATACTATTGAAGCTAAATTAACAGTGATAATAATAGGGTATCTAATCCTAGTCTAAACGTATCACCTTCATAGAATTAATAAACATAAAGAACAAATATATATATATTAAAAAGTTCACCTAATAAATAGAATATATACAACCAAAAATTAATTATTACTACAATTAAGCCAACAACTCTCCATTTATGCCCTCTCCCCCCCCCCCCCCACCGTCTAACCGCGGCATCTGGCACGAATTTGGCCGGGCAACATGATTAAAAATTAAAATCCTGTAAATTAAATTATATTAAACTAAACAAATCCAAAACTAACCCTCAACCTCTAAACCCCCAGAAATTAACGGAATATTGTGTTACGTACCCAATAGGACCAAGTAATGTAAATAGTTTCTCAAAGAGAAATAAAGATGGCAGCACCAGGCATTCAAGATTAAGAATTAGCATAATATATGTGAATAACGTTATAAATAAGAACAAAGTAAATTGGAAAGATGAAAAACAAGAGAATATATTATAAGAAGACAAAGAATAAATATAAAATAAATAAATTAATGTATGTACTCGATAAATCAAACTAGTGATCATATGTAAATTGATCAGAAAACTAAAGAAGTCAAACCACCGATACAAATTTGTGTCTCAACAGATCTTGAACCTGTCCGATTTAATTTACCTTTCCAATAGTGGAAATTTTGTTTACCCAGTGGCGGTGCGTTCCAGTCGACGCCCCACAGCACTTTGGGTTGCGCGTGTCAGTCGTTTGGCACCAAGTACACATTAGGTTGGACTTATTTATTGTTGGCGCGTTCCAATCGCAGCCTCAAGGGAGGAGATTAGTATAGTTCCCAAAGCTTAAGGGATAAAGGAATTCCTAAATCGTAGAAAAGCGGAAATAGAAGGAAGTCCAGATACAGATCGTCCAGTAAGATGGAAGTCCAGATCCAGACATTCAATTAACATTAAGAAGGGAGTCCAGTAAGAAGGAAGTCCAGATCCAGACATTCCATTAAGAAGGAAGTCCAGATAGAAGAATATACAAATCAAGAAAAGAAATAATAAAAGACATAAATATAAAACTTGACTGTAAACAAGAATTACAGAAGATCGTAGCTTATCATGTGAATATTCTTATTCCATGTATCCTGTGTTTAAATAAAATAATTCGTTTAAACGTCTCCATTGGAAGGCATCCTGTTTGGTTTCGTTGTCTACAAAGAACCCTACCCTGTAGATAAGTTAGCTGAGATTTAAGATTAAGATTTATGCTCCTTGCACCAAATGTACCTCTCTTTAATAAATACATATGTGAAATTTAATTAAGGAGATTTAAGCCAGAATAAAACTTTAATTTAAATTAAAAAGAGAGGTACATATTATTACATAACATGAATTATATTAAATTATATTATAATTAGAAACAATATCACAAAAATTTCCCTCCTAATAATCTTTCTCACTCGCCCATATTTTATAGAACACAAGATCGTTGAATAAGTTATTTTGCTGCTCGAATTTTAGTGAACAACTCTTCTCCATTATGAAGATTAATAAAACAGCCCAACAATCAAGAATTACTTATAATCGTTTGTTGCCTGCATTAAGAGTTTTCTGCCTACACTTTTGCGGGAAGAGCATTTTTTTTTTTAATTATTGGAAAAGGGAATAACATTTATTTTACTGTCCACATAAAAAACACGCTGAACAAAATGAAAATTTGCACTCGATTTCCAAGCAAAAGTACCGCGTGAGACTAGCCTTACTCGTTACTTCCAAACACAATTTTTATAACCACGTCACACGTTAAGTATTAACTCAATATTGTAATAGAATGATACAATTATATTTATGAATTTGTTTCTCGAGCAGGTTCAGTGGTGGAGCTGATAACTTCAGAGGCAACCGGCAGGGGGACAACAAGCGAAGAAATTACAGGCAAGACACAGGCTACTCAACAGCCTCAAGCTCTCACGGATCTAGGGAGTCACCTAACGGGGGTGCACGAAGGGTAAGTAACTCTACTACGTTGATATTAACCACTCTATAATTTCTGCTTGTCATGTATGGCCAATAAAACAAACACTGTTGGGTCAATCCATACCAAATGGCCCAGCAGTAGTTGCTTGACCATTTATTTTTAAATCGTATTTTTGTTGTTGTAATCCCTATGAAAGAATGTTTCAAAGCAGGCATTATTTTTCTGACTTGACTTCGTTTAAAACGAATATCAATAAATAAATAAATAAATGTTTCTTTACACACCTGTTCATTCATAATTGTAAGTGTTACTCGCATGATGTAACTAATAAATACAATGACATGCTGGGTTATTAAATGTGAATATTTATTTGTAATGGCATTTTAGACCTATGCAGACAATTGCGATAATTATGATAACTCCACTAAGAAAATTATAAAAAAGCTAGGGTAAAAATACATTGTTTTCAGTTCATTTCAAGCCAAATTTTGTTTTTTTAAAAAAACTTTTTAACATCTTTAATGCAACTGGCTGAAATATAGAGCAAAAAGTGATAATCGATTTTGAACAAAAATCAAATTTTAGAATATCAGAGCTACATTTTGTTAGAGGAAATATGTACATCCAAAGTTTTAGCACAAAATATTTTAACTCGGTTACTGGTTCCTTCTTTCAGTTATAGCTTTTTGAAAATGTTCATCTTTCTTTCTTTCTTTCTTTTTTTTAAAAAATTGAACCTCTGGTGGGGGACCTAATAAAAATTTGGTATTTACTCATTGAGAGGTGCCTGTAAGAAAAATTTTGAGTTTGGTATTCCATGGATAACAAAGTTACAACAGGGGGAATTTAGTCAAAAAATGCCAATTTTACAGGCCTCTGCCCATTGAGATTATTTAAAGCAGCGGGGAGGATTCAAGCAACTATAAAAAAAGTGTGTCTCAACCTTAAAAGTCATTATTGGTTAAATGGAGCGTGGCGTTGCCAGATCAACAAACGGAGGCGCATCGAGTAGCAGTTAATCGCTAATGATTGAGACAAATTTACTTCCTTAATATCGTATAGGAAATCTTCAAAATCTATTAATTTGATGCATTTGATGCATTTTGGGAAAAACGATAGTTTTTTATTATTATTATTATTATTTATTATTATTAAAGTAGTAGATTTGCATGTAAAAGTGTATATTTCGACGACGTAACTATTTACTATTTTACATTTGTATTATATGTGTAATATACGCAACTATTGTTAGTTCTTTCGTTGAATGTTGTATCCTTTACATAAAAAGAATTTTAAAAATGCGAAAACAAACATTAAGATATATTTTTTACGGAAAATAAAGTATTCTGTACATCAGCCGTTGTCTTAACCGCCTTGCTGATATTCAGTGAC